>NC_064615.1:1070044390-1070371890 GCF_023898315.1 Schistocerca nitens
TGTCGTAAGAGGCGACTAAAAGGAGTCCATCCCCCTCACGGGGGTAGTTAGCGCCTGCGTCCGGAGACGGACGGTTTCACGACCTATAATCGTGGTCTTTTTGGTTTTTCCTTCTCGTTTCTTCCTTCCTTTTTTTGGTTCCTTTCTTTGCTCTTCTCCACTTCACTGTCTTCCTTACTTTTTCCCTTGACTTCTCCTTGCCTTCTCATTGCCTTCTTCTCCTTGCCTTCTCCTTGCCTCCTTCTCCTTGCTTTCTCATTGCCTTCTTCTCCTTGCCTTCTCTGGTCTCCGCCTCGGCGTTTGAGACAGTCTGTCCTCTTTCTCCCTCTCTCTTCTTTTTCCTCTTCTTCCTTCCTCCCTGTGCGTGTCTGAAGGCCGACCCACGCGTTCGCACGCGTAGCCGGTGACGGGGTAACGCGTAAGTCCCCGCCCTGGGTAGACATGTAAGGCACGCGCGTACCCCCTGGTAAAGGCCAGGCCCGGGGAGGGGTGATTGCCTGAGCTGATACCTTCTGACCATGCCGATTGGTCCCTCCGTCTGTTTCTCGGGAGGTGTGACCTGAGGTGTAAACATTCACCTAAGGCGGGAGTGCCCTCTGAGAGGGTCCCCACAAGGAAGGAGCGCGCCATCGGAGACGCTGGCAATCATGGGGGATTCCTCCGCAATGGATTCTACTCCATCGCTTTCGACTTCGACCCACAAACGGAAACGTGACCAGCCAACAGTGACAAAAATACTACCGCCTGCCCCACAGTTCCTCGTCGTTTCTCGATCTGAGGAAGGAAAGGATTTTTCCTCTGTCAACCCTTTCGTTATCCAGAAGGGCGTCGATGCCATAGCTGGATCTGTCAAATCTTGTACCAGATTGCGTAACGGTACCCTATTACTCGAAACTGAGAGCGCCTTTCAGGCACAAAAACTGCTTCGGGCCACACTCCTTTACACATTCCCTGTCCGGGTGGAGGCTCACCGAACTTTGAATTCGTCTCGTGGTGTGGTCTATACTAGATCCCTCGACGGCTTGACTGACGAGGAGATTCAATCTTTCCTCGCTGAGCAGGGCGTGACGGCTGTCCATAGGGTCATGAAAAAGGTCAACAATGACCTTGTACCGACCCGGACACTTTTCTTAACCTTCGATAGTGTTAAGCTGCCATCGCGCATCAAGGCGGGCTACGAGGTTATTTCTGTTCGCCCCTATGTCCCGACACCTACGCGCTGCTACCAGTGTCAGCGTTTCAATCACACTCGACAGTCTTGTTCCAATGCGGCTAAATGTGTCACTTGTGGCAGGGATGCCCATGAGGGTGACTGTCCACCTCCGTCTCCTCGTTGTGTGAACTGTCAGGGTGACCATGCCGCATCCTCCCGCGACTGTCCTGTCTATAAGGAAGAACGCTGTATCCAGGAAATTCGAGTCAAAGAGAAAGTGTCCACCTCGGCTGCTCGCAAGCTATTGGCTAGTAGGAAGCCCACGCTGCTCCCAGCGGGGAAATACAGCACTGTCATCGCCTCTCCTCGGACTACCCGGGAGGTAGCAACCCAGACATGCGATCTGACCTTCAGCACCACGGTCGTCCGTTCGGCCAGTGCTAAGATCGCGCGGTCGACGTCTCCTCTTCCTCCCATCACCCCACAGACACCAGCCACTTCCTCAGCTTCTGCTCAGTCGAAGACCCCGAAGTCAGATGCACGGGCCTTCAAGAAGGAACCATCCCGTGCAGATTTCCTCCGTTCCTCGACCTCCCAGCCTTCGACCGGTACTTCCACCAAACGTCCTTCTAAAAAGGCGCATAGGAAGCACAGTTCTCCTTCTCCGCCGCGGCGCCTTTCTTCTCCTGCGCCACCCAGCGGTTGCCGCCCCAGGCCGTCATCCGTTTCGCCTGGCCGCACCGCTGGTAGCCGAACATCTGGCCGTTCACCGGCGGAGGAAGCTCCCCCTCCCGGCCATCCTCCTGAGATGGCCGATGACCCTATAGACCCCATGGACGATGACTGTCTGCCTCCTGCTAGCGGCGGCAGTGCTCGCTCGAAGCCAGGCCCTAAGCGGCCTTCGAGGTGACCCCTTCTCTCATCTTCCTTTTCTTACGATGGCACTTATTAACTGGAATATTCGCAGCATTCGCTCCAACCGAGAGGACTTGAAGTTGCTGCTCCGCTCGCATCGTCCGCTCGTCGTAGCCCTCCAGGAAACGAAGCTACGCCCATGCGATCAAATTGCCTTGGCACACTACACCTCTGTGCGTTTTGACCTACCCCCTGTGGTAGGTATCCCAGCTCATTGAGGGGTTATGTTGCTGGTCCGGGATGATATTTACTACGATCCCATCACGTTGCACACCGGCCTGCAGGCAGTACCCATCCGCATTACTCTCCCCACTTTCACGTTTTCCTTTTGTACCGTTTACGCTCCATCGTCCTCTGCCGTTACCAGGGCAGACATGACGCAACTTATTACTCAGCTACCTGCACCATTTTTGTTAACTGGAGACTTCAATGCCCACCATCCTCTTTGGGGCTCTCCAGCATCCTGCCCGAGGGGCTCCTTGTTAGCAGACCTTTTCAACCAGCTCAATCTTGTCTGCCTCAATACTGGCGCCCCTACTTTTCTTTCGGACACATCTCATACCTATTCCCATTTAGACCTCTCTATATGTACTCCCCAACTTGCACGCCGGTTTGAGTGGTATGCACTTGCTGATGCATATTCGAGCGACCACTTCCCGTGTGTTATCCATCTCCTGCAGCATACTCCCTCTCCGTGCTCCTCTCGTTGGACCATCTCCAAGGCAGACTGGGGGCTCTTCTCTTCCAGGGCGACCTTTCAGGATCAAACCTTCACAAGCTGCGATCGTCAGGTCGCACACCTCACGGAAGTCATTCTCGCTGCTGCTGAATATTCCATCCCTCACCCTACTTCTTCTCCACGTCGCGTACCGGTCCCCTGGTGGACCGCAGCATGTAGGGACGCTTTACGTGCTCGTCGACGTGCTTTACGCACCTTTAAACGCCACCCTACAGTGGCGAATTGCATTAATTATAAACGATTACGTGCTCAGTGTCGTCGTATTATTAAAGAAAGCAAGAAAGCCAGCTGGGCTGCTTTCACCAGCACCTTCAACAGTTCTACTCCTTCTTCTGTTGTCTGGGGTAGCCTGCGCCGGCTATCTGGCACTAAGGTCCACTCCCCAGTTTCTGGCTTGAAGGTCGCGAATGAAGTCCTTGTGGCCCCTGAGGCTGTCTCCAATGCCTTCGGCCGGTTTTTGGCCGAGGTTTCGAGCTCCGCTCATTACCACCCTGCCTTCCTCCCCCGCAAACAGGCAGAGGAGGCGAGGCCACCTAACTTCCGCTCCTCGAATCGTGAAGGTTATAATGCCCCATTCACCATGCGGGAACTGGAAAACGCACTTGGCCGATCACGGTCCTCCGCTCCAGGGCCTGATTCTATTCATATCCAGATGCTGAAGAACCTTTCTCCTGCGGGTAAAGGTTTTCTTCTTCGTACTTACAATCGCATCTGGATTGAGGGACATGTTCCCGCATGCTGGCGCGAGTCTATTATTGTCCCGATTCCTAAGCCGGGGAAGGACAAGCACTTGCCTTCCAGTTATCGACCTATCTCGCTTACCAGCTGTGTCTGTAAAGTGATTGAGCGAATGGTTAACTCTCGATTGGTTTGGCTGCTCGAGTCTCGACGCCTACTTACCAATGTACAATGTGGATTTCGAAGGCGCCGCTCTGCTGTCGACCATTTGGTTACCTTGTCGACCTTCATCATGAATAACTTCTTGCGGAAGCGCCCGACCGCGGCTGTGTTCTTTGATTTGGAGAAGGCTTACGACACCTGTTGGAGGGCGGGCATTCTCCGCACCATGCATACATGGGGCTTTCGCGGTCGCCTCCCTCTTTTTATTCGTTCCTTTTTAATGGATCGACAGTTTCGGGTACGTGTGGGTTCTGTCCTGTCCGACACCTTTCGCCAGGAGAATGGGGTGCCACAGGGCTCAGTTTTGAGCGTCGCTCTCTTCGCCATCGCGATCAATCCAATAATGGATTGCCTCCCAGCTGATGTATCAGGCTCCCTTTTCGTGGACGATTTTACCATCTATTGCAGCGCGCAGTGTCCACGTGTCTTGGAGCGCTGTCTTCAGCGTTCTCTTGACCGTCTTTACTCCTGGAGTGTCGCCAATGGCTTCCGTTTTTCTGCCGAGAAGACGGTCTGTATTAACTTCTGGCGCTACAAAGAGTTTCTCCCACCGTCCTTACGACTCGGTCCCGTTGCTCTCCCACTCGTGGAGACAATCAAATTTTTAGGCCTTACCTTTGACAGGAAACTTAGCTGGTCTCCACATGTGTCATATTTGGCCGCCCGTTGTACCCGTTCTTTAAATGTCCTCAGTGTTCTCAGTGGTATGTCGTGGGGAGCGGATCGAACCGTCCTCCTTCGCCTATATCGGTCGATCGTCCGCTCCAAGCTGGATTATGGGAGCTTCGTATACTCCTCTGCACGGCCATCCATCTTACGCCGCCTCAACTCCATACAACATCGGGGTTTACGACTTGCGATCGGAGCATTTTATACCAGTCCCGTAGAGAGTCTTCATGCTGACGCTGGCGAATTGCCACTCACCTACCGGCGCGATATACTGCTTTGTCGGTATGCCTGTCGGCTACTGTCAATGCCCGACCATCCTTCTTATCGTTCCTTTTTTGACGACTCTCTTGACCTTCAATACGGGTTGTATGTCTCTGCCTTGCTACCCCCTGGAGTTCGCTTTCGTCGCCTCCTTCAACACCTTGCTTTTTCACTCCCTGCAACCTTCCGAGTGGGCGAGAGCCGCACGCCACCTTGGCTCCAGGCTCAGGTCCGCGTTCACCTCGACCTCAGCTCGCTCCCAAAAGAGGTCACCTCCGGTTCGGTCTACCACTCCCGTTTTTTGGAACTTCGCTCGAAGTTCAACAACATGACTTTCATTTATACAGATGGCTCTAAGACCAATGACGGGGTCGGGTGTTCCTTTATTGTCGGGGCACAAAGTTTCCAATACCGGCTCCATGGCCATTGTTCGGTCTTCACAGCTGAGCTCTTTGCCCTCTACCAGGCTGTTCTGTACATCTGCCGCCACCGACATTCTGCTTATGTCATCTGCTCAGATTCCCTGAGCGCCATCCAGAGCCTCAGCGATCCGTACCCGGTTCACCCTTTCGTACACCGGATCCAACGCTCTCTTCAGCAGCTGGTGGACGTCGGTACGCCGGTTAGCTTTATGTGGGTTCCTGGCCATGTCGGTATCCCTGGGAACGAAGCTGCAGATGCCGCGGCCAAGGCTGCGGTCCTCCAGCCTCGGACAGCTTCTTGTTGTGTCCCTTCGTCCGATTTTAGCAGGGTCATTTGTCGGCGCGTTGTGTCGCTGTGGCATGCCGATTGGGCTGCACTTACCGACAACAAGCTTCGGGCCTTAAAACCTCTTCCCGTGGCTTGGACGTCCTCCTCACGCCCTTCTCGGCGGGAGGAGGTCGTTTTAGCAAGGTTAAGAATTGGACACTGCCGGTTCAGCCATCGCCATCTGCTGACGGCTGCGCCGGCGCCGTTCTGCCCATGTGGGCACTTGCTGACGGTTAGTCACATTTTAATGTCCTGTCCCGATCTTAAAACACTGCGCCTCGATCTTAACCTGCCTACTACTTTAGATGCCATTTTAGCGGATGACCCACGAGCAGCTGCTCGTGTTCTTTGTTTTATCAATTTGACAAACCTCGCTAAGGACATTTGATGATGTTTTTTAATCCTATGCCTGTCAGTCTGTCTTTTATTGTGTTTTCCCTTTTAGTTGTTGTTGTCAACTTGTGCCTCGCGGTGCATTCTTAGAGTAGTCAGGGCGCTAATGACCATTGAAGTTGTGCGCCCGAAAACCACAAAAAAAAAAAAACAAAAAAAAAGTGTTGTAGTGTTGGAAATGCCTTACCATCTCACACCACACTTCTTCTGAATAAGTTTCTGCCCCGTAACAGGAACATTCTTCACCATAGATCTGACAGTTTGCTCTTCCGCTCTCGCAGTATCGAGTGGGAAGTTGCAGACGATCTCAATTCCAGTGAGGATTTTCCTATTTCTATCAGCGATTTTCAAAGAATAGAGCCTGAGGAAAAGCCACCCATGTGGATTCCAGTGAGAACTGGACGTTTCATAGACAGGTGGCTGTGCTTACCGATATGGTGCGCTCTTGCCGCTGATGCATCACAGAAGGCAGCCTATTCCTTTGTGGAACGATCAGAGTCGTCCACCTATACAGGATTGGCGGACAGCGCTGCGCGGATTCTTCCATAGTCTAGCAGCAGATAATCTAAGATCCTTTCGGTTAGCGAGAGCAAAAGGCCGAAGAACAGTGAAGGAGAGCAAGAAGCATATTTAAGTCTAAACTTTACCCACCTTTTTAAAATCTACCTTTGCCAGGCTGACCCCTCTTGTTCTTCTGCTGGAGTCAAGATGCCTCGAGAGTCAATGGGCACAACACCATACTTCAGCTCTTAGCCAAGTTACGCCATGCGCCACTGTACTCAGATACAATCGTGTCTGCCAGGGCCATTAGCCACAATGAATATTACGTTCGCATGACATTTCTTGAAATACTCCATGGCGTGTGCGATCACTTCGCGATGTTGTGGGTTCTAGTCGGGACCGCCACAGCTCGAAATGATTACAGCCTTAACCTCGCTGTCTCCATTCTTCATAATTAAAATCAGTAAAAAATGCTCAAGGCTTTAGTGTGTCAGCCCTGAGCGGGACTATTTGCTGTTGGTGGAGAGCGCATGCCGCTTCAGATTGCTGTGTAAGTTGTTCAACTGTATGAGACCCTTCTCGTCGTACCATCTCACTGACCTCCACCTCCCAAGGACCATGCACACTGGCAAGCTTGTCCTTATCTGGCAGTGATAATTAGTATTCAACGTGAATCAGCAAGGGTGCATTGTTGTTTGGAATTGTAGGTCCTACGGCAAAAAAGGCTTTTTCATTCTGAGATAAAAACAGTCAAGGAGTGAGGACCAATATGGAGGCTACTGTTTCTAGCCCCCTTACGGAGGCCACACAAAAGTATTTGCCTTAGTGTGCTTCATGTCGTTCAGCTTCAGAACTGTTGGACTTCACTGGGACAGTCACTACTTGTCACTTACCCTTCCGCGTATCTGTCTGCAAAGGCAGCTGTCGATTATAAGTAACACTTCGAGGGATACTGAACCCTAGCTCAGTTAGTTTATCAGTCGACTCTGAAAGTGTATGGACAGTGCGAACCATCTCGTAGCAATAGTTGTCCTCGGCAGATGAACCAAACATTACTAAATGAGTAATTCAGTTTAATGGCCTTGTAAACGTAGACGTCCAGGGCTACCACGAATCATTACCGGTTTTGCCACATTGGGATTCTTAGAACATAATTCATTTAGTTTCTTGTCCCTTACTTTCCCTCGCTTCGTAGAATACCCTCTTTTTCCTTTGACCTGAGCCTCTTTTCACGATCAGAGATTTCCCTCCGCAACTCAACTGCTTTCTCACTTTCGGCGCCGTCAACGACGAGAGACCCTTTGCGCCTACCCTCAAATCAAGATGCACATTCAGTTTAGCACACTTTAACATTCATAACGTCTTCTGCCGGAGTGAGACACAGCTGATATGGATCTCGAAGTAACTTCGTCATTGTCGGTGATGACAGAAGGCTGTTTCCCGTTTCGGAGCACCTGTGGACCGAAAAAAATTGTTATTTAAACAGGGAAAAGGAAGAAAACGTCGCGCATACGAAGGAAGGCGAATTATAAATCCGCCAGTTAGGGGTCGACGCAAAGTTCCTGATCCGTTGCTGCTGGTCAGCAGATACCGTGTTTTGAACGTTCTGAGTGCTCGTCCCAGCCACGGTCGAAGAACCATTGGGGTCAGTGTTTTTTCTGGAATGAAAACATCGTGATGAATACATCAAACCGACAAACTAAACAGAAAAAGTTCAGACAGCTTTGTAAGTCATGCCAGCAGTGACTTCGTTTTGTCTGTGTGTCGTTCAGTTTTCAGGTGGGCTCGGGGGCCTTTGCGTAAGACATGTCCAGTTTCGTAGCCGCTTTTCGCCTCTAGCGAGTTAAGCGGTTTTTATGCACTTGGTAGTCCAGATATGAGATACCTGGTGCATGTGGACTTCTCTGGTGGCGTTGACGGACAATTTGTAGTAGGAGGAGGAATGTACGCTCCCCCTGTGTATCACAACTGCTACAGCACCTAGTCCTCTGTTTTAGCAGGCAACTTATACACCACTTCCCTGCGACTCAGTGGGCATGAGGGATTTAATCGCCCGCTTCTGAAGCGTTTGGAGGTTCTGAAGTCACTTACTGACTTCCTGCAGCGCGTCAGTGAAAGAGACGTACGCATTGCAAGGCGTGAAGCTTTGGGCGTTGTTCAGCACAGCTCCACTGGGCGTCTACTTATATTTTCCTAACATTAGCACACTGACAGCATTTGGCGTCAAGCATATGGGAGGTTGTTCGCTAGTGCACAGCCTTGGATCTTTACCCGTTGAAGTGGCTGGTTTCTTTGACATCACCTCACGGAAGTTGACACTGAGTGCTTCCAATTCTTTCCTCTTTTTCTCTGCTTGTCTTACCTGTGACTAACACTTTCATCCAAGGTACCACTGACGAACATTACTGGTCGTGACGAACATGAGGGCGCTGTTGGTATTCGGTGCTGCAGCTGCGTATGCCTACGTCACCCCTTTCGCTCTCAGCATAGAGATTCGCCAGTCCTGTGGCTGGTACCTAGGTGCTGTGTGTTGTTTCTGCAGGATGATCCTGCTCGCTCTGCAGCGCGCCCTGCTACCACAGACCTTATGACGTAAGTTGAACAGCAGGGGGCGATGTCTCTGCAAGGCGGGGACAGTGCTACCGGTGCTGGTGGCGGTGAAGTGTTCCTTCTGTAATTCCAGTCGTCGATGTGAGTGTAATAGACGATCCTCCCATTAACAGGATGACGTTAATTCCCATTATCTTATAAGTTTCTTCTGCAGCTTTTTTGGGCTCTATTTCTTATTAAGAACTTCCTCTTTCCTAGTAGTAATAATCGGCAGAAAAATCTTATGGACAATCTTATGGACAATCTCAGGCCGCAGTTGCCCCTACGTACGGTTCAGGAGTTCAATCATATGAGGTTTCCTACTCATTACACAGGGAAACTGGAAGATCGTTCAGTGTCAGATATAATGAACATTTATTGAAAAAAGAGGCACTAATGCACAGAATCCCACTTTCGCCGATCATCTGTTAATTTCCAGGCACAAACCGAAAAACGTTGAAGAAATTTCCATTTTCCATAAGGAAACGAAAGGTCACAAGCTCGACGTACTCGATAAATTATGCTTGAAAACGCCCATCTCTTCATCCGCAAACAGTTGGATGTAAGTCACGAAAGATATCTCAGTGGCTTTATTGCGGATTTTCTGTTCCTTCCTTTTTTACTATGTTCTTCCAATTCTTGTTCCAATACATCTTGTTTTTCAAATCTCATGCATATTTTTACTATTAAAGTTTCCTTCATGCAGATGTTCCCAGACTGTGTTGCTTTTTAAGTAAATATTCCACAATACTCAGTACATTGCATAAGGGGCAATTGAGTTCAGCATTACAGATAGCTCTTAGTTGTACTTCATGTATTTGACTACTTTTCATTTTCAAAAACTGTTTTGTAGTTAACTGTTGTTTAATTAGACTCGCTGTTACAATGTGTCAAACAGGCATATTTCACTGTCTGCGCTTGATAAATGGCACAACTTGTTTTGCTTTCGTAGCAGCAATCTAAACCACGGGTTCGCTGTCTGATGTTGCTCCTTGCAAGATACACCTACCACAGTCTGCAACCCTTTTAAATTTTAACTTGAGCCTGTCTGCTCTATAACCTTCTTGCATTGTAAATTTAGGTAACTAACCTTTCCATCTCATAACCTCTGTCTTACTGATTGTTTCTTTCAAACTTCCTCCGTGTTATTTTATAGGGTTTTCAAATTTTCGTTCTGATAAAGACATCCTTAGAGGCGTTGAAACCTAGGTAGATGGCTTAAACAATTATTGTGAACCAGTTGGCTGTGTTATTTCTCCACTGAAACTTGGATACAATTACTGAAAGACAGTCATGTTCAAAAGTGTACTATTTTAAAGTCTGGTACAGGGTTAGGATGCATTTCAGGGGAATTCCAGTGTACCTCATTCGTCGACACTGTTACATGATCGGCGACGTGACCGACACTACAGCTGTCTACTCACAGCATGACCTACTCGGTATCTCACCCACCTGTCAGAAGGACTATATGTGGACTCAGTTGACTGCTTGGCGGGGCCTACCTCGCTGTATTAATAGAATGTATATTGGCAGGTAATGGTCGAACTAAGCAGGACGTAGTGATACTCATACAGACCATTGACCTGACTGTGACCCCGTCACCAACACATATGCACACACACACACACACGCACACGCACACGCACACGCACACGCACACACACGCGCGCGCGCGCGCGCGCGCACACACAGATGCTCGAAACTGTAAAACAGTCGTCTCCATTCCTTGCTTTCTCTGCTGGCATGTCTTTTTCCTTCCTGTGTCCTTCTCTTTTCCTTACCTCTTCTCTTTACCCTTTTCTCACTGCAGCGTTTGAGACCTCTTCTTTCCTTTCCCTTTCATTGTTCCTCCTTTTCTCTTTTTTCCTCCCTGTGCGTGTCTGAAGGCCGACCCACACATTCCCACGCGTTGCTGGTGACGGGGTAGCGCGTAATTACCCGCCCCGTCTAGACAGGTAGTGCACGTTCGTACCCCCTGGTAACGGCCAGGCCCAGGAAGGGGTGATTACCCGAGCTGATACCTTCCGAAAGTGCCGATTGCTCCCTCCGTCCGTTTCTTGGGAGGTGTGAACAATCACCTAAGGCGGGAGCGCGCCATCAGAGGTCGGTAATCATGGGGGATACTTCCGCAATGGTTTCCACATCATCTACTATGTCTGCTAACAAGCGAAAGTTAAATGAGTCTATGCCACGGACAATTCTTCCATCGTTGCCACAGTTCCTTGTTGTTTCTCGGCCGGACGAAGGTCAAGACTTCTCCACAGTCAACCCTTTCATTATTCAGAAAGGTGTCGACGCAATTGCAGGTCCTGTCAAGTCTTGTTCCAGATTACGGAATGGCACCCTGTTGTTAGAAACAGTCAGTGCCCTCCAGGCACAAAAATTGCTGCGTACATCACTGCTACACACAATCCCTGTCAGGGTAGAAGCGCACCGCACTTTAAATTCATCACGTGGGGTCGTTTATACACGATCCCTCGATGGATTGTCCGACGAGGAAATTCAGAACTACCTGTCTGACCAGGGCATAACGGCTGTTCATAGGGTTATGAAAATGGTTGACAGGAACATCATTCCAACCTGTACGGTCTTCTTGACATTTGACAGAGTTCAACTCCCATTGAACATCAAAGGGGGCTATGACGTAATTTCCATTCGCCCTTACATCCCAAACCCTATGTGTTGCTATCGGTGTGAGCGGTTCAATCATACCAGCCAGTCATCTTCCAATCCGGCCAAATGTGTTACGTGTAGCAAGGATGCCCATGAGGGTGCTTGTCCACCTCCATCCCCTCGTTGCATGAATTGTATGCATCACCACGCTGCTACCTCTAGAGATTGCCCCATTTTTAAAGACGAAAAGCTCATTCAGGAAATCAGAGTGAAGGGAAAGGTGTCTACCTTTGCTGCTCGAAAGTTATTCGCCAGTCGAAAGCCCACTGTGCCTCAAGCAGGTAATTACAACACTGTTCTTGCCGCCCCTCGGCCAACGAAGGAGGCAGCCACACAAGACTTGTGATCTCACCTTCAGTGCCATGGTCGTCAGGTCGGCCAGCGCAAAGATTGCCCGTTCAACCTCCCCACTATCACCTGCTCACTCTATGGCTCACCCTTCATCAGGTTCTGCTAAATCCCGAGCCCCAAAATCAGACACCCAGACTTCAAGAAAGAGCCTACTTGTGAAGATTTTTTACTTATCCCGACTTCACAACCGTCGATTCCTCCTTCATCTCAACATCCTGTTTCCAAGAAGGCTAATAAGAAACCCTGTTCCTCTCCTCCTCCGCCATGGCGTGTATCATCTACAGCACCACCTGGCGGCAACCGCCCTCTGCTGTCTTCTGTGTCGCCAAGGCGCACTGCTGGCGGCCGACCGCTGGTGGCAGGAGCTGCTCCAGAACAACCTATGGATCAAGATCTTCTGCCTTCGGCTGAATTCCGTTCGACGCTGTCGGTCGCAAGCTCTGAGCAGTCGTTGAGTTGACGGCAACCTTGGTCACATTCATCCATTTTCTGTCCACCCTATGTCAATTATCCATTAGAATATACGCGTCATTCGAGCCAATCGGGAGGAATTGTCGATCCTCTTACGATCCTACTCGCCGGTGATCTTCTGTCTTCAGGAAACAAAGCTGCGTCCCCACGATCGCTTTGTTTTCCCCATTTTCAGTCAGTCCGATTTGGTCTCCCCTCTGTTGAAGGCACTCCAGCACATGGGAGACTCATGATTCTTCTCCATGACACTCCGTTATCACCCAATCCCCTTAAACACTTCCTTCCAAGCTGTCGCTGTCCGTCTTTCCATTTCTGGATGAACCTTCTCTCTTTGTACTGTATACGTTCCATCGTCCATACCAATGGCAAGAGCTGATCTCCTTAATCTTGGTAAGCTTGTGGCCCACTATTTGTTGAATGGGGACTTCAATGCCCACCACCCGCTTTGGGGATCTACCATGTCCTTGTCCGTGCGGCTCACTATTGATAGACGTCTTCCACCAAGCGGATCTTCTTTGCCTCAACACTGGGTACCCTAAAATTTTGTCTGCCTCCACGACAAATTTCTCTCATTTGGATCTTTCGGTCGGTACTGTTCCGCTAGCTCGGCGCTTCGAATGTTTCGTTCTTGCTGATACACACTCGAGTGACCACTTTCCATGTGTCCTTCGATTTCAACCACAACTGCCATATATGCGCCCGAGACGCTGGAAGTTTGCCGAAGTCGATTTGATACTTTTTCGTCTCTAGCGACATTCGATGACTGTCGCGCGTGATACGTTAGTGGATCCCGTCACAATTTCTAACTCATTGCGTCAATAATTTGCTGAGATTTCGAGCTCTTCAAATTACCCGCCAGCGTTTCTCCCGAAGAAACGTGCAGCGGAAGTGCGACCTCTTGCTTTCTCGTCTCAAAATCGCGAAAGCTATAATACTGTTTTCTCCATGCGGGAACTTCAACGTGCAGTCTCTTCTTCTCGCTCCTCCGCCCCAGGACCGGATGGTATCCACATCCAAATGTTGCTGCATTTATCAACCCATAGTCTGCGTTACCTCCTTCGCCTTTATAATCGAATTTGGACCGACAGTACTTCTCCCAGACGATGGCCGGAAGCTATCGTCGTTCCTGTTCCGAAACTGGAAAAGACAAACCTCTAGCTATCGCCCCATTTCTCTCCCGAGTAGTGTATGTAAGGTTTTGGAGCGTATGGTGAATTGCCGTTTAGTCTGGTGGCTGGAGTACCGAAGTCTTCTAACACCTGCCCAATGCGGTTTCCGAAAGCATCGTTCTGCAGTTGACCATCTTGTTGCCCTCTCCACTTATATCATGAACAAATTTATCAGGAAACGCGAAACAGTAGCAATTTTTTTGATCTGGAGAGAGCATACCATACCTGTTGGAGGACAGACATCCTCCGCACACTGTTCTCTTGGGACTTTCTAGGTCGGCTGCCCCTTTTTCTTCGTGAATTTATGGCAGAGCGCACATTTAAAGTGCGGGTGAACACTACTTTCTCCCATACTTCCTCCCAAGAAAACTGGCTCCGTGCTAAATGTTGTACTGTTTGCCATCGCCATAAATCCAATTATGGATTGTCTCCTTCCTGATGTCTCGGGCTCCCTCTTCGTGGACTATTTTGCGATCTACTACAGCTCTCAACGGACCAGCCTTCTTCAACGACGTCTTCATGGATGTCTCGTTCGCCTCTACTTTGGACCAGCGAAACAGGCTTCCGCTTTTCTCCTGGTAAGGCCGTTTGTGTTAATTTTTGGCGTCGTACGGAGTTTCTTCCGCCTTCCTTACATCTAGCCTTGTCAGCCTTCCGTTCGAGGACGTCGCTAAATTCTTGGGTCCTACGTTTGACAGAAAACTGTGCTGGTCCTCCCACGTTTCCTATCTTTCGGCTCGCTGTCTGCGATCCCTCAACGCCTTCCGTGTCCTGAATGGCGCCTCCTGGGGAGCGGAGCGAGTCATCCTTCTCCGTCTCTATCGCGCCTTAGTGCGCTCGAATTTGGACTCTGGCAGCATAGTTTACTCCTCAGCTCGGCCGTCTATTCTTCGGCGTCTCGACTCTGTCCACCACCATGGATTACGTTTAGTGTCTGGAGCTTTTTACACCAGCCCTGTGGAAAGCCTTTATGCTGAGATTGCTGAACGGCCGCTGTCCTATCGGCGAGCTGTCCTAAGTCGTTATGCTATCCATCTGTCTTCCGTGCCTGCTAATCTGACCCATGACATTGTTTTCGACGCCTCCTTGGATTTAGGGTATGCAGGCCGCCTTTCCTCCCTACTACCACCTTGAGTCCGCGTCCGTCAACTGCTACATTCTCTTTCCTTCAACTTTCCTAAGACAGCTTTGGGTACAGCACCGCCTTGGCTCTGGCCTGGGACCTACCTGCTCCGTGACCTTTGTCAGTTTCCCAAAGATGGTACCCCTTCTCTTGTTTATCGTCTGGCATTTGCTGCTCTATGCGCACAAATGAAGGATGCCACATTTATTTACAGTGATGGCTCAAAAACATCGTTTGGTGTTGGGACTGCCTATATTGTTGGCGACACCCCAAATCGATTTCGGCTTCCCGACAAGTGTTCAGTTTTTACTGCGGAGCTATACGCTCTTCTCCGCCGCCATATTGACATTTTAGAGAGTGAAAAATGGAGGCCCGTCTCTTTCCTCAGACCGGCCTCTCTGGCATGGAGGGAGGCTAATTGCAGCTCGCTCCCACCCGTCGACCAAGAGTTCTCAAAAACTGATCTGCTAGGTTTAGCGCACTGTGGGAACAGCGCACTAGTCCTCTTCGACTTTTGCATCATCGAAGTTTTCTCCCATTCCCCTACCAGCGAATGCCCCCCGCATTCTGGGAGAGCAGATTCACCCTCCGTCCTTCGCCCCCTAATAGACAGAGTTTCCACCAAAAGGCTAAAGACCCGTTCCTACTCAGGTGCCTGGCCTGTCCCCCACATGTTCGGGGGTCTGGACCCATCTAACCTAACCGGGGACATGTCACCACGCCCCAGCTTGGCGGATCATACCCTGGAGTTCCAGGGGCAAGGCGGGTGACCTTCGCCCACTTGGGATAGGATCCCGCCCCGACAAAAGCAGCTACGCTGTTCTCTAGGCTGCCCAATACATCCGTCGCCATCAACGGATACAGTATGTTATCTGTTCAGATTCTCTCAGCTCTCTCCTCAGTCTCCAAGCTCTCTACCCTGTCCACCCTCTGGTCCATCGGATTCAGGACTGCCTCCACTTGCTCCACTTGGCGGGCGTCTCTGTGGCGTTCCTCTGGATCCCAGGACATGTTGATATTTGTGGAAATGAGGCAGCCGATATAGTGGCCAAGGTTGCAGTCTCTCTTCTTCAAGCAGCTTTTCGCATGATTCCCTTCGCCGATGTATTGAGTGTTTTATGTCGTCGTGTCGTTTTTTTATGGCACGCACATTGGTCGACACTTCCCCATAGTAAATTGCGGGACATGAAAGCTCTTCCCTGTGCTTGGACCTCTTCCTCCCGAATGCGTCGTCGGGAAGAGGTAATTTTATCTAGACTGCACATAGGGCTCTGTCTTTTTAGCCATCGACATCTTTTAAGCGGCGATCCTCCCCCCCTCTGTCCCCACTGCTCTCAGCTGTGGACGGTAAGACACCTTTTACTTGAGTGCCCCTATTTTACTGCGTTACGCGCCTGACTACAGTTTTCGCCTGATACATCGTCCATTTTAGCAGATGACACGCGCTCAGCCAATAGCGGTCTCGAGTTTATTAGTGCCAGTGAGATGACGTCAGTCATTTGAAGCTCTTTTAAGTTTTTGGTTTTTAAGTTTCCCCTTCTGTTTTTAATTTCCTCACTTTTTTTAGTTTCGCTCCTATTGCCGCTGGTTTCCAGTTTCGTTTGTTTTACCTTTTCCTAAGTCAGACTGGGCGCTAACGAACGTAGCAGTTTTGCGCTCTAAAACCGTAACAATGAAAGCGTTAATTACCGCTGGAATAGAGTAGTTACAGGAGAAGATCCGTGATGCGATCAATACCTCAGACTTCGTTCACCTACTAAAGTAGGACCCCATTATGGAGAGAGTAGACAGAAAGTGGTTGCACGGTGGCCGTTTTAATGGGAGAGGGAAACGTGCCGCAAGTGCTGGGGGGGGGGGGGGAGAGAGAGAATCCTCTGTGATTGACTGTGTGCGTAACGGGCTGGGTGACTGATTTGTGCCACTAGCGACAGTCCATACGTGGGGGTCTTAGGAAACGTTAATGGCGATGTCATGCTTTTTGTTGATTGCCTACGACATCCTTGGGCCGGCTGCAGAATCTACGTACCTGCAATATGCCAGTTACCTGAGGGGTCAATTTGATTATAAAATGGGCCACTAATTGCATGGAGTCGTGAGAGGTTTGTTAGTGTCTCAAGTGCTCGGCTTCCTTGTTCCACCAGTTACTTACCTGTAGGAGTACAGTTCGGAAGGCTTCCTGTAACGTATCAAGTTGCATACAGCTCCAAATAACTATCAAAAAGAATCGTAATTACTTGGCTTATTTATCATCTCGACATTTCACAATTACAACAAAACTGCTTAACCCTCAATATTTCGAAAAGGCATCCTGCAGCAACATCTCGATAAATAGTTACTAGACCCAACCTGTGCTAACGCAGATCTATTCATCAGACATTACGCTCGGGGGTGGACTGAAACTAAAGTATTGATGTATTGTTGTGAAATAAGTTAGTAAAGGACAGAACTGTTGAAGGTAACACACAGAATTATGGAAGAATGTACTTCGCACATGTTGTAAAATTGTGAACCAGATGTTTAAAGACCTGCAAGATATTACTTTAGAATACAACGTGGGAGGAGGCAGTTGTCAAAGTTAATACTAATGGTTACTATTGAAAAGTCTTAATCACAAATTTATTTATTCTGGTAACCGGTTTCGGCCACGCCTGTGATCATCTTAAGACCTACAAGTCAAATATCAAATACGAAGTCTGATCAGAGGGCTAGATACATTAAAGGAAATTGTTTAAAGGTACAAATTTAGAAAACAATTCATTAACAAAATGCTGTATGAGCAGGAGCCGCCTCCTGGAGGTAAATCACTCCTAGATAGGGCAGTGCACGTCTTAGTTATTCTTTAATAGTGGGCGGAGCCTCCAGTTTACGTCATCGCTAACCAATGAGTAAAAAGTCAAATAACATAAAAGTTCGTGATTATAAGTACAATGACAAAAATGAAAAATATGCATACATGGAACTTGGCTGGTTCAACAGCTATTGTCATATAAAATATGTAAAAATACCAAACGTATGAGATAAATAAAAATTGTTCGGACAGTACATGGGTTGCCCTCTCTGGGCTTGTTGGACAACCATTTAGAAGCTCCCGGTTGCCATGGTAAGTATAGACGCCATCCCAAAGATGTGGCAGCCGGCTACTCTCCAACGAGGTTGTTGTAATATCGATAGGCAAACGCTGGCACGTCAGGCGACGTAGTATGAACAGCAGCTTGTTGTTACGGAAACTATACACACTCTACCAGGGAGCTTTCCATTAAGGAGGCTGTAAAAAAACCGTTGACTGACGTTTTGTGGTAAATGCTGCACAGATACAAATTAAAGGTGTAACACGAGACATTCATTTGTATAAATTATTCGATAGGTAATAGTTAGTTCTTGCAGATGAAAACTGAGAAAGTAATCGAGAGGGCACAGTACTTGCACATTTTCCTAAAATACTGCCTATGACGCTCCTATATATATTGCAAATTTTAAATGCAACAATATTAAACGGCAATGTTAAGTTTTACTTAAAATTTGAGTCTTATAAGCAAAAATATAGTTAAAGTACAAAAAATATTACTTGAAGACTAAGGATAAGACAAAGACAGTGTAACCTACGGAATTAACGGGTACCTGTGACAAACACTGAAGCAGGTGACGTGCATTATTGGTCAATAAAATGTATGCACAAGTTATGTATACAACAGTTTATCTTAACTCTCGTTTAGTTGTAGAATGTACAGGAAAAGGAAAAACTGAAGAGTGGCTTAAAATTCAGACAATGTTACCATACAATAAGATCACTTTCACATAAGTATACAAATTTGTTTTATGAATCAAATATAGAAACATAAGTCGAGTATATACCATTAGTCGGAAAGCAGAGGGAGTGTAAAATAAAATACTAAAAGCCGTAGTGTCAAAATATTAAATGGATTTGAATTTGATTTATGCAATCTAATAGCGAAACAGAAGTAAGCATTCCAAATCAGATTGTCAGTCAAAGAATA
The DNA here is from genome assembly GCF_023898315.1 of Schistocerca nitens. Lineage (NCBI taxonomy): Eukaryota > Metazoa > Arthropoda > Insecta > Orthoptera > Acrididae > Schistocerca > Schistocerca nitens. The sequence continues at coordinate 1,070,063,043 of NC_064615.1, forward strand.
ATATTTGGCAAAATAATAAAGGTTACAAAGTATAAAATCTTCTACAGAGGTTTGAATAATTTTTAACAAATGATAGACAGAAGAGTGAGCTTTCTAAAGCAAATCGTCAAAAAGCTCAAAGAAATGTTAGTCGTTGAATTCAAGCTGCTCATTTAAAACAGATAACGGTTTACATTTATAAAGTGAATAGATGTCAATTTCTTCTAAAGTATGTAGCAGAGGCCATTTTGGTACATTATGTAATATTTTCAATTTGTTTGAAATGTAACCGTCAGAGTGATTGTATCCATCAAGATGCTGACCAAATATTGATTTGGTACGTGCAGTACTAGTAGTATGTTCCTTAAAACGTGTTAGAAAGTTAGGGCCAGTTTGGTCAATTTACTCTTTCTCACAGTCGTTGCATTGTATTTTGTCAATGCCCGACGTCTGATATTTATTTCGTTCACCGATTACGTGTTGGTTTTATCTGTAGTAGGTTGTTGGTTTTGAATGCAAATGCCACATTTCCATTCTTAAATGATTCATTTATTTTATCTGAAATCAGTCCCATGTATGTCACGTTCGTAAATTTCTTCTGGAATTTGTAACAGCATCAGGAGTTCGTTGTAATTTTTGATGTAACACACAAATCTCATGAGCATTATAGTTGTTAGCAACTGCTACTGTTTTCAGGTATCAATTTGTCTGGATTGAGTCAGGTTGAAGAGGTAATTTAAATATCCCATGTATCATTGTTTTAAGAAATGCTCTTTTGTATTTTAATGGATGGGATAATAGGGCATTTATTAATACGTCAGTTGACGTGTGTGTTCTGTAGATACGAATCCTGTGTTTTCCGTTCTTGTTTTCAATTGTGTGGTCCAGCAAATTACATGTTCTCTCATGTTCTACCGTAAACACAAGTTTCGAATGCTTGGAATGTTTTTGAAAAACTGAATTTCAGCATGATTGAGGAATATAGCTGCTACAGTGTCAGCCAGGGAATTCACCATTTCAAGGCCATTCTTCTGAATAAATATTTTATTATTAAATGAAAAAAAATTGAAATTAAGAGTAGTTTTTAATATTTGAATGAACTCCATTATATCTTCAAGGCTGAGCCTCCGGTATAAAAGACAGAATTGCACTGGTCTATCTAGCAGTCATCTACAACCAGGAGGCGGCTCCTGCTCATACAGCATTTTGGTAATGCATTACTTATAACTTTGTGTTTTATATAATTTTCAGACTTTGTATTTGACTTGTAGGTCTGAAGACGACCACAGGCGTGGTCGAAACCGGTTACCAGAATGAATAAATTTGTGATCAAGACTGATTTTATTAGTAACAATTACCTGCAAGATAAATCGTTACAGTGCAGCTCTCAGATGTTGAAGTTTCAAACTAATTTCAGTTACCCTACATCTCACACGGAAGCATCTGTCTCACCATACTGAAGCTGGTGGTGGCAGAAATACCGTGACGTCTATCTATGGCAGCACCAGCATTCTTCCTTTAATCTGCTAATAGTAAACTGCAAGAGCGTCTATAGAAAGGTCCCAGAACTGCTCTCATTAATAAACGGTCACAATGCCCACATAGTACTAGGGACAGAAAGTTGGCTGAAACCAGATGTAAACAGTAATGAAATTCTAAACTCAGATTGGAATGTATACCGCAGAGACAGGCTGGACAGTGAAAGGGGAGGAGTGTTTATAGCGATAAGAAGTGCAATAGTATCGAAGGAAATTGACAGAGATCCGAAAGGTGAAATAATTTGGGTGAAGGTCACGGTTAAAGCAGGTTCAGACATCGTAATTGGATGTCGCTATAGGCCCCCTGGCTCAGCAGCTGTTGTGGCTGAGAGCATGAAGGATAATTTGGAAAATATTTGAAGTAGATTTCCCCACCATGTTATAGTTCTGGGTGGAGATTTTAATTTGCCGGATATAGACTGGGAGACCCAAACGTTTATAACGTGTAGCAGGGACAAAGAATTCAGCGAAATTTTTCTAAGTGCTTTATCTGAAAACTACCTTGAGCAGTTAAACAGAGAACCAACTCACGGCGATAACATATTAGACCTTCTGGTGACAAACATACCCGAACTATTTGAAACAGTTAACGCAGATTAGAGAATCAGCGATCATAAAGCGGTTACTGCATCGATGATTTCAGCCGTAAATAGAAATATTAAAAAAGGTAGGAAGATTTTTCTGTTTAGAAAAAGTGACAAAAAGCAAATTACAGAGTGCCTGACGGCTCAACACAAAAGTTTTGTCTCAAGTACAGATAGCGTTGAGGATCAGCGGACAAAGTTCAAAACCATCGTACAATATGCGTTAGATGAGTATGTGCCAAGCAAGATCGTAAAAGATGAAAAAGAGCCACCGTGGTACAACAACAGAGTTAGAAAACTGCTGCGGAAGCAAAGGAAACTTCACAGGCAACATAAACATGGCCTAAGTCTTGCAGACAAACAAAAATTACGCGAAGCGAAATGTAGTGTGAGGAGGGCTATGCGAGAGGGGTGCAATGAATTCGAAAGTAAAGTTCTATGTACTGACTTGGCAGAAAATCCTAAAAAATTTTGGTCTTATGTCAAAGCGGTAGGTGGAACAAGACAAAATGTCCAGACACTCTGTGACCAAAATGGTACTGAAACAGAGGATGACAGACTAAAGGCCGAAATACTAAATGTCTTTTTTCAAAGCTGTTTCACAGATGGAGACTGCACTGCAGTTCCTTCTCTAGATTGTCGCACAGATGACAAAATGGTAGATATCGAAATAGACGACAGAGGGATAGAGAAAAACTTAAAAAAGCTCAAAAGAGGAAAGGCCGCTGGACCTGATGGGATACCAGTTCTGTTTTACACAGAGTACGCGAAGGAACTTGCCCCCTTTTCTTGCAGCGGTGTACCGTAGGTCTCTAGAAGAGCGTAGCGTTCCAAAGGATTGGAAAAGGGCACAGGTCATCCCCGTTTTCAGAAGGGACGTCGAACAGATGTGCAGAACTATAGATGTATATCTCTAACGTCGAACAGTTGCAGAATTTTGGAACACGTATTACGTTAGAGTGTAAGGACTTTCCTGGAGACTAGAAATCTACTCTGTAGGAAATAGCATGAGTTTTGAAAAAGACGATCGTGTGAAACCCTTCTCGCGTTATTCGTCCATGAGACTCAGAGAGCCATAGACACGGGTTCCCAGGTACATGCCGTGATTCTTGACTTCCGCAAGGCGTTCGATACAGTTCCCCACAGTCGTTTAATGAACGAAGTAAGAGCATATGGACTATCAGACCAATTGTGTGATTGGATTGAAGAGTTCCTAGATAACAGAACGCAGCATGTCATTCTCAACGGAGAGAAGTCTTCCGAAGTAAGAGTGATTTCAGGTGTGCCGCAGGAGAGTGTCGTAGGACCGTTGCTATTCACAATACACATAAATGACCTTGTGGATGACATCGGAAGTTCACTGGGGCTTTTTGCGGATGATGATGTGGTATATTGAGAGGTTGTAACAATGGAAAATTGTACTGAAATACGGGAGGATCTGCAACGAATTGTCGCATGGTGCAGGGAATGGCAATTGAATCGCAATGTAGACAAGTGTAATGTGCTGCGAATACGTAGAAAGAAAGATCCCTTATCATTTAGCTACAATATAGCAGGTCAGCAACTGGAAGCAGTTCATTCCATTTTAAATCACTCCTAATGCGTACTCCCAGATAATTTATGGAATTACCATATAAAGTTGATCGTCGGTAAAGCAGATGTCAGACTGAGATTCATTGGAAGAATCCTAAGGAAATGCAATCCGAAAACAAAGTAAGTAGGTTACAGTACGCTTGTTCGCTCACGCCTTGAATACTGCTCAGCAGTGTGGGATCTGTACCAGATACGATTGATAGAAGAGATAGAGAAGGTCCAACGGAGAGCAGCGCGCTTCATTACAGGATCATTTAGTAATAGCGAAAGCCTTACGGAGATGATAAACTCCAGTGGAAGACTCTGCAGGAGAGACGCTCAGTACGGGCTTTTGTTGAAGTATCGAGAACATACCTTCACCGAGGAGTCAAGCAGTGTATTGCTCCCTTCTACGTAAATCTCGCGAAGAGACCATGAGGATAAAATCAGAGAGATTAGAGCCCACACAGAGGCATGCCGACAATCCTTTCCACGAACAAGATAGAGGTACTCAAGGTACCCTCCGCCACACCCCGTCAGGTGGCTTGCGGAGTATGGATGTAGATGCAGAAGTTCCTGTCAAGATTTGATCTATGAAAGAAGAGATTAAAGTAGTTGTGTGGTGAAGCGCTGCGTAGCATGCAGGAGGAGAGAAGAGTAAAATGAAATGGGATTTTAGTGTGTGACGGCGTCCATCAAGGAAGCCTAGTCTCTGGTAGGCTTGCTTGAGTGGTTGGATTCTACCGCTACAAAAGCGCCTTAGTGTGTATCCCCTTCGATGGGCTATGTTCAAGTTGGGTAAACGGATTAATAGTTCCTAACAATTTCCTTGGAAAAACATCTTTGATTTTAGTTTCGTGAAGAAAGGACCTTCTTTCTGGCATTGCCGAAGTCAGTCACTATGGGAAAAACAAAATATTTTGTGCAAGAGCCACACATTCAGCAACTTCCACAGTTTTCAAAGACTGAGGCTCTGTCTTCACCTGTCGCGTAACGATTTCCGCTGTCCATACCAAAAGTTCTGGCGAAGCTCAGCAGGCAACAGCGCTTTCTCTTAAGATTTCATCTCAACTCATAAAAAGTTTTCGCTACAGGAACCTCTCCCCCTGCAGAACTTTCACAGTAGCGTTACAGAGCGTCCGAGAAAGCTTTAGCGGCCCTCATGCATTGTGGGACCGCAGCCCCCTCGTGTTAGCTGTTCAAAAGAAGCCCAACATGGCGCATGGCGTCCCAGCGACAGGTTTCCTGCCTATATCGTCCAGGGTGTTTCCAAAACATGTCATTACTTGCTTAGAGCATTCAAGTATGTTTTCATAAAATTTCAAGTAACTATCACTCCTAACTTCAATAGCAATTAATTATCAAGGTTGAGGGTGAGTCTCTATTTTGAATGTTTAGAATTTTCTTTTGTTCCATGTCCTTTTTGAGACGGTTCAATAACAAAGGTTCTGGTAATACAGACTTCCATGGGTATTGCGTTGTTTTTGTGTTTAGTTTAAATGTACCAATGTTTGTTCTTGGGAAATTAGGTTTCTACCTGTGGATATGAGCGTAGTTCCCCAGATTCAGACGAAATGGTGGTGGCATTTAGATTTCCTGAGGTGGTTGTTGTTCAGAGTTCTTGCACAGTCCTCCAGCTAGCTTACATAATGAGTTGTGCATCTAAACTCGGGTTGAGGTATCCAGATAGTCTATAGTGCCTGGGTATGTTGGTGCATTGCTTTTGATCGATGATTCCTCGTTTTGTAAGATGGGCACGCAGTGCAGAAGTGTTCAAGCTGTGTAACGTTTTACAGGAGCTGCTTATGTCACCAGTGGTCTAATAACTGTCATTCACATGGGCCCCGACACACTCATATTCAGATTGCTGTCCTTTGTTGGAGCCTTGCATATGCTTCGTTGGGATGTGGTGAACATGGTCCATTACATCTGAGTTTCAGATACATACAGGCACAGACACGTTGTGTAAGACTCCATTTCTACTCCTATCAAGCTTTCCTGCGATGACAGTTGCCGCACCTATCTGTAGCCATCTTTGTCCCATTTTGTAAAACTAGTGATTGAGTCAACACAATAAACAGAACTTTTACTTAACTCGTAATTCTCAGTGTATGAACACACCTTAAAAGTAGTGGAGCAAGAAATGGAATCCTGTTCTCAGTATCAGCAAAGAAGACGCTGTGTGTGGTGTCTGCGTAGCAACACATAGTAAACAGGCTGTATGTCTGCCGCTGGTAGGTGCAGAAGCTGTGCACCATTGTTTCTGCCAGATTCCACACGATTGGTTTCGACCTCTGTGGACGGTTCTGTTTGCAATTTTAATGCACTTGGATGGTATTCATATGTTACACAACAAGAGATGTCTGGCACACTCTCATGGAAACGTGTTGGGCATATGTGTAGGATAATTGGTGTACAGTGTTGCTGTTTGTGCAGTCATTTCAGTGTAGCCTCAGTGGCTCAGCGTTTCTGGTAGGGTACGGCCTTGGCGACTTGGGAACAGGTGAGCACTGCTAGTCCTCTATTTCTGTAAGCTCTCGGCATGTTTGAGCGCCCACCGCGCCCTGCAGCAGTTGAACGTAGGGTGTCACAGGTAACGGGGGTCTTTCACTAACCACTTGCGTTGCGATGATGATAAAACCTCCATAAAAAACCCAAAGTTTTCAGTCCGCTGATTAGATGTTTGGCTGAGGAAGTCTCAAGCAGGTAACATCCGGGGAAACTGCTGCACCTCCGTTCTGTAAGGTTTACCGGGCAAGTGTGGCTCGGCTGATGGACTTCGTTCCCTAGCTGCTCATGGGAACGCCATGAAGCCTAAAAGACGTTTTTAATCGCAACGGTTTGGGTGGGCCGTTGGGTTGTATTAACACAAAATCATAGGATACATCGCGTGGCTAGTCCATTTGGGTCTTCCTGGACTGTCAACGATAGTAGTCTTAGTAATGGGCTACATCCAGTGGTGGACAATGTTTTTGTTGTTTGTGAAATGTAAGGTCCGTTCTTCTGAGGAATTGCGTTTTAAGTCCTTTGAGAGCTTTATGGATGTAAAATGAAGGCAAGTCAAATCGACCAAGAGGCTGTGGAATGGCACATGGTTGCTGGAGACTGTGAAGGCTCCCCAAATATTGAAGTTGTTTAACACTGAGCTACTTGGAAAATATCCCATCAAGAACGAGCTGCATATATTGGGTTGAATAGCGTTAAAGGTATTGTGACATTATGGATATTGCTACGAAAGAACTGCAACAGGCATCAGAAATTCAAAGGGTCATGGAAGTCCAAAACATAAAAGTTTTCTTGGGAACATCATAAGTCTGCATGATTTATTCTGGCACTGAATCTGTCAAATTTTCTGGACTATATTGCAGCAGGATCTCTGCCTTACGGTAAGACCATAGGTCCCAAATCAAATGCTCTACGGCCGCAGGTTCGATTCCTGCCTCGGGCATGGATGTGTGTGATGTCCTTAGGTTGGTTACGTTTAATTAGTTCTAAGTTCTAGGCGACTGATGACCTCAGAAGTCGCATAGTTCTCAGAGCCATTTGAACCATCAAATGCTCTGCTTAAAGTGCCAACGTTTGTCACAACACTGTCTATCGTAACAGTCAGGCTACATGTGGACAGTGTGGTAGCGTGCCACAGGAACAGGGTTTACAGTGCACTATGCCACCCAGTTGTGTTAATTGCTCCCAGGCCTGTCTGGTTTAGTGCAGGGATTGTCCTGTCTATGTTGAAGATACAGAAAAGTAGTCACACAACCTATCTCGCACTTCGATGTCAAGACCGATTTTAGGCCACTCGTTCACAAAGCTTCGTCGAGACACTCAGCTCAGCTTTGAAGCAGCCTTTCTAGAAGCTCAGTGTTAGAAAACAGACTATGACTGCTGAGGATGGCACATCTGCCTTCACCTGTAAAGGCAGCTGTCAGCTTGCGCCGTTAATCGCTCTCACTGCAGCATTTAATGTTATCCGACATAATGTCAGCGTAGACAGGAAACCCTAGTGGCAGACATGAGCAGAGACTGAACAGGGTGTTCATTTCATTATCCTCGCCAACATCCCCAGAATCATATCTTCAGAGAAAGGCCAAAGCGCCAAAGCAGTCTGCTGTGAAGCAATCGGATCATGTGACTTACTTGCTGTATAATGGATCTGAAGATTATACCATTCTAGTATGGACGTCGAAATTCGGCTGAGAAGTACCAGTGAGCCCCTCAGGCGACCCCCTCCTCCGTTGCCATATCACCATCACAGTGGAACGAGAAGGGGAAAGACGGAGTAAAACCTCACTGCTGAAATGGCTTCCTCACAACAGTGGAAAATGGTGTGTTAGCCATATAAGTTTCTTGCAGTTCAGACGTCACTCACATACCATACTGTTGCTCGTCCACCTGTGGAATACCTTTCCTCCTGCCGTCCATGAGCCACAATGCCGCTGAATGACTCCAGCACACGCTGCATGCAGACGCCAGAGTACGTACAACCCGAAATCGAGGGTTCTAACTGTCTAGACCTCTGCAGTAACCGAGGTGGCAGAGTGATCTTAAATTGAGTGCAGTGCGGGAGATTGCAATCCTCGTCCTCGTTCTCGCGTGATATTTTCTGATACTTGGTATAAGCTGCAACACTACATAGCTGTCCCCCCAGGGGATCCACAACTCTTTTGTGGATACGTGCGTAGCGAGCACGGGACCCCGAGCTGATGTGGCCTTCCTTCCTTTCCGGGCTGCATACCTTCCCTTTCCGCATCCTTCCCCATCCCCCATCTTCGCCACCCCCCCCCTTCACCACTGGCTCTTTCTTTCCCTTTCTCTGGGGTTATGGTTTGTGCCTACGTCCGGAGACGGACGCTTGTACATATACTACATTCTTCGCCTTCCTTCCTTCCTTGCTTGTAAGTCTTCATCCTTTCTTTGTCCTTCTCTTTTCCTTACCTCTTCTCTCTACCTTCTCCGCTGCGGCGTTTGAGACCTCTCTTCTTTCCTTTCCCTTTCTCTTTCTTCCTTCCTGTGCATGTCTGAAGGCCAACCCACACACTTCCATGCGTAGCCGGTGACGGGGTAACGCGTAATTCCCCGCCCCGGGTAGACAGGTAGGACACGTACGTACCCCCTGGTAACGGCCAGGCCCAGGGAGGGGTGATTACCCGAGCTGATACCTTCCGAAAGTGCCAATTGGTCCCTCCGTCCGTTTGTCGGGAGGTGTGACCTGAGGTGTGAACAATCACACACACACACACACACACACACACACACACACACACACACACACACACACACACGGAGACACACACACACACACACACACACACACACGGAGACACACACACACACACACACACACACACACACACACACACACACACACACACACACACACGGAGACACACACACACACACACACACACACACACACACACACACACACACACACACACACACACGGAGACACACACACACACGGAGACACACACGGAGACACACACACACACGGAGACACACACACACACACACACACGGAGACACACACACACACGCACACACGGAGACACACACACACACACACACACGGAGACACACACACACACACACGCACACACGGAGACACACACACACACGCACACACGGAGACACACACACACACGCACACACGGAGACACACACACACACGCACACACGGAGACACACACACACACGCACACACGGAGACACACACACACACGCACACACGGAGACACACACACACACGCACACACGGAGACACACACGCACACGCACACACGGAGACACACACGCACACGCACACACGGAGACACACGCACACGCACACACGGAGACACACGCACACGCACACACGGAGACACACGCACACGCACACACGGAGACACACGCACACGCACACACGGAGACACACGCACACGCACACACGGAGACACACGCACACGCACACACGGAGACACACGCACACGCACACACGGAGACACACGCACACGCACACACGGAGACACACGCACGCGGACGCGGACGCGGACGCGGACGCGGACGCGGACGCGGACGCGGACGCGGACGCGGACGCGGACGCGGACGCGGACGCGGACGCGGACGCGGACGCGGACGCGGACGCGGACGCGGACGCGGACGCGGACGCGGACGCGGACGCGGACGCGGACGCGGACGCGGACGCGGACACGCGCGAGTAATCTAGATAGTACAGTACAGTTCGAAGAGGCGCATATCATTAACGTCAATATGTAGCAGCATTTTGGAATGTGTATTATGTTCGAAAATTACGAATTACCTCTAAGAGAACGGTCTATTGACACAGACAATTCGGATTTAGTAAACATAGTTCTCGTGAAACACAACTCACATGAAGTATTGATTGCTGTCCACAATTGGTTTCAAATTGATTCCGTGTTCCTAGATTTCCAGGAGGCTTCAGACACCGTACCTCAAAGCGGCTTGTAATCAAATTGTGTGCGTAAGGAATATTGTCTGTTATGTGACTGGATTCGTGATTTCCCGCCAGAGGGTTCACAGTTCGTAGTAATTGACGGAACGTCATGGAGTAAACAAGAAGTTTCTGGTGCTCCCCGAGATAGTGCTACAGGCTTTCTACTGCTCCTTATGTAGAAAAACTATTTCGGGGACAATTTGAGAACCTGTCTTAAGTTGTTTGCAGATGTAATTCGTTTTGCAATTGCTTTTCACCTTTCAATGACTTCAACAGATGTTAAATATATCAGTATGGTACGAAAATTTGCATTTAACTAAAAGTGAGGACATCCACATGAGTGCTAACAGGACACCATTAAACTTCAGATCTGACTAATTTATCGTGTAATCAAAATCCATAAATTCACCTAAATACCTACGAATTAAAATTACGAACAGCTTAAGTCGGAAATAACATGCGTAAAATGTTGTGCGGAAGGCGAACCAAAGACCGCGATTTATTGGCAGAATAGTTGGAAGACGCCAAAGATTAACCAAAGAGACTGCCTACACTAGACTTGTCGCTCCTCTTTTGGAGTACTGCTGCGCGATATGGGATCGTTACTACATAGGATTAACTGAGTACGTTGGGAAAGAACAAAGAGCAGCAGCACGTTTTATATTATCACGAAATACGAGTGTGTGTCGCTGACGTGATGCTGGATTTGGGAAGGGCATCATTAAACAATCGTTTCCCTTCGCGTCTGAATGTTCTCACGGAATTTCAATCACACAGTTTCTCCCCCGAATGCGAAAATATTTTGTCGACACAGACCTACATAGTTCCTCCCTATCATCATAATAAAATAGGGGAAATCAGAGCTCGCATGGACAGGAACGCGTGTTCGTTATCTCCAGGTCACTTAAAGAGTGGAACAATAGAGAATTGGCGTGAAGGCCGGTCGATGAGCCGCTGCCAGGCACTTAGGTGTGGTTCGGAGAGGGGCTTCCTCCTGCGGGTTCAGGGGCTGGAATAGACCTGAGGTGTCCCTGTCTGTCGTAAGGGGGCGACAAAAAGGAGTCACCTACTTTTCTGCCTGAGAATATCTGGTCCCCTTTTAGTGTTAAACCTCCACCTTTCAGAGTCGTACAGAAGTGCGGGCTACTTAAGGAAGGACGCATTACGTGGTGCATCATGCATCCATCGTGCGTGGAGACCTTCCGCACCTATTACTGTAATAGGAGTGTAACTGCAGCAGACACGAGTATAAACACCACTGCAGGCACGCGTGGACGGTGGCTAGTATGATGAAAGTGTGATGTGTCGATCTCCCAGTGAACCTCTCGGAGGTTGACGGCCCTCAACAAACTGTCACGCAACATCACGTGGCTATTGAGATGGATATTAAGGCATCACAACTTGGACGTTGTCCCAGATGTCCCGCCTAATAGTCATCGTGGTGGTGTAATCCTAGCGTATAGTCTGTTTAGTCCATTGATCAGATCGCAAAGTTGGTGTCAATGTGATATTACATGGGGAAGCAGTCTGATGTTTGATACGAGCAAGGCAGGGAATGGAATATGAGGAAATGGCAATATAATAACATACATTAAAATAAATGTGCAGATAGAACTCAGTCAAAAACGTACCTTTTGAAGGCATGACAACGTATTGTCGACTTCATACAAAACATGCAAATCTCCTGAAAGAGTCTGCTACGTGAGTCAGAAGTAGTTCCAGAATCTCAATCGGTAAGACTTCCGCCGGCTGGGGTGGCCGAGCGGTTCTAGGCGCTAAAGTCTGGAACCGCGCGACCGCTACGGTCGCAGGTTCGAATCCTGCCTAGGGCATGGATGCGTGTGATGTCCTTAGGTTTAAGTAGTTCTAAGTTCTAGGGGACTGATAACCTCCGAAGTTAAGTCTATAGTGCTCAGAGCCATTTGAACCATTTTTTTTTTGCAAGACTTCCAAATTCTCTGCCTAGTTGATTCATCTAAATCCTCCAACTCACTGGTTGATCTGTATGACTGCTATTCATCCAGAAATGAGTGACTCCAAGGTTGTCCCTGGTCAGGAGTTCTGTTAATTTTCCCTACTACGTCACGCAGCCCGATCAGTTTCCCACCAAGTGGTCCTGCTCATTAGTAAGCTGAGTTTGCGATGGCATCCAATGAACAATCGAAGTAGGGGTTCAACCACCCCTGCCAGACCTCATATGGGTGGTGCACACTCGCTGATTCTTACAGTTGAAAGGTAGTTGTTGGTCGGTGGCACGTAACGTAGGAAATTCCATGCCGTTTGCGGCGTTGTTGATTTAGAAGTCGCGTATGCTGCTCGTGTCTGCCTGCCTGTCACCGTAAACGCCTGTCTCTCGTTCACTGTCCTCAAAAAATGGTTCAAATGGCTCTGAGCACTAGGAGACTTAACTTCTGTGGCCATCAGTCCCCTAGAACTTAGAATTACTTAAACCTAACTAACCTAAGGACATCACACACATCCATGCCCGAGGCAGGATTCGAACCTGCGACCGTAGCGGTCTCGCGGTTCCAGACTGTAGCACCTAGAACCGCACGGCCACTCCGGCCGGCCCACTGTCCTCATCTGACAGGTCATATCATGTAGTACACACGTAAGACAGACAGAAATGTACCAAAGTTCAACCCGAATCGCTTCACGATTTTCACTGAAATTCATGTTGTAGCTGAGTATAAACACATTCGGTCCTTTTCAGTGGATTTCTTTAAAAGAAGGTGCTCGCCAACTATTCCGTAAAAGATTACGAAATATGCCACGCAAAAGTCGTCATAAAGGCCGAGAGTTCACATGCGTTTATTTCTCGAACTAATGCCTTCACAAAGCTCAAATTTGCACAATCTATCCGTAAATGCATCTGCTTTCACGGCGATTTAAACATAACGCGAAATAACAGCACTTTATTAATTTTTCATATAACTCTTTCGGACACATTCAACATGACCTGCGCGTCCGACAGCGAGACTGACTGCTCAATGCCATAGCTCACAGCGTATATACTCTGACTGGTCGAACAGGCAACCAGATCAATCTTTCAAGATCATACTAGCGCCTAGACTGTTTTACTCTAATCCACGTTCAGGGATGCATTTACGTCATTTCATGCTGCAAATATTAAAAAAATGTTCCACGAAACGAAAACGAATCTTCAAATAACGTTAGAAGAACATTACTCTACAAATAATTATTCTGGCTGCCTTCTTAAAAAAACAAGCACACTTGGACATACGTCAGCAGCAAGTAAGGAGAATTACAGCTTTCGTTGCAACAGCCTGTCCCACACCACCACATGACCAAGTTACATAATGTTTAATAGGAGATAATACTGAATCTTTACGTATGTCACACACACACACACACACACACACACACACACACACACACACACACACACACACTGTTTCACTCTAACGAAAAACAGTGAATGTTATTTAAGTAGAAAAATTCAGACATAGTGACCTAACATTTTGTAAACTTAAGTAATGATTCCAAATGATAGCAAAGGACATACTGTTCGCATCCGAATTGACTTTAATCCTATTAGTGTCGGTATCCGGTATTTTTTGGTAATTTGCTCTAAGTTTGAAAGTATCACAGCCAGAATTGTGAGATTTTGCAGCCAGCTTCATTTTAATAACAAAAGGCAACACACACAATTTTTTCGAAACTGAGTATAGTTTATTTAGATTCTTAAGAGTTTTAATAGTCTGTCGCTGGAACTGACACACGTAGTGCTTCCCACGATCATGCTAGCGACAGGTGCGAGTAAATCACACCGAGATACAAGCGGCTGTCACCGCCACTGACTCCAAAGCTACGAGGCCGTACTGCAAGGTAGCTTACTGCAATAAAATGCTATTGCGGTTTGACTCGCGACGTTACACGGTCTCGCACTAGGGCTTCCCAACTTTGGCTGCAGCTTCCTTGTTGACTCACATATTGAATTTTCTTGCGAAAACTGCAAACAATGCCTGCAGCTTATTCTCTACCCTTTACAAAGGAATGGACTGTTTTTGGGATACAGACTTCCTGAAACGTCCGGAATGTAATCATTTGCTTTCACTAAACTGTAATAAGTGCTCAGGGGTCGGTGGCGTCCCTCACTTGTCAGCTGTTTGAATGGGATACATCTTCCAGAGCGAAAAAAACCCTACGTTGAACCGTAAGACAGTGAAAGTTTCTCGAGGGTCGTAGGAGACTATGCCAGGAACATTTTAAGTGAGTCGTTCCGTCGCAAGTGCCGGGTTGCGAAGCATTACACGAACAGCGCAGAGGTACCTGACCAGTTCTCGGCCAACAATGCGGTAGAATAACGTTTCTAAAAAGCTAACCTTCAGCCCACCATGTTGCTTCTCGTAACCATCACCTTTGCTGAACATCAAGTACATTATCAAGTGATAACAACCACTTTTCGTTGATTCAAAAATCTTGTATCGTAAGGTCAGTTCTCCGAAGGATCTTTCGTCCGACACTACACCACTACTCGCTGCACACCGCACCTGCTAGTCAACGGTGTTGGTCTTTTCATTGACATCTGACTATGGCCGGCGGAAAGGTAGCCTGCTAATGTTGACTTCGATGCGAAAAAATGCGGCACGGAAACCAGTCTCCAACCACTTCAGTAGGAGACCACCCACCATGTTCAGAAATTGAATACCGATAACTCATAGAAAGATTAACTGTTTGCCAAAAACAGGAATGCACAGATAGCAAATGCTTTATGTAATAAATACTTTTATTTCAATGTATTGTTACTATTCACCACACGTCAAATACCAACTTTGTAGTTGGTTTACAGAATGGCTTTTTACTGATCATGCGAAACAGGACACCATTGACAGATAGGAAGGTAAAGAAAAAGAAATCGATAATAATACATATTACAACTAGACGTAATCTGAACATTTTTAGGGAGTTACATAACCAAAAATTGATATTTTGGCAGATGAAGACCTACACTTAACTATTACTCCTTCTGACAGCCGCTTACGGAAAATCTCTCAATTCTTTTAGTGCACAGCTGTGTGTTCTCTTAGGAATTCTTTTACGAATTTGAGGCAGCTCTTTCATTGTCAGATAAATGTGCTGTAGAATGCACCTTCAACTACATGATGCAAATAATTTACTCAGTTTGTGTGTTAGTACAGTAACATGTATTTACACTGCCATGGGGCGATCGAGTTGGTTTCTTCAAGTCTAGTAAATGTGGTTTCCTGTTTCCTAAAAAGAGAAACTACACAATACACGAAGATAGGAAGAGGAGATGTCTTTTGTAAAGTCTGCTTTTTAGAAAGTGCTTGTGGGTTTATTATCAACTGCTGAGGTACCAAAGTGCCAGTGACGCGCTCCGGCTGTCGTAGCAGAAGCAGCTCAGCTGGTGATGGCCGGTGCATCGGTAGCAATCGGGGATTAGGCCTTGCTGACCGCTCTGCTCTATAGTGAGTCTTCTTGCGAAGGGACCGTGGCGTCAGGAGTTTCGGCGCAGGGTTGAGTCTTGCTCCCTTTCGTCGAGAGAAGCAGATCGTCGTGAAGAGTCCTAGACTCGCAACTACCACGTAACTTCGGTTACCAACTTCCCCAGCGTGGCTATCTCGTTCTCTGTTAGTCAACCAGTGTCAGTGGCCCGTTCACGTCGGACCATTCCGCCCACTGTTGGCCACTTCCTTTCTCCGCATCTCCTTTAGGTGCCACGCCACTGCACGCTAGGCCGTAGGGCACACCCCTCCTTCCCACCCCCACCCAACACACACACACTTTCCTGGGGCCAGTTACCCAGGTTTTTTCTTTACAGAAAAAGCAAACTGTCGCTCCCTACCCCTCCAAATAAAATACCCTGCAATTCCAAGATGGCTGATTCCGCCAGTATTTCCCCCGCCCTCACCCACAGCATGGCTGCAGCGAAGAGGCGGGTGACTCGGCTGTTCCCGTCGACGTCAGCGTCCCGTTTGCTGCCGAAGAGCAGTTATTGGCTGGCAAGGATCGGCAGATCGCTGCGCAAGCGCAGGAACTCCTCTACCAGCAGCGAATAATCAGACCTTCGCGGTGCAGTAGACTCCCCCACAGGAACAAACACACTATACACCACTTCACATTCCCCTGCAACTGGCGAGTCCTCCACTACTCTCCCGCAGCAGCCGCTGACTCCAGCGCCGGCAGATGCGGACCCAGAACACGGGGCCCTGGAAGGTGGAGGGCTCAAACCGCAAAGAAAAGGACACATCACAAACAAGTGAGCAACCACACTCGCTAGGCAGCCGAAGGGCGCTGCTGCTTATAGCAAAAAGAGCACCTCTGGCTAGAAACGCAAACACATCTACCAGCACAAACCGAGTTGCGGTCAACACCAACACACACACTATTTGCAGCCACGCCCTCACAACAAAATACTGCTTATCCCCCCCAGTCGTAATACAGAACTATGGGGACCTTAGTGTCCTCAACACCACTTGCTCGGATATTGCACACCTTGCACGCTTCGCACAAAGTACTGTGGGAATAGGGCCTCACTGTACGTGTCTACCGACACGGAATACAAAGATCTTCTTAACTTTCTCAAAAATAAGGGGATCGAGTACTATACATACAGGACACTACGTGGTGAAGGGAGTGGACCACAGTAACCCAAACACAACAGTACAAGCGACGCTCAACTTCTTGGGATTCGACTGCAAAAGTGCTTCCCAGATGACGGGCTTCTGCTCACATGGCGCCTCCCGCGGCCTTCTGCAGATAAAGAGCCTTCTGAGGATGGACTTACTAGCAGTACTATACGAACTACCACACGCCCCCCCCCCCAAAGATGTAACAATTGCCAGCGATTCAGTCACTTGGCCCTTCGCTGTGGCCTTGCTCAACCAGGGCAGTACTGGGCAATCACCACACTCTTCACACCATCTTCATGGATAACACGCCACACACAGCCCCCATCGAAAACAACCACACACGCCTCGCTCATGAAGCATAAGGGTATCCTTATGACACTACTGAGCGAAACTAAACTCAAACTACAGAACCACCCAAACTTCAGCGGCTTCTGCGTTTCTCGTACCGACTGACCGGACAGCTCTGGTTTCGGTGGAACACCTATCATCATGCAAAAACACATTGAACACACGAACATAGTGCTCCCTGAACTTGAAAAATTAGAGGCAACCGCCATCAGGGTCATGTTCAACGGAGCCTACACTGGTGTCAGTATACAACATCCCAAAGAACATAAAGATACGCTACATCAGCACTACAGGGTGGTCCCGAATTCATGGTACAAACTTTAATGGTAGGTACAGGACATTGTAACAAGGATTTATTGTATAGGAATGTATAGTCGCAGGTGACGCGGTGAGGCGTAAACAGGGGAAAGAGAAATGGAGTGATCGGTTGGTGTCACTGCCGGTAGAGGGCAGTAGATGAACATGATGTATCGCAGTAGGGACAAGCGCCATTCACAATTGTGCTGCCGTAGACGATGGGTGACTTTACGTATGCAGAAAAAGCAGACATGCATTACATGTACGGCCGTGCAAATGGTAACGCCAGAGCTGCGTTACGAATGTATCGCGCGGAGTATCCTAATCGACGAATGCCGGATCATAGAATTTTTCAACGGTTACATCGTCAACTTTGTGAAACAGGTACGTTCGACGTCAACAGACATGACGCTGGTCGATTAAGAGCTGTACGCACTCCAAGACTGGAAGAACGCATCTTGAACATAGTGGCTGATAGACCCGAGTCAAGCACAAGAACTGTTGCGCGTGACGTACATGTGAGTCATCAGACTGTATGCAGAGTGTTAAATGAAAATCGCTTACACCCCTTCCATTTTCAAAAAGTACAAGCATTGAATCCGGCAGATTATCCTCTTCGCGTGAACTTCTGCCAGTGGTTGTTGCAGCAATGTGCGTTGCAGCCGGATTTCGTAGGTCATGTGCTATTTACAGATGAAGCGACATTTTCACGCGAGGGTGTCTTTAATGCGCACAATTCCCATGTGTGGGCAACAGATAATCCACATGCAACGCGTCCACATGCGTATCAACAACGTTTCGGTATTAATGTGTGGGCTGGTATTGTGAACGACTTTTTGATTGGGCCATACTTACTACCCACGCGACTCTGTGGCGAAAGCTATCTTATTTTTCCGCAAGAAGTGTTACCAGAACTGCTGCAAGATGTTCCGCTCGCCATTCGTAACCGCATGTGGTTTCAGCACGATGGAGCGCCAGCACACTTCAGCACTGCTGTACGGAATTACCTGAATGCCACGTTTGGTGCTAGATGGATTGGGCGTGGTGGACCAGTCCCTTGGCCACCCCGATCTCCTGATTTCTCTTGCCTCGATTACTTTTTATGGGGACATCTTAAGAGCCTTGTTTATGAGACTCCAGTTGACTCAGATGAGGATCTCGTTGCTCGCATATCTGTAGCTGCTGCAGGTGTGCGTGAAATACCAGGCATCTTTGAACGTGTACGCCAATCGCTGCACCGACGCTGTCAAGCATGTATCGCTCATGGTGGACGCAATTTTGAACACTTACTGTAAACATGACACTTGTCAACAACGATTTCAATAAAATCTTTCGTTTTCCTTTCGGCCGTTATTTCCCCTGTTTACGCCTCACCGCGTCACCTGGGACTATACATTCCTATACAATATATCCTTGTTACAATGTCCTGCACCTACCATTAAAGTTTGTACCATGAATTCGGGACCACCCTGTATATTCAACATACCACCACACTTTAACACAAGACTCTGACTGGAACATGCATACACGGAACTCCAATGGCAAGAAACTACACGAACATGCACGAGGACGAAACAACATTACACTAGCGCCAGTTGACCAGATGCAGAGGCCATACCAGAGGGATCAGGGGCCAGACGTGATAGACATAGCACTCATCAAGGGCATAATGACAACACTCAACATTGCTATTGAAAACCATATGTCCACAAATCACCAACCTGTACATTGAAGAAACACTGCAGCACATGGATGAAAGCAAGATGTTAGAGTACTGGTACGCGAATTAAACATTGTTCAAGTAAACAATTGACAGTTGCATCCAACCCACACACGCAATTAACGAGGCAGCTCAAATTGATGAGGCTGTCGAAACCCTCACTAGCGCCGTCCAAGATGGATAGCAGACACCATACTAATCTGCACACCACACCACAACACAGTGCTGCCCTCCCCGGGGGGATTCTGGGCCTTATCTCAATGAGGAATCGCCTCAGGAGACACTAGCAGTGTACCAGGCGCCAGCTCTTCAAACAGCGCATGAACAGGCTCCAGGGAATATTCTGGAACTAAACAAAACATTTAAAACAAATCAGTTGAACCAGAAACTCGAAGGGTTGGACACCACACGATCTAGCCTGTAGCAGTTGGTCTGCCACATGACCATGGCGTAACTGTACACACCCACAATAAAAGCGCCCGATGGACCGGTATACTCCGCAGAATAAAAGGAGGAACTAATGTATCTCACAGTTGCAGCGTCATTCACACACAACCAGGGTCGCTCAGACCCAGCTTTCAAACTTGGGACCGACCAGGCGACTACATGCATCTAAGCCAAACCATAGCACAACGACATCAAACAGGTTAGCACAGTTGAAGTCAAATGGGCAATCAAGTATACCACAGCTAGGAAGGCACCTGGTTACAATGGCATTCAAAACATTATCCTCCAGGAGATGACGGATACAGCAGTAGAATACCTTACACACATCATGAATGCCATACTTGAGCACCAACACTTTCCCCAATTC
Source organism: Schistocerca nitens (assembly GCF_023898315.1). Lineage (NCBI taxonomy): Eukaryota > Metazoa > Arthropoda > Insecta > Orthoptera > Acrididae > Schistocerca > Schistocerca nitens. The sequence goes on from NC_064615.1 coordinate 1,070,082,966, forward strand.
AAAGCTGGCCAAGGTCCTGATGGTCACGAAGCCGGGCAAAGACCACTCTCTCCCACAAAATTACCGACCCATCAGTCTGCTGAGCGCACTCAGCAACATCGTTGAGAAACTAATACTTCAACAAAACTCCCCCCTCGCCCCATCAATAGCCACAAAACCCTCACCCCCTTCACCCCCCCCTCCCCATCGATAGCCGCAACCCCGCAATCGCCCCTATATAGCCGCAACCCCGCAATCGCCCCTATATAGCCGCAACCCCGCAGTCGCCCCTATATAGCCGCAACCCCGCAGTCGCCCCTATATAGCCGCAACCCCGCAGTCGCCCCCTCGATAGCCGCAACCCCACCAGTCGCCCCCTCGATAGCCGCAACCCCACCAGTCGCCCCCTCGATAGCCGCAACCCCACCAGTCGCCCCCTCGATAGCCGCAACCCCACCAGTCGCCCCCTCGATAGCCGCAACCCCACCAGTCGCCCCCTCGATAGCCGCAACCCCACCAGTCGCCCCCTCGATAGCCGCAACCCCACCAGTCGCCCCCTCGATAGCCGCAACCCCACCAGTCGCCCCCTCGATAGCCGCAACCCCACCAGTCGCCCCCTCGATAGCCGCAACCCCACCAGTCGCCCCCCTCGATAGCCGCAACCCCACCAGTCGCCCCCCTCGATAGCCGCAACCCCACCAGTCGCCCCCCCTCGATAGCCGCAACCCCACCAGTCGCCCCCCCTCGATAGCCGCAACCCCACCAGTCGCCCCCCCTCGATAGCCGCAACCCCACCAGTCGCCCCCCCTCGATAGCCGCAACCCCACCAGTCGCCCCCCCTCGATAGCCGCAACCCCACCAGTCGCCCCCTCGATAGCCGCAACCCCACCAGTCGCCCCCTCGATAGCCGCAACCCCACCAGTCGCCCCCTCGATAGCCGCAACCCCACCAGTCGCCCCCTCGATAGCCGCAACCCCACCAGTCGCCCCCTCGATAGCCGCAACCCCACCAGTCGCCCCCTCGATAGCCGCAACCCCACCAGTCGCCCCCTCGATAGCCGCAACCCCACCAGTCGCCCCCTCGATAGCCGCAACCCCACCAGTCGCCCCCTCGATAGCCGCAACCCCACCAGTCGCCCCCTCGATAGCCGCAACCCCACCAGTCGCCCCCTCGATAGCCGCAACCCCACCAGTCGCCCCCTCGATAGCCGCAACCCCACCAGTCGCCCCCTCGATAGCCGCAACCCCACCAGTCGCCCCCTCGATAGCCGCAACCCCACCAGTCGCCCCCTCGATAGCCGCAACCCCACCAGTCGCCCCCTCGATAGCCGCAACCCCACCAGTCGCCCCCTCGATAGCCGCAACCCCACCAGTCGCCCCCTCGATAGCCGCAACCCCACCAGTCGCCCCCTCGATAGCCGCAACCCCACCAGTCGCCCCCTCGATAGCCGCAACCCCACCAGTCGCCCCCTCGATAGCCGCAACCCCACCAGTCGCCCCCTCGATAGCCGCAACCCCACCAGTCGCCCCCTCGATAGCCGCAACCCCACCAGTCGCCCCCTCGATAGCCGCAACCCCACCAGTCGCCCCCTCGATAGCCGCAACCCCACCAGTCGCCCCCTCGATAGCCGCAACCCCACCAGTCGCCCCCTCGATAGCCGCAACCCCACCAGTCGCCCCCTCGATAGCCGCAACCCCACCAGTCGCCCCCTCGATAGCCGCAACCCCACCAGTCGCCCCCTCGATAGCCGCAACCCCACCAGTCGCCCCCTCGATAGCCGCAACCCCACCAGTCGCCCCCTCGATAGCCGCAACCCCACCAGTCGCCCCCTCGATAGCCGCAACCCCGCCAGTCGCCCCCTCGATAGCCGCAACCCCGCCAGTCGCCCCCTCGATAGCCGCAACCCCGCCAGTCGCCCCCTCGATAGCCGCAACCCCGCCAGTCGCCCCCTCGATAGCCGCAACCCCGCCAGTCGCCCCCTCGATAGCCGCAACCCCGCCAGTCGCCCCCTCGATAGCCGCAACCCCGCCAGTCGCCCCCTCGATAGCCGCAACACCGCCAGTCGCCCCCTCGATAGCCGCAACACCGCCAGTCGCCCCCTCGATAGCCGCAACACCGCCAGTCGCCCCCTCGATAGCCGCAACCCCGCCAGTAGCCCCCTCGATAGCCGCAACCCCGCCAGTCGCCCCCTCGATAGCCGCAACCCCGCCAGTCGCCCCCTCGATAGCCGCAACCCCGCCAGTCGCCCCCTCGATAGCCGCAACCCCGCCAGTCGCCCCCTCGATAGCCGCAACCCCGCCAGTCGCCCCCTCGATAGCCGCAACCCCGCCAGTCGCCCCCTCGATAGCCGCAACCCCGCCAGTCGCCCCCTCGATAGCCGCAACCCCGCCAGTCGCCCCCTCGATAGCCGCAACCCCGCCAGTCGCCCCCTCGATAGCCGCAACCCCGCCAGTCGCCCCCTCGATAGCCGCAACCCCGCCAGTCGCCCCCTCGATAGCCGCAACCCCGCCAGTCGCCCCCTCGATAGCCGCAACCCCGCCAGTCGCCCCCTCGATAGCCGCAACCCCGCCAGTCGCCCCCTCGATAGCCGCAACCCCGCCAGTCGCCCCCTCGATAGCCGCAACCCCGCCAGTCGCCCCCCCCCCCCCGACAGCCGCAACCCCGCCAGTCGCCGCCCCCCCCCCCCCGACAGCCGCAACCCCGCCAGTCGCCGCCCCCCCCCCCCCCGACAGCCGCAACCCCGCCAGTCGCCGCCCCCCCCCCCGACAGCCGCAACCCCGCCAGTCGCCGCCCCCCCCCCCCGACAGCCGCAACCCCGCCAGTCGCGGCCCCCCCCCCCCGACAGCCACAACCCCGCCAGTCGCCGCCCCCCCCCCCCGACAGCCGCAACCCCGCCAGTCGCCGCCCCCCCCCGACAGCCGCAACCCCGCCAGTCGCCCCCCCCCCCCGACAGCCGCAACCCCCCCAGTGGCCCCCCCCCGACAGCCGCAACCCCACCAGTGGCCCCCCCCCGACAGCCGCACCCCCCCCAGTGCCCCCCCCCGACAGCCGCAAGCACCCCCCAGTCGCCCCCCCGATAGCCGCAACCCGCCCCAGTCCCCCCCCCCCCCCGATAGCCGCAAACCGCCCCAGTCCCCCCCCCCCCGATAGCCGCAACCCGCCCCAGTCGCCTCCCCGATAACCGAAACCCCCCCCCCAGTTGCAGCCCCCCCCACCGCCCCCCGACAGCCGCAGCCCCCACCCACCGCCCCCCGACAGCCGCAGCCCCCCCCACCGCCCCCCGACAGCCGCAGCCCCCCCCCACCGCCCCCCGACAGCCGCAGCGCCCCCCACCGCCCCCCGACAGCCGCAACCCCCCCAACCGCCCCCGACAGCCCCAACTCCCCCCAACCGCCCCCCGACAGCCGCAATCCCCCCCCCGTCGCATCCTCGATAGCCACAATTCTCACCCCCTCGAGGCAGCACACTGGCAATGGTGCGACCGGATGCAGGAACTGGTGTGGAGGTTAAAGCCTCACCAGTGCCTGTACACCAATTGCTGTGGCTAACAGGTCAGAGAAGACCCAACTTAAGTAATTAGGTGGTGGGTCGTTAAAACAGGCCGGGAAGTGAATATATCCCACCCCATATCACCTATCGTTATCTCGCATTGTCCCATCCCACCCCACTGTCCACTGTATTGCCACCCCTCAGCACACGCCTCTTTTTGGTATTGTGTCCCAACCATCCCCACCCTCTCCTCAGCCCATATTAACATTTACGCTCGTTTTCCTGTGTCTCCCACCCTCCTGCTAACCCACCCCTGTCTCCCTTACTTGCCTCCAGAATATGGAAATATAATAAGAACCTGTGATTCACAAAGTGTAATTTACAATAAGAAAACCGTATTTATCAATGACTTGCTACCAATCATGTTGATACTGATGTCAATCGAGTATGGATCATATTGTATTACTTCTTCTAGTTCAATCTCTGTTTTAATGTACATATAATGGAGTTTGTAAGAAAGCTACAATCTTCCTCTACATCGTCTGCTCTCCACAGCTCCCTCTAGTACCATGGAAGTCATTCCCTCATGCCTTAACACACGTCCTATCATCGTGTCACTTCGCCTTTGTAGTGTTTTCCATGCATTCCTTCGCTGTCGCATTCTGCACAGAACCACCTCATTCCCCACCTTAACAATCAACCTAATTTTCAACATTCGTCCGCAACATCACATCTTAAGTGGTTCCATTCTTTTCTGTTCCACTTTTTCCCTGTCCATTGAACTTCCATACAATGCTCAAACAACTCCTTGCTCGAGATGTACATACTTAAAAAATTCTTCCCCAAAGTAAGGCCATTGTTGGATAGGAGTAGACTGCTACGGGCCAGGAATGCCCATTTTGCCACTGGTAGACTGCTTTTGCTGTCGCTCTTGTTCCATTCGTTAACTCTTATTTTGCTGCCTAGGTACCAGAATTCTTTAACTAAATCTACTACATGACAACCAACCATGATAAAATTCTCTTTGTCAATTTCTGCTACTTATCATTACTTTCATCGTTCTTCGGTTGAATCTCCATTCTGTACTCACTAGACGGTTTATTCCATTCAGCAGCTCGTATAGGTCTTAACGTTTACACAAGACAGCTATGTTTTATTTTTATTTAGATGTCAAGTTCCGTAGGAGCAAATTGAGGAGCAAACCTCCAAGGTCATGCAACGTGTCAGTACATGAACTTACAACAAAAAGTAATAACACATAAAAATAAATGTTCATGTACCTGAAAAAAGTCTGTCCATAAGTTTCAGTAAACGCTATCAGCAATACAAAAGAATCAGCTTAATTTTTCAAGGAACTCCTCGACAGAATAGGAGGAGTGACCCATGAGGAAACTCTTCAGTTTAGATTTGAAAGCGCGTGGATTACTGATAAGATTTTTGAATTAGAGTGGCAGGTTATTGAAAATGGATGCAGCAGTATACTACACACCTTTTTGCACTAGAGTTAAGGAAGTCCGAGCGAAATGGAGGTTTGATTTCTGCCAAGTATTAACCGAGTGAAAGCTGCTTATTCTTGGGAATAAACTAATATTGGTAACAAGAAACGACAATAAGGAATAAACATATTGAGAGACCAATGTCAAAATACCCAGACTCGTGAACAGAGGTCGACAAGGGGTTTGTGAACTCAAACCACTTATTGCCCTAACCGCCCGTTTCTGAGCCAAAAATATCCTTCTAGAATGGGAAGAGTTACCCCAAAACATAATACCATACGGCATAAGTGAATGAAAATAAGAAAAGTAGACTAATTTACGTGTCTATGTATCAGTCACTTTCGATACCGTTTGAATAGTAAAAATGGCAGTATAAAGTCTTTGAATAAGATCCTGAACGTGGGCTTTCCACATCAGCTTACTATCTATCGGAACACCTAGAAATTTGAACTGTTAAGTTTCACTAATCATATGCCCGTTCTGAGAGATTAAAACGTCAGTTTTTACAGTTTCTAACACACAATTCAACAAAAACTGAGTCTTACAGTGATTTAAGGTTAGTTAATTTTCTACAAGCCATGAACTGCGGTCATGTACTGCACTATTTGAAACCGAGTCAATGTTGCACACAACATCCTTTACTACCAAGCTAGTGTCATCAGCAAACATAAATATTTTAGAGTTACCCATAATACTAGAGGGCATATCATTTATATAAATAAGGAACAGGAGCAGCCCCCACTTTACAGTACTCCACTCAGATCCCACATCACAGCCGTTATCAACATTGTGGTTAATAACCTTTTGCTGGCTGTTGCTAAAGTAAGAGGTGAACCATTTGTGAGCTGCTACTCTTATTCCGTAATGATCCAACTTCTGGAGCAATATTGTGAGGTCAACACAGTCAAATGCCTTAGTTAAATCAAAGAATAGAATACGGCAAGCGTTCCAAATTTTTTGTTTAGCCCATCCTGTACCTCACAGAGAAAAGAGAATATAGCATTTTGTTGTTAAACGACTTCTAAAGCCGAACTGTACATTTGATAGCAAATCATGCGATATAAAATGATTAATTAACCTTCCAAACGCAGCCTTTTCGATAACTTTTGCAAGCACTGATGGCATAGAAATAGGTATAAAATTATCTTCATTATCCCTTCTCCCTTTTTATAAAGCGGTTTTACTACTGAGTACTTAAATCGCTCAGGAAACTGACCATTCCTAAAGGAAAAATTACAAATATGGCTAAATACAGGGCTAACATGTGCAACACAGAACTTTAATATTCTGCTACACACTGTCATAACCATGGGAGTCCTTAGTCTTCAGTGATTTAATTATTGACTCAATCTCCCTCTTGTTCGTATCACAGAGGAGTATTTCAGACATCAATCTCGGAAAGGCATTTGCTAAGAAATTTATATGATTTCCTGTAGAAACTAAATTTTTATTTAATTCACCAGCAATGCTCAGAAAATGATTGTTAAATATTGTACACATATCTGATTTATCAGTAACAGAAATATTGTTACTGCGAACTGACATTATATCATCGACCTGGTGCTGCTGACCAGACATTTCATTCACAACTGACCATATGGCTTTAATTTTATCCTGTGAATTAGCTGTTCTATTTGCATACCACATACTCTTTGCCTTGCTAATAATTTTAAGCACCTTACAATACTGTTTGTAATGGGCTACTGTAGCTTCATTGTGACTATTTCTAACATTTTGATATAATTCCCACTTTGTTCTAAAAGATATCCTTATCCCACTAGTCAGCCAACCGGGCTGTCCATTACTGCTAGTAACCCGTTTAGAATGTTCTAATGGAAAGCAACTCTCAAAGAGTATGAGAAATGTATTACGGAAAGCATTGTATTTATCATCTATATTGTCACTACAAATATCTTGCCACTCTTGTTCCTTGACAAGTTTTAAAAAACTCTGTCTTCCTCTAGGATTAACTTTCCTACATAGTTTGTAATTAAATATGACATTGGTTTGAGTACAAAAGCCTTTTAGTGTTAAAATTTGTGCTGGTCTGAAAGGCCATTGACCCTTTCATTAACAGAATGCCCATCTAGTAATGAAGAATGAGTAAAAATATTGTCTATTACTGCGCTACTGTTCCCCTGCACCCCAGTTGGAAAGAACAGTTTGCATCAGATCGTATGACTTCAGGAGATCTGCCAATACCCTTTTTCTTGCACAATTATATACAAAATTAATATTTAAGTCACCACATATAACTACTTTCCGGTACTTCCTACAAAGTGAATCATGTACCCTCTCTGACTTCAGAGCATTTTTGTTTAAGATAGAGTTAGGGGACCTATAAACAACAAACAATCATAAGTTTAGTTTCACTAAATTCAACTAATGCTGCACAACTTTCAAATATCTGTTCAGTGCAGTGTCGTGATAAGTCTATGGACTCAAATAAAATACTGTTATTTACATACAGAGCCACTCCCCCACCCCACAAGGAATTCCTTGAGAAACATCCAGCTAATTTGTAGCCTGGTAAAGGAAGCCTCTGAATTATCAAATTACTTAGGTGGTGCTCTGATACACCAATATGGACATCAGTGTTTTATAGCGGGAATGGGTAGGTGATGGTGTTACGGAAATGCAATATGTGAAAAAGGAAGTAAATGGTAAGCTTGAAAGAACACACATTCATTTTAACTTTCAGTACGCAAGACGTTCTATCACATCATGACTTACGTGGGAGAGGGAAAAAGTGGTTACTGGTCAGTCTGCGCTCCCGAGCGGTACAGAGCAGGAAGCGGAAGGACAATTGACAGTGAAGGCGTTCGATTGTTTTCTTCTATCTGAGCCAACACTGGTACAGGCGTTTACTAGGAATGCAGGTGGTGAGACTCGGTAGGTGACTCGTTATGAAGGCACTCGAACAAACAGGGTTTTAAAATAGTTGTTTATTCCAGACAGGACTAACTAATACAATGGAGGCTAGTTGTAGGGATAGGGAAAATATGAATAACGCTGTTACAACGGATGCCAGTGCACAATTCCCAGAAGTGGATGCTAACAATGGTACAAGACACTAGCAGCATCTTAAGGCAACAACTTAGTTGCAAAACAAAACATACTGAATGTGACACTGTTCACCGAGGCACTCCAAGTGAGAGAGCACAGTTACGTGAAGCTGGACCGAGGCTGGAGTCGACGGACGCGGATCCGGCGCCCAGATCGTCTGACTAATAACTATGATAAAATGCGGAATGTAGGGGTTTTAAAGAGTCGCGCGAGGCACTGTTTTGCCCACTTAAAGCCACCCAGCCAATCCCGAAAGTCTCTTGCAGGTGCCTGCCAATAACTGTTCAGTTAGGTCCCCTCTACTGCCCTTAACGCGAGATTGTTATTGCAGTTGCACTAACTAAACCGTATTTGGTATCAACATTGTTCAGCTGAAAGCTAAACGTAGCTGCTCTGCCAAATAGGGCTTGCAACATTATTGTTACACGTCATTTAGCCCCACTCTCTTTCTAACCATTGTGAGCCTACTGACGTTGCTGTTCTCAGAGCTGGTGTAAAGCTGGGTTTATACATTAGTACGTGCATGTTGCTTATAAAGTTCTACGGTGGCAACCAACCACAGCGTCTAGACAAAATTTGAAGTTACATGTTAATTCCTTGAAGACTAACTAACGCTGTGGGACCGCTTCTGGGGTCATCTGCATTTTCGCAAGGCTCTCCCTTTACAGTTTATTTCATGTAACAATATCCCTCCCAGTTTCGTCTGCCCTCTGCATCGTCTCTGCTTCCACGCCTTCGAACACATGTCCTCCTTTCTCACAGCTTCTAGATAATGGCCACAATGCAGTGATGATTAAACCCATTCACTTGGTCGAACCAAACAACTGCACACGAGCAACGATTCTGATAGCTCTTTTTCTAGGGTTTGGGGTTTTCAGCCCCCCCCCCTCTCTCGGCCACAGCGTCCGCTCGAATTCCCCCCCCCCTCGGCCCTCGGCCACCGCGTCCGCTCGAATTCCCCCCCCCTCGGCCACCGCGTCCGCTCGAATTCCCCCCCCCTCGGCCACCGCGTCCGCTCGAATTCCCCCCCCCTCGGCCACCGCGTCCGCTCGAATTCCCCCCCCCTCGGCCACCGCGTCCGCTCGAATTCCCCCCCCCTCGGCCACCGCGTCCGCTCGAATTCCCCCCCCCCTCGGCCACCGCGTCCGCTCGAATTCCCCCCCCCCACCTCGGCCACCGCGTCCGGTCGAATTCACCCCCCCCCACCTCGGCCACCGCGTCCGGTCGAATTCACCCCCTCCCCCTCGGCCACCGCGTCCGCTCGAATTCCCCCCCCTCGGACGCCGCGTCCGCTCGAATTCCCCCCCCCCTCGGACGCCGCATCCGCTCGAATCCCCCCCCCTCGGACGCCGCATCCGCTCGAATTCCCCCCCCCTCGGACGCCGCTTCCGCTCGAATTCCCCCTCCCCTCAGACGCCGCGTCCGCTCGAATTCCCCCCCCCTCAGACGCCGCGTCCGCTCGAATTCCCCCCCCCTCAGACGCCGCGTCCGCTCGAATTCCCCCCCCCTCAGACGCCGCGTCCGCTCGAATTCCCCCCCCCTCAGACGCCGCGTCCGCTCGAATTCCCCCCCCCTCAGACGCCGCGTCCGCTCGAATTCCCCCCCCCTCAGACGCCGCGTCCGCTCGAATTCCCCCCCCCTCAGACGCCGCGTCCGCTCGAATTCCCCCCCCCTCAGACGCCGCGTCCGCTCGAATTCCCCCCCCCTCAGACGCCGCGTCCGCTCGAATTCCCCCCCCCTCGGCCGCCGCGTCCGCTCGAATTCCCCCCCCCCTCGGCCACCGCGTCCGCTCGAATTCCCCCCCCCTCGGCCACCGCGTCCGCTCGAATTCCCCCCCCCTCGGCCATCGCGTCCCCTCGAATTCCCCCCCCCTCGGCCATCGCGTCCGCTCGAATTCCCCCCCCCCTCGGCCATCGCGTCCGCTCGAATTCCCCCCCCCCTCGGCCACCGCGTCCGCTCGAATTCCCCCCCCTCGGCCACCGCGTCCGCTCGAATTCCCCCCCCTCGGCCACCGCGTCCGCTCGAATTCCCCCCCCTCGGCCACCGCGTCCGCTCGAATTCCCCCCCCTCGGCCACCGCGTCCGCTCGAATTCCCCCCCCCCCTCGGACACCGCGTCCGCTCGAATTCCCCCCCCCTCGGCCACCGCGTCCGCTCGAATTCCCCCCCCCTCGGCCACCGCGTCCGCTCGAATTCCCCCCCCCTCGGCCACCGCGTCCGCTCGAATTCCCCCCCCCTCGGCCACCGCGACCGCTCGAATTCCCCCCCCCCTCGGCCACCGCGTCCGCACGAATTCCCCCCCCCTCGGCCACCGCGTCCGCACGAATTCCCCCCCCCTCGGCCACCGCGTCCGCTCGAACTGCCCCCCCCCTCGTCCACCGCGTCCGCTCGAACTGCCCCCCCCTCGTCCACCGCGTCCGCTCGAACTGCCCCCCCCCTCGTCCACCGCGTCCGCTCGAACTGCCCCCCCCTCGTCCACCGCGTCCGCTCGAACTGCCCCCCCCCCTCGTCCACCGGGTCCGCTCGAACTGCCCCCCCCCTCGGCAACCGCGTCCGCTCGAACTGCCCCCCCCCCTCGGCAACCGCGTCCGCTCGAACTGCCCCCCCCCTCGGCAACAGCGTCCGCTCGAACTGCCCCCCCCCCCTCGGCAACAGCGTCCGCTCGAACTGCCCCCCCCCCCCTCGGCAACAGCGTCCGCTCGAACTGCCCCCCCCTCGGCAACAGCGTCCGCTCGAACTGCCCCCCCCCTCGGCAACAGCGTCCGCTCGAACTGCCCCCCCCCTCGGCAACAGCGTCCGCTCGAACTGCCCCCCCCCCTCGGCAACAGCGTCCGCTCGAACTGCCCCCCCCCCCTCGGCAACAGCGTCCGCTCGAACTGCCCCCCCCCCCTCGCCAACAGCGTCCGCTCGTACTGCCCCCCCCTCGCCAACAGCGTCCGCTTGAACTGCCCCCCCCCCTCGGCAACAGCGTCCGCTTGAACTGCCCCCCCCCCCCTCGGCAACAGCGTCCGCTCGAACTGCCCCCCCCCCTCGGCAACAGCGTCCGCTCGAACTGCCCCCCCCTCGGCAACAGCGTCCACTCGAACTGCCCCCCCCTCGGCAACAGCGTCCGCTCGAACTGCCCCCCCCCTCGGCAACAGCGTCCGCTCGAACTGCCCCCCCCCTCGGCAACAGCGTCCGCTCGAACTGCCCCCCCCTCGGCAACAGCGTCCGCTCGAACTGCCCCCCCCCTCCTCCTCGGCAACCGCGTCCGTTCCCCCTGTGGGTCTGGGGTAAGAATAGGCCCGAGGTATTTCTGCCTGTCGTAAGAGGCGACTAAAAGGAATTTCAACCGTTTCGGCCTTCCATGTGATGGTCCTACTTGGGGGTTTGACCTCCATTTTTGAAAATTCTACAGACGTACGAGCCTTTTGGGGAAGGATGCCTTACGTGGAGTACCACTGGTCCTCAGTGCACTAAGACCTTGGCACTCAGCATTGTACCGGCGTTGTAACCATACCCACTATTCCTCAAATTGGGCCTAAACGCCTGATGGGTTGTACAAGTTACGCCCATAGTGCATCCCCATCTGCACCTACGATCATGATGGACTTTCCATGGCACCAGAAATCCAGCACGGTAGCCAGCCCGTTGTGGTGGGGTCGTCATGTACCCTCTAGGCTGTAGCCCCCTGACAACACAGGGATCGTTCTGCCGATACCTGAGCTGCACCCTCCCCACGTCGGCCAAGGAGTAGATGCCCGTCTCCTTCAGGCATCAGGACTCCCGGCAATGGTCATCCTGCCAGGTGGCCCTTGCTGAGGCTGGGTGGTGCCCGTGGGGAGAGCCCCTGGTCAGAGTGGGTGGTATCGGGGCGGACGTTTCGCAGATGAAACGTCAACACGTATCAGGTCGGTCTGCGGCCGAGTCTTTCAAAAGGAAAGGTAGTGTTTCTAGTTCTTGTTCTCCTGCCCTTTCCCCCTTGGCCACTCCCTGGGAGGAGGGACAGGCCCGCCGGCTTGGGGCGAAGTACTTCCCCTGCTATTTGGTCTGTTCTCGAACCGATGGGGGGACGTTCGCCATCTCCAAGCCCATGTTCTTTGTTCAGCACATTGAGGACATCTTCGGGGAAATCGAGGCTCTCAGTAAGATGCGTTCGGGGTCTGTTCTTATAAAGACCACCTCCGCCACACAGTCGGCGGCGCTCCAGGCGTGCGACCGTCTAGGGGACATCCCAGTGTCCATTGTCCCGCATCTGGCACTAAATAGGACGCAGGGGGTTCCGGTGCGACGTGCGACCTTCTGTCCCACCTCCTATGCGCTGTTTTCGGTGTTTGCGCTTTGTGCACATGCCGTCACGGTGTGAGGCTGAGCCCCTTTGTGGCGATTGTGGACGTCCTCTTCGTGAGGAACATACATGCACCCCACCACCTCAGTGCGTTAATTGTCCTGGCATCCACTTGCCTAGATCCTAAGACTGCCCCGCATATCAGAAGGAGAAGAAGATACAAGAACTCAAAACTTTGGATCGGCTCACTTATTCTGAGGCCAGGAAGAAGTATGACCGCCTCCATCCTGTGCCGTTGACCACTTCGTTTGCTTCAGTTGTGTCCCCTCCTTCCGCGGTATCCTCACCCCTCTCCTGCCCCCCATCCGCCTCCTCCCCCCATCCGGGGTCTCTGCCTCCGCCTCCCAAATCCCTCCCTTTCAAATCCTCCTCCCCTGTGGCCCCCGCCCCCTCTGCCCCAGGGACCACCAATCCTCCTCCTCCTCCCCCTCCCCCCCTGCCGCCTGAGAAGCGATCCTCTTCTCAGGCGTCCATCGGGGAAACGTTCCGGACCCCAGCTCCAGAGGTCCGGCGTTCCAAAAGGGACCCCACGCGTGAGGACCTCCTTCGGGTATAGCCCACCACCCCTGTGCCTCCTCGGACTTCCAAGAAGGCCTCCAAGAAGAAGTCTCTATCCCCCTCTCCACCCCGGCGCGTTTCGTCTGACGCTCCATCCATGAGTCTCTGCTCCCGGCCGTCCTCAGTTTCGCCGGGACGCTCTGCTGCCAGGCGCTCAGCTGGCCTCTCGTCGGCAAATGATGCTGCCCCTCCTACACCACCAGGGACAGCGGCCGCAGCTGGTGACGACTCGATGGAACAGGATCCGCCTCCCGCCGGTTGTAGCGTTGTTCCCTCGAAACCTGGCCCTCCGCGGCTGTCGAGGTGACCAGCTCTTCCCCCGTCTCGTTCCCCCTCTTTTTTGACTTGCGATGGCCTTGTTACATTGGAACATAAGAGGTATTCGATCTAATCGGGAGGAATTACAACTGCTCCTCCGCCTGCACTGTCCGCTCGTCCTTGGTCTCCAGGAAACCAAGTTGCGCCTGACTGACCGTATTGCCTTTACCCACTATACCTCGGAGTGGTATGACCTCACCCCTGTGGACGGTATCCCAGCTCATGGTGGGGTCATGTTGCTCGTTCAGGACGATGTCTATTACCATCCCATCCCATTGACCACCCCACTCCAAGAAATAGCTGTCCGTATTACTCTTTCTGCTTTTACTTTTTCAGTTTGTACCATCTACACTCCATCGTCATCCGCTGCTAGTCGGGCTGACATGATGCACCTGATTGTTCAGCTTCCCCCGCTGTTTTTATTGTTTGGCGACTTTAATGCCCATCATCCCCTTTGGGGCTCTCCTACATCCTGTCAAAGAGGCTCACTCTTGGCGGATGTCTTCAACCATCTCAATCTTGTCTGCCTCAATACTGGCGCCCCGACTTTCCTCTCGGACTCTACTCATACCTACTCCCACTTGGACCTCTCGATCTGTTCTACCACTTCCCTTGTGTCGTTCGTCTCATGCACCACACCCCATCCCCACGTCCTTCGAGCTGGAACATACCGAAAGCTGACTGGGGACTACACTCCTCCCTGGCGACCTTTCCGGACCACGATTTTCACAGTTGTGACAGTCAGGTCGAATACCTCACGGCTGTTATCATCAATGCTGCCGAACGTTCCATTCCTCGTACTACTTGTTCTTCACGTCGCGTTTCCGTCCCCTGGTGGAACGAAGCTTGTAGGGACGCTATCCGTGCTCGACGACGTGCTTTACGCACCTTTCGCCGCCATCCTACGTTGGCGAATTGTATTGAATACAAACGACTCCGAGCGCAATGCCGTCGAGTCATCAAAGACAGCAAAAAAGCTTGTTGGACCTCTTTCACCAGCTCCTTTAACAGTTTTACTCCCTCTTCTGTCGTAAGGGGTGGCCTGCGCCGGCTGTCGGGCATTAAGGCCCACTCCTCGGTACCTGGCCTGACCTCAGGTAATGAGGTCCTCGTTGATCCTGTGGCTGTCTCCAACGCCTTCGGCCGGTTTTTCGAGGAGGTTTCAAGCTCCGCCCATTACCACCCTGCCTTCCTTCCAAGGAAAGAGGCAGAAGAGGTTCGGCGACCTTCCTTCGACTCGCTGAATCTGGAAACTTATATTTCCCCCTTTACTATGCGGGAACTCGAACGTGCGCTTGCACTGTCCCGGTCCTCTGCTCTGGGGCCAGATGCCATTCACGTTCAGATGCTGGCACACCTTTCTCCGGCGGGCAAAAGCTTCCTTCTTCGTACCTACAATCGCGTCTGGACCGAAGGTCAGGTCCCCATGCGTTGGCGTGACGCCGTCGTTGTTCCTATACCCAAACCCGGGAAGGATAGACACCTTCCTTCTATTTACCGCCCCATTTCTCTTACAAGCTGTGTCTGTAAGGTGATGGAGCGCATGGTTCATGCTCGGTTAGTTTGGATTCTTGAATCTCGACGGCTACTTACCAATGTCCAATGCGGCTTTCGTCGCCGCCGCCCCCCCCAGGGGGTCCACAACTCTTTTGTGGATACGTGCGTGGCGAGCACGGGGCCCCGAGCCATTGCAGCCTTCTTTCTCTCCCGGGCTGCATTTCCCTTCCTTCCCCTCCTTTCCCCTCCATGCTCCTTTCCTCTCGCCCCCTCATCTCCCTCTATTGGTGTCCTTGGTTATGTTGGACCCGCTATCCTCCTGGTTCTGTTGGTTTTACACTCCGGCTTTGTTGCATAATCATCTCCTCCTTTTGGCATTCCTTGGTCCCCCTCTGGGGTTTGACCTCCATTCCAAAATTTCTCCTCCGTAGTGTGAGCCATTTGGGGAAGAGCACCTTACCTAGTGTCTCCGACGTGCGCCCTCCTAGTACATTCCACCTTTTCTTTCACGTCGTTGTCTGATGCTAGGGTGCATAGCCAGCACGGTAGCCAGCCCATGTGGTGGGGTCGCTATGTACACTTTTGGTTAAGCCCCCTGAACACACAGGGATCACACTTCTGATACCTGAGCTGTGACCTCCTCATGCATGCCTTGGAGTGGTTGCTCGTCATCCTGGAGCATCGGAACTCCCAGCAATGGCCGCCGTGCCAGACGGTTCTTGCTGTGGCTGGGTGGCGCCCGTGAGGAGAGCCCCTGATCGGAGTGGGTGGTATCAGGGCGGACGCTATGCACATGAAACGCATACGGGTCCAAAACTCTGGCCGTTTTTCTGCGGCCGTCTCTCTGTGTGCTACTGATACCTCAAGTGCTGCTTCTCTTGCCCCTTCGGCCTTCCCTTCCATGGCTACCCCCTGGGAACAGGGTCAGGCCCGTCGTCTAGGGGCAAAACCTTTCCCTCGTTACCTAGTTTGCACCAGGACTGATAGAGATACTTTCACCAGTGTCAAACCTTTATTCTTTGTGGAACACATTGAAGACAAGTTCGGCGAAGTGGACTCCCTGAGCATGATGCGGTCGGGTTCGTTGCTGATAAAAACTGCTTCAGCTGCCCAATCTGCGGCCCTTCGTGCCTGTACCCATCTTGGCACAATTCCTGTGTCCATTACCCCTCACCAGTCTCTAAATATGGTACAAGGTGTGATTTTTCACAGGGACCTCATCCTTCAAACTGATGAGGAACTTCGGGACAATCTCGGACGGCGGGGTGTTCACTTTGTTCGGCGTGTTCAGAAGGGTCCTAAAGATAATCGTATTGATACTGGTGCCTTTATCCTGGCCTTTGAAGGGGATACCCTTCATGAGAAAGTTAAGATTATGGTCTATCGCTGTGATGTGAAGCTGTACATCCCACCTCCTATGAGGTGTTTTAAGTGTTTGCGTTTTGGCCACATGTCTTCTCGCTGTTCCCAGGCCCCTCTCTGTGGTGACTGTGGACGTCCACTCCATGAGGGGAGTCCC
This sequence comes from Schistocerca nitens, assembly GCF_023898315.1. Taxonomy (NCBI): domain Eukaryota; kingdom Metazoa; phylum Arthropoda; class Insecta; order Orthoptera; family Acrididae; genus Schistocerca; species Schistocerca nitens. Next base: position 1,070,099,213 of record NC_064615.1, read on the forward strand.
TTTGTTCCCCCTCCAGTATGTGTAAATTGTCATGGTAGTCATTCTCCATGTTCACCAGATTGCCCAGTATATAAGAAAGAAAAAAAGATACAGGAGTAGAAGTCCCTCGATCGTTTAAGCTACACAGAGGCCCGTACGAAATATGCACGACTGCACCCTGTGTCCATGACATCTAGTTATGCCTTGGTTACATCTTCACCCCTTCCTCCCCCTTCCTTACCCCCATCCCGGACCCCTCTCCTCCTCCCCTCCCCTGCGGCTCCCACACCTTCTCCTCTGGGCGCTGCTCCCCCTCCCCAGCCGGAGAAGTGTCCCACTCCTTCGGCGTCTGCCGGTCAAGGGCGCCTCTCCCGGGATGCCCCTTCCCGGCACCTTCCAGGTCAAAGGTCTGCTGCCGCGCGGCGACCGCGAGAGCCGCGGTCTGTCGGCCCCCAGGCCGCCCGGTCTCTTTCTGTTCCTGATCTTGCTGCAGCTGGCTCCTTTATGCCACACAGCCCTCCTCGATCTCAGCCTGAAAAGAAGAAGAAACATAAGTCCCGGGACAAAGAGCCTCTGGTGTCACCGGAGGTCCCTTCCCCGACTTGACAACCGGATTCTGACCTGTCGTTCATGGATGTCGCCCCCTCCTTGTCGGTGACGGGTGGGGACCCGGCGGTATGACTGGATTTAGCGTGTTCAGCCCTCATTTAAACCATCGTTCTGTGGTTCTCCAATGGAATTGTAATGGCTACTATCGTCACCTTCCGGAATTGAAATCCCTTGTTTCGTCCTACTCTGCAGCTTGTGTGATTCTCCAGGAATCTCATTTTACTGATGCTCACTCACCGGCCCTCCGTGGGTTCCGTGTTTTCTGTCGAAATCGGGTCGGACCCTTGCGGGCTTCTGGTGGCGTTTGTACGTTCGTCTGTACAGACATTGCTAGCACGTGGATTCCTCTTCAAACTACATTGGAAGCGGTTGCTGTTAGGGTCCACTCTCCAGTCACAGTTTGCAATCTTTATCTCCCTCCCGACAGGACTCTTACACCTGCTGCCTTAACCGCCCATCTTCAGCAACTTCCTCCTCCTTGGGGATTTTAATGCTCATCAACCTTTGTGGGGCAGTGCCTTTCCATCTAGACGAGGTCTTGTTATAGACCAATTTATTGCAGACCACGACCTGTGCCTTCTTAATGATGGCTCCCCTACTCATTTCAGTGCCGGTCATGGTACCTTTTCTGCCACTGATCTTTCTCTTTCTTCTCCCTCTCTCCTCCCTTCATTACACTGGTCGCCACATGACGACCTTTGTGATAGTGAGCATTTCCCGTTGATTATCACGCTCCCTTCCCGCTCCCCGATGGACAGGTTACCTCGTTGGTCTTTCCACCGCGCCGATTGGCCTCTATACACTGCACAGGTCGAGTTTTCTCCCTCTTTGTCGGGTTGTATTGATGACGTCCTACGTGACGTGTCTGACGCGATTGTTCGCGCTGCTAACCTTGCTGTCCCGCGCTCATCTGGACTATTTCGTCACCGGCAAGTCCCGTGGTGGAGTCCGGCCATTGCCATTGCCATCCGTGATCGCCGTCGAGCTTTGCAACACTTTAAGAGGCACCCATCCGTCGCCAGCCTTACTACCTTTAAACGCCTTCGCGCTAAAGCCCGTTATTTAATCAAACAGAGCAAGCGGATATGTTGGGAACGTTTCGTTTCTTCCCTTGGTTCCACTGTCCCTCTGTCACGGGTATGGGCTACACTTCGCTCTCTCCAAGGTTGCCATCGGCAGTCCACCCTCCCAGGCCTTCACCTCCCAGATGGCATTTGTACGGACCCATTAGTTCTCGCAGACCATCTTGCGACCCATTTCGCAGTGGCATCAGCGTCAGCCTCCTATCCAGCTGCTTTCCTTCATCAAAAACAGCAGGCTGAAGCTCTCATCTTATGTTTCACCACTTGTGAGTCAGAATCTTACAACGAACCTTTTACTGAATGCGAATTTCTTGCTGCTCTATCTTCTTCTCATGATACGGCCCCTGGCCCAGATTCCATTCATAACCAACTGCTTCAACATCTCAGTGCTCCACAACGGCAACATCTTCTTCGGGTGTTTAACCGTATCTGGCTCCAGGGTGACTTCCCTTCTCAGTGGAGGGATAGCATTGTGGTTCCTGTCCTTAAGCCTGGTAAGAACCCCCTATCTGTTTACAGCTATCGGCTAATCAGTTTGACCAATGTTGTTTGTAAGTTACTTGAACAGATGGTAGCCCGTCGGCTCACTTGGGTCCTCGAATCTCGGGATCTATTGTCCCCTTACCAGTGTGGCTTTCGAGAGGGACGATCTCCAATCGATCATTTACTTCGCTTGGAATCCGCAGCTCGGCAGGCTTTTTCCCAGCGCCGCCATTTGTTAGCAGTGTTTTTTGACCTTCGCAAGGCCTATGACACGGCCTGGCGCCATCAAATCTTACTAACCCTTCATCAGTGGGGTCTTCGGGGCCCACTCCCGATTTTTATCCGCCAGTTCCTGATCCATCGGTCATTCAGAGTTCGAGTTGGTACTGCTTTTAGTTCTCCACGGACCTAGGAGACGGGAATCCCACAGGGTTCTGTCTTGAGTGTCCTTCTTTTCCTCATTGCTATCGATGGACTTGTGGCCTCTGTCGGTCCCTTGGTCGCCCCTGCCCTGTATGTGGATGATTTCTGCATTTGGGTTAGTTCCTCCTCGATGGCATCTGCAGAACGGCAGCTCCAGGTGGCTATACGGCGTGCCTCTGCATGGAACCTCTCACACAGGTTTCAATTCTCTCCTTTAAAATCGCGGGTGGTCCACTTCTGTCGCCGTACTACGGTCCACCCTGATCCAGAGCTCTATCTCGCTGCACAACGATTGCCTGTGGTTTCACAGTTTCGTTTCCTGGGTCTTCTTTTCGACAACAAGCTAGCTTGGCTGCCCCATATCAGACTTCTGAAGGTAGGATGTTTCCGTAAACTCAATGTCGTCCGCTTCCTTGCCCACTCCTCTTGGGGTGCGGACCGTTCCATCCTACTCCGTCTTTATTGTGCTCTAGTTCTGTCTCGCTTGGACTATGGTTGTCAAGTTTATTGTTCAGCTGCTCCTTCCACACTGCATGTGCTGGATCCAGTCCACCATCGGGGTATCCGTTTGGCCACCGGTGCCTTCCCTACTAGCCCTGTTGATAGTCTCCTGGTTGAAGCTGGGATCCCCCCTTTCTGTTCGGTGGTCCCAGCTTCTGGTGTCTTATGCCCTCACTATCCGTTCTTCTCCCACTCATCCTTCCTATTCTATCCTGTTCCCAGACCATGGACGTCGCCCACCCGACTCCCGCCCTTGGGCGGGTTTACCGGTTGGGCTGCGCCTTGCGTCTCTTTACCGTGATTTTCAGCTTCCTTCTTTGTCCTGTCTTCCTCGCTCCCTCCCCTCCACCCCTCCTTGGTTAGTTCCTCGGCCTTGAATTCGAATGGATCTCCATCGCGGTCCGAAAGATTCCATCCCCCCGTTGGTGTTCCGTTCCTTTTTCCGCCAAATTTTATGGGAGTTTAGGGATGCTGTTGTTTTTTACACTGATGGCTCTAAATCTGCTGATCATGTTGGGTATGCCTTCACGTCCTCTGTTGGAACGGAAAATCATCTGCTGCCACCTACATGTGGGGTGTTTACTGCGGAATTGATGGCAATTTCCCGGGCCCTTACCTTTATTAAACAATCCCAACACAACCGCGTTTTGTTATGCACGGACTAGATGAGTGGCCTTCTTGCTATTGACCGTTGTTTTTCGCGCCATCCCTTGGTCTCTGCCATCCATGACCATCTCGCTGATATTCACCATGCTGCTTGCTCCATTGACTTCCTATGGGTCCCTGGCCATGTGGGTATCCCGGGAAATGAGCTCGCTGATCGTTTGGCTGGGGGAGCAGTTACTTACCCCCCGTTTTCTGTAACCCCTCCTGCAGCGGATTTACGGCTTCACATCAAATCCCACTTCGCGCAGTCATGGGCCAGTTCTTGGGAGGCTACTCCACTGTCTAATAAACTTCGTGCAATTAAGGTGACACCAGGCCCATGGCGTTCTTCCTTTCGCCTCTCCCGAAAAGACTCGACCACACTGCGTCGTCTCCGCATTGGCCATACCAGGCTGACCCATGGTTTTCTTTTGCGTGATGAGCCACCCCCGCTATGTGGTTGTGGAGCCTTCCAGTCAGTGGCCCACATTTTGGTTGAATGCCCCCTTCTTTTGGCTCTGCGTGCTAAGTACAGACTCCCCCACACTTTACCTTTGATGTTGGCTGACGATTCCCGGATGGTCTCTCTGGTTCTCGGTTTCCTCCGGGAGCGTGGTTTTTATTCTCAGTTTTAAGGTTTTTAATCTCTCTCTGGTGTTGGGGCAGGGCGGTGAGTGTTTGGGTGTCTCCCACTGTAGGCAGTGTTCAGAGATTCCCGATTACTTCCCTGACCGGAATCCTCTTTTCTTCCCCTTTTACTCTTTTTAACCCTTTTTTTTTTAAAGGCTTGGTTAGTCTTTCTATTCCCATACGTACTTTCTGCATTATAGCAGTTGTACCTTTTGAGTCATAGGTGGTCTTGCCTATGCTGCTTCAGCATAGTGTTGGGTTCGTTCTCTTGCCGACTTCCCTCATTTGTTTTTACCAATGACAACGAGACTGCCCTTTTACGTTTTTCCCTTTTTCCGTTTTTATTGTTCTGACATTTCTGAGATGTCCCGTTAGCAGAATGGAGTATATTTGAAACAAGGGACTGATGACCTTGCTGTTTGGTCTCTTAAACCTCAAACAACTAACCAACCATCGTCGCCGCCGCTCCGCTGTTGACCACCTTGTGACCTTGTCGACATTCATCATAAACAACATTTTGCAAAGGCGCCAAACGGTAGCCGTGTTCTTCAATTTGGAGAAGGCTTATGATACCTGTTGGAGAGGAGGTATCCTCCGCACTATGCACAGGTGGGGCCTAGGCGGTCGCCTGCCCCTTTTTATTGATTCCTTTTTAACGGATCGAAAGTTTAGGGTACGTGTGGGTTCCGTATTGTCCGACGCCTTCCTCCAGGAGAACGGAGTGCCTCAGGGCTCCGTCTTGAGCGTAGCCCTTTTTGCCATCGCGATCAATCCAATTATGAATTGGATTGCATTCCACCTAATGTCTCAGGCTCTCTCCTTGTGGATGACTTTGCGATCTACTGCAGTGCCCAGCGAACATGCCTCCTGGAGCGCTGCCTTCAGCGTTGTCTAGACAGCCTATACTCATGGAGCATGGCAAATGGCTTCCGGTTCTCTGAAGAGAAGACGGTTTGTATCAACTTTTGGCGATATAAAGCGTTCCTTCCGCCATCCTTACATCTCGGTCCCGTTGTCCTCCCGTTCGTGGACACAACTAAGTTTCTAGGGCTCACGTTGGACAGGAAACTGTGTTGGTCTCCGCATGTCTCTTATTTGGCGGCCCGTTGTACACGTTCCCTTAATGTCCTCAGAGTTCTTAGCGGTTCATCTCGGGGAGCGGATCGCACTGTCCTGCTTCGCTTGTATCGGTCCATAGTCCGATCGAAGCTGGATTATGGGAACTTCGTCTACTCGTCTGCTCGGCCATCCCTCTTACGCCGTCTCAACTGCATCCACCATCGGGGGTTACGTCTTGCGACCGGAGCGTTCTACACTAGTCCTGTCGAGAGTCTTTATGCTGAGGCTACCGAATTACCATTGACCTACCGGCGCGGCGTACTGCTGTCGGTATGCCTGCCGGCTGTTGTCTATGCCCAACCACCCCTCTTACCAGTCCTTCTTCGCCGATTCTCTCGACCGTCAGTACGGGCTGTATGTGTCTGCCCTGCTGCCCCCCGGAGTCCGCTTCCGTCGCCTGCTTCGACAATTGGATTTTGCCCTCCATACCACCTTCAGAGAGGGTGAGAGCCCGACACCACCTTGGCTCCAGGCTCCGGTTCATATTTATCTCGACCTCAGCTCACTCCCGAAAGAGGGTATTCCAGCTGCAGTGTATTGCTCACGGTTTGTCGAACTTCGTGCTCGACTTGCCGGTCACACCTTTATTTACACCGATGGCTCCAAAACTGACGATGCTGTCGGCTGTGCCTTTGTCGTCGGGGCCGCCACCTTTAAATACCGGCTCCTCGACCAATGTTCGAGCTTTACGCCGAGCTTTTTGCTCTCCATCAGGCCGTTCAGTATGCCTGCCGCCACCGCCATTCATCGTATGTACTCTGCTCTGACTCACTCAGTGCTCTACAGAGCCTTGGAGCTCCCTATCCGGTCCATCCTATGGTTCAACAGATACAGCAGTCCCTCCATTCTTTCGCTGATAATGGTTCTCTTGTCAGCTTTCTGCGGGTTCCCGGACATGTAGGAGTGCCTGGGAATGAGGCTGCGGATGCTGCAGCCAAGGCTGCAATCCTCCTGCCTCGGCCAGCCTCCCATTGTGTCCCGTCATCTGACGGTCGTGGGGATGTTTGTAAGAGGCTTGTGTCGATGTTGTGGAATGCTTGGTCATCCCTCCAAGGAAACAAGCTCCGGGCAGTAAAACCGCTCCCAACTGCTTGGACAACCTCCTCCCGACAATCTCGGCGAGAGGAGGTCCTTCTGACCAGGTTGCGGATTGGGCATTGCCGGTTTAGCCACAGCTACCTGCTCTCTGGTGACCAAGCCCTGCAGTGTCCTTATGGTCAGGCATTAACAGTGCGCCATGTTTTATTGTCGTGTCCACGCTTTAGTCAATCTCGTGTTGTCCTGTCCCTGCCGTCTACTTTACCGGATATTTTAGCTGATGACGCTCGAGCAGCTGCTCGTGTTCTGCGTTTTATAACTTTGACTGGCTTGTCCAAAGACATCTACATTTTTACTTATTTGTCAGGTCTTTCTGGTGTCCCCCCTCCCCTTGAGTTTTACTAGATTCCATGTGCTCTAAAAACAGTGACTGGGCGCTAATTACCTCAGTAGTTGAGCGCCTTTAAACCCCACACGAAAAAAAACAAAAAAAACCGCGTCCGCTCTAATTTGCCCCCCTCGGCAACCGCGTCCGCTCGAATTCCCCCCCCCCTCGGCAACCGCGTCCGCTCGAATTCCCCCCCCCCCCTCGGCAACCGCGTCCACTGGAATTCCCCCCCCCTCGGCAACCGCGTCCGCTCGAATTCCCCCCCCCCACGGTAACCGCGTCCGCTCGAATTCCCCCCCCTCGGCAACCGCGTCCGCTCGAATTCCCCCCCCCCCTCGGCAACCGCGTCCGCTCGAATTCCCCCCCCCTCGGCAACCGCGTCCGCTCGAATTCCCCCCCCCCTCGGCAACCGCGTCCGCTCGAATTCCCCCCCCCCTCGGCAACCGCGTCCGCTCGAATTCCCCCCCCCCTCGGCAACCGCGTCCGCTCGAATTCCCCCCCCCTCGGCAACCGCGTCCGCTCTAATTCCCCCCCCCCCTCGGCAACCGCGTCCGCTCTAATTCCCCCCCCCCCCCTCGGCAACCGCGTCCGCTCTAATTCCCCCCCCCCCTCGGCAACCGCGTCCGCTCGAATTCCCCCCCCCCTCGGCAACCGCGTCCGCTCGAATTACCTCCCCCCTCGGCAACCGCGTCCGCTCGGATTACCCCCCCCCCTCGACAACCGCGACCGCTCGAATCCCCCCCCCTCGGCAACCGCGTCCGCTCGAATTTCCCCCCCCCCTCGGCAACCGCGTCCGCTCGAATTTCCCCCCCCCCCCCACGGCAACCGCGTCACTCGAATTCCCCCCCCCCCCCTCGGCAACTAACCTAAGGACATATCACTTATCAATTCCCGAGGGAAGGTAAAAACCTGTGACCATGACAGTCATGCGGTACCGGACTGAAGCACCTAGAACACCTCGGCCACAATGTCCGGCCGCTCGGTTTCCCGCACTTCACAACTACGTTAGCTCCTAATCGGCCCTCCTCCAACCATGTTCACTCGTATCCCCCTCTCTGCAGCCACCCTGGCTGGTTTCCCCCCCTCTCGGTAACCACGTTGGCTCTTATCTCCCCCCCCCCTTCCCTGGCAAACACGTCGGGCCGCATCCCCCTCTCCTTTCGCAACCACTTTCGCTCGCATCTGGCAGCAGCAGCAGCAGCAGCAGCAGCAGCAGCAGTAGCGGTCTGTAGAGACACAAGCAGCAAAAAGGGAAGTAACCAATTTTGAGACTTTGATGAGTGCCGAACCAGGAGCGAAATTTATAATATCGTCAGTGTTCTGTAATGTTTAGTTTCTCCAGATTCTGCGTGTTTGTTTAATATCTAGTAGCTACAGTCCTCGCGTTTTCGTTTGCTTCGAAAAGTAAACAGATTTTTTGACTTTCACAATTTCCTGATCAGGGGCGAATAATTTAGTTTCACTTGAGTGCTTCGGTAGTTTGGTTTTGAATCTCTACATATTACACTGATTTTTTAGACACAGTTCCTGCATATATCTCAGGATCTGTAGTAGAGCTGTGCAGTGTGGACGTAGTACATCTATCTGCATAGATTAGTTTGCCGTGGTCTTCAGTATGGACAGGGAGTGGATTGTTGTGTGCGGATGCGAGCCGATGTCGTGACAGTTCACTCTAAGGTTCAGGCTCTCATGGCTTTGGTTACACAGCTGGAGGCTCTAGTGGATGGGCTCCACTGTTGTGGGACAGCGGTAACTTTAAATACGCAAGACTTTCCAACCACATTAAGGTGCGTTCCTTATGCTCAATAATTCGTCCGTGTTTTCTGAACCCTGTGCCATGTTCGAAGTGCCAAAGATTTGGTCACTGTAACGTTGCATGTAATGGTCATGCATCTTAGGGAATTGTGGTCAGACAACTAGCTAGTGATCTAGGTGTGGAATTTACACATCCGCTGGGGTGTGTTAATTGCTCTCACTCACATCCAGTGTGAAGCAGTGTGTTCTCGTTTGTAGAGACAAATAAGACCAGGAACTTGGTTACATGTCACATGGCATATGCAGAAGCGAAGGAGCTGTTTAAAGCCATATAGCTCCCTAATTGGTTCCCTTATTTGAATCAGCGGTGAAATAACCCATTGTTTAAGTTAGTGTGTCAACAGATACGGATGTGGCAACTGCCTCTCCCAACTCTTGTCTCTATTGCTGCACATGCCAAAAGCCACTCCAGTAACATTGTGTAACTGGTTCTCTGGCAAGCACAAACTTTTCGGACTGATAGTGTGCAGCCATTCACCTCAACTGGCACACAGTCATTCAAGAGTCTTCCGTGTTAAAATACGAACACGGAAAGCTGCCACACAAATGAACTCAGTCCAGTGGAACAGAACCTAAAGCATCAGCAACGAAATCAGTAGCAGCAGCAGCTGCTGCTCCTAAAGATGTCTGGATTACTGTGGTCGCAACTGGCCACGCACAGCCCTAATAGTGCACCACCAACGAAGTTGGGCTGCCCACCACGGTGTACAGAGAATGGAAGGGGCAACCTTATCAGTAAATAATGGACATATTGTAGTGAAATTTAAACGCATTTGGTTGGGCGTGGGAAGGATTCTGATTGCTCTATTTTTTGGGTTTGGGGTTTTCTTACCTGCACTGAAAAGACATCGGGGGCGACAGAGTTCAGAGGAGTGGCAGTGTTCGTCAGTGATGAACTCCACTGCTCACCTGTAACCCTAGTCACCACAATACAGGCAGCTGCTGCCAGTGTGCATTTTGTCCTCACTGGTCACCTTGTTCCCTTAATCGCCCGCCACAGGAACCACTGGATGACCACTTTGGAGCTGATCGAGCAGCTTCCGACGTCTCTGGTCTCAAGGGATGTTGACGCACATAATACTGCCTGGGGTAGTATCTTCACCTGTCCAAGGGTTGGAGTGATTGAAAATATATTGAGACCTGACACCACGCGTCTTCTGAATGATAAATTTTTGCCCAACGACAGGGACAGTCTCCACCACTGCCCTGACCATTTGCTCTTTTGCTTTCGCAGTGTAGAATGGGAAGTTGCAGACGACCTCAATTCCAGTGGCTACATTCCTATTACTGTCAGCCTTTTTTAAAGAATAGAGCCCCAGGAAAAGCCACCCATGTGGATCCTAAACAGTTAAAACTGGACATTTCATAGACAGTTTTTGTGCTTACCGATGTGTTCCATTTTGCCGCTGATGCATCACTGAAGGCAGCCTACTGCTTCGTGGAACGATCAGAGCCCTTTAGCTATACAGGACAGGCGCACAGCGCTGCACGGATTCCCCCATAGTCCAGCAACAGAGAACCTTGGACGCTTTTGGTTAGCGAGTGCAACATGTTGACGGACAGTGAAGGAGAGCAAGAAGCATTTTTGAGCCAAAACTGCCCCTGCGTTCTTCAAATTATTCCTTCCCAGGCTAACTACTGTTCTACTACTGGACTAAAGATACGTGCCAAGACGGGTAGCAAGAGTAAAGGGGAAGAACATCTTCTAGCTCTTAGCTAAGTTAAACCATGCGGCACTCTACTCCGATAAAATCGTGTCTACCAGGGGCATTTGAAACGGTGAACACTGCGTCCAGATGATACTTTTGAAATATTTCACGGCGTCTGCCATCACTTAGCGATACTGTGGGTTCTCGTCGGGACCGCCACTGTTCGAAATGATCACAGCCTTAACTTCGGCGTCACTATTCTTAATCATTTTAAAAAATGCCGGAGGGTTAAGTGTGCGTTGGCGAAGAGTGCATGCCATTCCAGATTGCTGGATAAGTTGGTCCACTGCAGGAGTCCCTTTTGATCGTCCCATCTCCTTCAGCTTTATCTCACAAGGACCATAAATACTGGGAACCATGTCCTCACCTGGCAGCGATAATTAGTATTCGACGTGAATTATCTATCGTGCATTGTTGTTTGGAATTGTAGGTCCTACGGCAAGAAAGGCTTTATCATTCCGAGATAAAAAAAGGTCAACGAGTGAGAGCCAGTATAGAGGCTACCGTTTCTAGCGGCCTTAGGGAGGCCACACAAAATTATTGGCCTTGGTGTGCTTCATGTCGTTCAGCTTCAGGACTGTTGGACTTCACTGGGACAGTCACTACTTGCCACTTAGCCGTGCGCGTATCTGTCCGCAAAAGCAGATGTCGATTATAAGTAACACTTCGAGGGATACTGAACCCTAGCTCAATTAGTTTATCAGTCGGCTCTGAAAGTGTATGGACAGTGCGAACCACCTCGTAGCAACAGTTGTCCTCGGCAGATGAACCAAACATTACTAAACGAGTAATTCAGGTTATTCTCCTAGTAAACGTCGACGTCCAGGGCTACCACGAAGCGTTCCCCCCCCCCCCCCCCCCCTGCGGGTCCGGGGATTAGAATAGGCCCGAGGTATTCCTGCCTGTCGTAAGAGGCGACTAAAAGGAGTCCATCCCCCTCACGGGGGTAGTTAGCGCCTGCGTCCGGAGACTGACGGTTTCACGACCTGTAATCGTGGTCTTTTTGGTTTTTCACTTCTCGTTTCTTCCTTCCTTTTGTTGGTTCCTTTCTTTGCTCTTCTCCACTTCACTGTCTTCCTTACTCTTTCCCTTGACTCCTCCTTGCTTCTCATGGCCTTTTTCTCCTTGCCTTCTCATTGCCTTCTTCTCCTTGCCTTCTCCTTGCCTCCTTCTCCTTGCTTTCTCATTGCCTTCTTCTCCTTGCCTTCTCTGGTCTCCGCCTCGGCGTTTGAGACAGTCTGTCCTCTTTCTCCCTCTCTCTTCTTTTTCCTCTTCTTCCTTCCTCCCTGTGCGTGTCTGAAGGCCGACCCACGCGTTCGCACGTGTAGCCGGTGACGGGGTAACGCGTAAGTCCCCGCCCTGGGTAGACATGTAAGGCACGCGCGTACCCCCTCGTAAAGGCCAGGCCCGGGGAGGGGTGATTGCCTGAGCTGATACCTTCTGACCATGCCGATTGGTCCCTCCGTCTGTTTCTCGGGAGGTGTGACCTGAGGTGTAAACATTCACCTAAGGCGGGAGTGCCCTCTGAGAGGGTCCCCACAAGGAAGGAGCGCGCCATCGGAGACGCTGGCAATCATGGGGGATTCCTCCGCAATGGATTCTACTCCATCGCTTTCGACTTCGACCCACAAACGGAAACGTGACCAGCCAACAGTGACAAAAATACTACCGCCTGCCCCACAGTTCCTCGTAGTTTCTCGATCTGAGGACGGAAAGGATTTTTCCTCTGTCAACCCTTTCGTTATCCAGAAGGGCGTAGATGCCATAGCCGGATCTGTCAAATCTTGTACCAGGTTGCGTAACGGTACCTTATTACTAGAAACTGAGAGTGCCTTTCAGGCACAAAAACTGCTTCGGGCCACACTCTTGTACACGTTCCCTGTCCGGGTGGAGGCCCACCGCACTTTGAATTCGTCTCGTGGTGTAGTCTATAGTAGCTCTCTCGACGGATTGACTGACGAGGAGCTTCAATCTTTCCTCGCTGAGCAGGGCGTGACGGCTGTCCATCGGGTCATGAAAAAGGTCAACAATGACCTTGTACCGACCCGGACACTTTTCTTAACCTTCGATAGTGTTAAGCTGCCATCGCGCATCAAGGCGGGCTATGAGGTTATTTCTGTTCGCCCCTATGTCCCGACACCTACGCGCTGCTACCAGTGTCAGCGTTTCAATCACACTCGACAGTCTTGTTCCAATGCGGCTAAATGTGTCACTTGTGGCAGGGATGCCCATGAGGGTGACTGTCCACCTCCGTCTCCTCGTTGTGTGAACTGTCAGGGTGACCATGCCGCATCCTCCCGCGAATGTCCTGTCTATAAGGAAGAACGCTGTATCCAGGAAATTCGAGTCAAAGAGAAAGTGTCCACCTCGGCTGCTCGCAAGCTATTGGCTTGTAGGAAGCCCACGCTGCTCCCAGCGGGGAAATACAGCACTGTCCTCGCCTCTCCTCGGACTACCCGGGAGGTAGCAACCCAGACATGCGATCTGACCTTCAGCACCACGGTCGTCCGTTCGGCCAGTGCTAAGGTCGCGCGGTCGACGTCTCCTCTTCGTCCCATCACCCCACAGACACCAGCCCCTTCATCAGCTTCTGCTAAGACGAAGACCCAGAAGTCAGATGCACAGACCTTCAAGAAGGAACCGTCCCGTGCAGACTTCCTACGTACCTCGACCTCCCAGCCTTCGTCCGGTACTTCCACCAAATGACCTTCCAAGAAGGCTCATAGGAAGCACAGTTCTCCTTCTCCGCCACGGCGCATTTCTTCTCCTGCGCCACCCAGCGGTTGCCGCCCCAGGCCGTCATCCGTTTCGCCTGGCCGCACCGCTGGTAGCCGAACATCTGGCCGTTCACCGGCGGAGGAAGCTCCCCCTCCCGGCCATCCTCCTGAGATGGCCGATGACCCTATAGACCCCATGGACGATGACTGTCCGCCTCCTGCTAGCGGCGGCAGTGCTCGCTCGAAGCCAGGCCCTCAGCGGCCTTCGAGGTGACCCCTTCTTTCACCTTTCTTTTCTTCTTACGATGGCACTTATTCACTGGAATATTCGCAGCGTTCGCTCCAACCGAGAGGACTTGAAGTTGCTGCTCCGCTCGCATCGTCCGCTCGTCGTAGCCCTCCAGGAAACGAAGCTACGCCCATGCGATCAAATTGCCTTGGCACACTACACCTCTGTGCGTTTTGACCTACCCCCTGTGGTAGGTATCCCAGCTCATGGAGGGGTTATGTTGCTGGTCCGGGATGATATTTACTACGATCCCATCACGTTGCACACCGGCCTGCAGGCAGTTGCCATCCGCATTACTCTCCCCACTTTTACGTTTTCCTTTTGTACTGTTTACGCTCCATCGTCATCTGCCGTTACCAGGGCAGACATGACGCAACTTATTGCTCAGCTACCTGCACCATTTTTGTTAACTGGAGACTTCAATGCCCACCATCCTCTTTGGGGCTCTCCAGCATCCTGCCCGAGGGGCTCCTTGTTAGCAGACCTTTTCAACCAGCTCAATCTTGTCTGCATCAATACTGGCGCCGCTACTTTTCTTTCGGAAACATCTCATACCTATTCCCATTTAGACCTCTCTATATGTACTCCCCAACTTGCACGCCGGTTTGAGTGGTATGCACTTGCTGATACATATTCGAGCGACCACTTCCCCTGTGTTATCCATCTCCTGCAGCATACTCCCTCTCCGTGCTCCTCTCGTCGGACCATCTCCAAGGCAGACTGGGGGCTCTTCTCTTCCAGGGCGACCTTTCAGGATCAAACCTTCACAAGCTGCGATCGTCAGGTCGCACACCTCACGGAAGTCATTCTCGCTGCTGCTGAATATTCCATCCCTCACCCTACTTCTTCTCCACGTCGCGTACCGGTCCCCTGGTGGACCGCAGCATGTAGGGACGCTATACGTGCTCGTCGACGTGCTTTACGCACCTTTAAACGCCACCCTACAGTGGCGAATTGTATTAATTATAAACGATTACGTGCTCAGTGTCGTCGTATTATTAAAGAAAGCAAGAAAGCCAGCTGGGCTGCTTTCACCAGCACCTTCAACAGTTCTACTCCTTCTTCTGTTGTCTGGGGTAGCCTGCGCCGGCTATCTGGCACTAAGGTCCACTCCCCAATTTCTGGCTTGAAGGTCGCGAATGAAGTCCTTGTGGCCCCTGAGGCTGTCTCCAATGCCTTCGGCCGCTTTTTCGCCGAGGTTTCGAGCTCCGCTCATTACCACCCTGCCTTCCTCCCCCGCAAACAGGCCGAGGAGGCTAGGCCACGTGACTTCCGCTCCTCGAATTGTGAAAGTTATAATGCCCCATTCACCATGCGGGAACTCGAAACCGCACTTGGCCGATCACGGTCCTCCGCTCCAGGGCCTGATTCTATTCATATTCAGATGCTGAAGAACCTTTCTCCTGCGGGTAAAGGTTTTCTTCTTCGTACATACAATCGCATCTGGATTGAGGGACATGTTCCCGCATGCTGGAGCGAGTCTATTGTCCCGATTCCTAAGCCGGGGAAGGACAAGCACTTGCCTTCCAGTTATCGACCTATCTCGCTTACAAGCTGTGTCTGTAAAGTGATGGAGCGAATGGTTAACTCTCGATTGGTTTGGCTGCTCGAGTCTCGCCGCCTACTTACCAATGTACAATGTGGATTTCGAAGGCGCCGCTCTGCTGTCGACCATCTGGTTACCTTGTCGACCTTTATCATGAATAACTTCTTGCGGAAGCGCCCGACCGCGGCTGTGTTCTTTGATTTGGAGAAGGCTTACGACACCTGTTGGAGGGCGGGCATTCTCCGCACCATGCATACGTGGGGCTTTCGCGGTCGCCTCCCTCTTTTTATTCGTTCCTTTTTAATGGATCGACAGTTTCGGGTACGTGTGGGTTCTGTCCTGTCAGACACCTTTCGCCAGGAGAATGGGGTGCCACAGGGCTCAGTTTTGAGCGTCGCTCTCTTCGCCATCGCGATCAATCCAATAATGGATTGCCTCCCAGCTGATGTATCAGGCTCCCTTTTCGTGGACGATTTTACCATCTATTGCAGCGCGCAGTGTCCACGTGTCTTGGAGCGCTGTCTTCAGCGTTCTCTTGACCGTCTTTACTCCTGGAGTGTCGCCAATGGCTTCCGTTTTTCTGCCGAGAAGACGGTCTGTATTAACTTCTGGCGCTACAAAGAGTTTCTCCCACCGTCCTTACGACTCGGTCCCGTTGCTCTCCCACTCGTGGAGACAATCAAATTTTTAGGCCTTACCTTTGACAGGAAACTTAGCTGGTCTCCACATGTGTCGTATTTGGCCGCCCGTTGTACCCGTTCTTTAAATGTCCTCCGTGTTCTCAGTGGTATGTCGTGGGGAGCGGATCGAACCGTCCTACTTCGTCTATATCGGTCGATCGTCCGCTCCAAGCTGGATTATGGGAGCTTCGTATACTCCTCTGCACGGCCATCCATCTTACGCCGCCTCAACTCCATACAACATCGGGGTTTACGACTTGCGATCGGAGCATTTTATACCAGTCCCGTAGAGAGTCTTCATGCTGACGCTGGCGAATTGCCACTCACCTACCGGCGCGATATACTGCTTTGTCGGTATGCCTGTCGGCTACTGTCAATGCCCGACCATCCTTCTTATCGTTCCTTTTTTGACGACTCTCTTGACCTTCAATACGGGTTGTATGTCTCTGCCTTGCTACCCCCTGGAGTTCGCTTTCGTCGCCTCCTTCAACACCTTCACTTTTCACTCCCTGCAACCTTTCGAGTGGGCGAGAGCCGCACGCCACCTTGGCTCCAGGCTCAGGTCCGCTTTCACCTCGACCTCAGCTCGCTCCCAAAAGAGGTCACCCCCGGTTCGGTCTACCACTCCCGTTTTTTGGAACTTCGTTCGAAGTTCAACAACATGACTTTCATTTATACAGATGGCTCTAAGACCAATGACGGGGTCGGGTGTTCCTTTATTGTCGGGGCACAAAGTTTCCAATACCGGCTCCATGGCCATTGTTCGGTCTTCACAGCTGAGCTCTTTGCCCTCTACCAGGCTGTTCTGTACATCTGCCGCCACCGACATTCTGCTTATGTCATCTGCTCAGATTCCCTGAGCGCCATCCAGAGCCTCAGTGATCCGTACCCGGTTCACCCTTTCGTACACCGGATCCAACGCTCTCTTCAGCAGCTGGTGGACGTCGGTACGCCGGTTAGCTTTATGTGGGTTCCTGGCCATGTCGGTATCCCTGGGAACGAAGCTGCAGATGCCGCGGCCAAGGCTGCGGTCCTCCAGCCTCGGACAGCTTCTTGTTGTGTCCCTTCGTCCGATTTTAGCAGGGTCATTTGTCGGCGTGTTGTGTCGCTGTGGCATGCCGATTGGGCTGCACTTACCGACAACAAGCTTCGGGCCTTAAAACCTCTTCCCGTGGCTTGGACGTCCTCCTCACGCCCTTCTCGGCGGGAGGAGGTCGTTTTAGCAAGGTTAAGAATTGGACACTGCCGGTTCAGCCATCGCCATCTGCTGACGGCTGCGCCGGCGCCGTTCTGCCCATGTGGGCACTTGCTGACGGTTCGTCACATTTTAATGTCCTGTCCCGATCTTAAAACACTGCGCCTCGATCTTAACCTGCCTACTACTTTAGGTGCCATTTTAGCGGATGACCCACGAGCAGCTGCTCGTGTTCTTTGTTTTATCAATTTGACAAACCTCGCTAAGGACATTTGATGATGTTTTTTAATCCTATGCCTGTCAGTGTGTCTTTTATTGTGTTTTCCCTTTTAGTTGTTGTTGTCAACTTGTGCCTCGCGGTGCATTCTTAGAGTAGTCAGGGCGCTAATGACCATTGAAGTTGTGGCCCGAAAACCACAAAAAAAAAAAAAAAAAAAAAAAAAACGAAGCGTTCCCGATTCGCCACACTGGGATTCTCATGACACAGTTCATTAATTTCTTGTCTCTTATTTTCTCTGTGCTTCATAGCGTGCACTCTCCTTAATTTGGCCTGAGCCTCTTTCCACGATCAGAGATTTTCCTCCTCAACATAAGCGCTTTCTCGCGACTTCCGTCAAATCTAGATCCACATGCAGTTTAGCACACTTTAACTTCATAACGTCCTGTGCCGCAGTGAGACATGCAGCCGATGTGGATCTCAAAGTGACTCCATCGTCACTGTCGGTGATAACAAGTAGCTGGTAAGTTTCGGAGCACACGCGGAGCGAAAAAGATTGATTTAGACAGGAGAAAAAGGAAGAAAGCGTCGCACATACGAAGAAAGGCGAATTACTAAGCCGCCAGTTGAGAGTCGTCGCCCAGATCTTGATCCGTTGGCTGCTGGTCAGGAGTCCCGTCCTGATCGTTAGATTCCGAGTTTTGAACGTTCTGAGGTGCTCATCCCAGGCAAGGTCGAAGCACCATTGGAGCTCAAAGTGTTTCTCTGGAATAAAAACATTGCGATGTAGACATGAAAGTGATGAACTAGGCAGACAGCTTGTTTTAGTAATTTTGTTTGAGGCGAGTATAACGTTAATAAACAAACGGCGCTTTTCATTGAATGCGTGCAAAATAAAACAATCATTTCTGTCGCACTAGAGTGCGTAAAGCACACACTCATATGAAAAAAGAATTTTTGAAAGTATATTTTTACGCATATTCCAAGAATACTAGAAAATTTGTCGAACGTGCTCATCTCGTAATAAAAATGAATTAAAATACGTTAAGCGTATGTGCTCATATTTTCGCGCAAGTTTTTCTGTAATTAGATATAATGGCGAGAGATGGCTAAAAATGTCGTCTGTCAGGACGGTTTTTCAATGTAAAATTTACAACAAATCTTGAAAATATTGAATTACATCAAAAATAAAGGACAGGGCCGCGTTAATGCCCCATTCGCGATGATAGTTATCCACCAAAGTTTAGCATCTACGGTTCCTCGCACGTATCGTTCGCCGCCGTTGGTACATAAATGTCACTTAAATAGTGGCGTATACAAAGTCTGCCTAAAAATACTCCGATACGTTGTAGCCATGTCTTCAGCACTTATGGATTTTTTATTTCAACCACGAAATTTGTAAAAAGGACGACAGCTACCCTCTACACGGCTCGCTCAAGTTAAACAGCGGAGCCTCGCTGCTACGGTATCGCAGCAACACCTGAGTCAAGCAGACCTAGGTCGATGTCACTAAATAATCCGTGTCAGTTGCCGTAGTGCCGAGCCCTCTGTTAGTGTGTCAACACTTTGTCCAATCACTAATACCGTGTTTCTGTGCGGGTATTACTGTTCAGAATTAGGACTGAACTATTTTCTACCGAAATGTGATAGTGGTTTCCACGGCGATGAGGAGAGGCAAGAGGAAAAACTGTGAAACTTCCGAAAAAAGAAAAGAGTGGCGAAAACTCTACGAAACTGCTGCACGGAAGCCAGAGGTACGGAAATGAACAGAAACAACATAACTGTGGCTGGATTAGACCCGTTGAAGACGATGTTTTGCGTGCAGTGTGTGCTGCCCACAACTATTCTTACATTAGAACTGTCGGTGGTGAAAACACACGCAAAAGGTGGTTGAGCATTCGTTCTACGTACTGCGATCTCGAGATGTCCTGTAGTTAAAATAGAACGGTGTTTAGCCTGCCGCACTAAGGAATGCAGAGTAGTCCGAGCCTTTCTCTCCGCTGCTTCCGTGTTGAGCTTATCGATCTCATGCTGAAAGTGCAGCACCAAGTTTTCGTTTTTAGGGAACATCTGCTTCTCTGCGTTCCATCACTTTGTCACTTCTTTCTGCCAGCACTTCTTCGTCTTGTAGACGTTTCTTAATCATGATAACCCATTCTGAGTGACAGCCCAGACTGGGCCGTCGAGTGGCGAAACATTTACGGGTGTGAACAAACACGGCACGTCGGGAGCTGTTCCCGCGTCGCTGCCGCCCGACTCGTTCTTCGCCGCAGCGTTCCAGGAGTCGCGCGCTTGGCTGGCCGGTGGCGGCTGAACAACCGAGGGCCTACTAAGCTACTTTGTGGCATTCGCGTAACAGCGGTAAATATTACTGCGTGTGATTGAACTATATTTTAGTGGAGAAACTTGCTACATGTACCCATTTCTCTCCCAATTTAACACTGTTTCATGCGGAAAAAAATACGTGTATTTGCCGAGATGCCACTTTCTCACATGTAAGATGGGGTGAGATTTTGCTAGAACCCTTCCCTCAAGCAGCTAAGGGCGCTTCTTGACATAGAAAAGGCATACGACCAGGTCTTCAGATAAAATATTGATATATCGATATTTTTCAAAAAATATCCATGTCCATCGGCGATATTTCCTTCCTCGTTATACTGACATATCGATAACTCAACGGCAATATCGAGTGCAGATATTATTTTACATTACATTTTATTCGTAATTTTCTGTAAATATTGAAAATTGTTGTTTTGAAATGGTGTTATAATTTAATTTTGCTTTCACTATGCGAAGGAATCCTATTCCTTAATCTTTCGACACGTTTTTCTCGTGGACAGTGTTAAGCAAATACAGGTGGCACGAAGTGGGAGTCACATGGCACTGGGGGTGGCTGTGTGATTGCAGTGACAAAACTTCCGGTGTGAAGAAAGAAAACACCTGCGAGGTAAACAATTTGTAACACAACTGGTGTGTATTTCTTCGCATCTGCATTGCTCAAAACCTTACTGAAAATGAACAGAAATCTAAGTTAAAAGATTTCTCTTCGCTGTGGGAGAGACGTGTGAGGGGGTAGTGCTCACGTGAACGGCGCTCGGTGCTACCAACAGAAACTGCATCGTTCAACATCACCAGGCAATTTTTACGCTACAACTACAAGGTCGCAGGAGTTTGCAAAAATTAAAAAACAATGGGAAGTCGACACGAAAAGTTGCGGACAAACACGGTATGTGACGAGACCGAACGATGACGCATAGGACACCTTTCGTTGTGCCACTTACTTGCAGTTACCACTGCTAGCAATGTTCATGATATCCCACAGCGGAGCATTTTAAGAGTGACTTTGTTCGCAAGAGTCCTGTGTAGTGCTCATTGTTTGTGGATGATTTTTCCATTCTCTGTTCCACTTCTAGTCCCACGTCTTCCTCTCGTCAGTTACAGGTGGCACTGAAGAGACTGGAAGAACGGTCTCCTAGAACAAGTTTTAATTCCTCCCCTGAGAAAACAGCGTGTTGATTTTAATTGTAGTCGTATTGTTTTCACGTCCCCGGAACTAATACTGTGGGATACTGTTCCGCATTTGAAGGGGCCGATGTGATTCTTAGGTACGTTACTTGACAGCTGACTCGGTTTTCTGCCACAAGCCAAGCAGCTCAAAAGCGCAGTCATGAAGTACTTGAATGGGGAGAACTGGGGCGCAGATAGATCCTACTTCCTGCAGTTCTAAAAAGAGTTACGTGCGATCACGTTTTGGTTGTGGCTGTACGGTCAACGGCTCGGCGCGACGGGTATGTTCAAAGATACGGGACTTCGTACACAGCGAGGGCATCAGATTGTCAACAGGAGCCTATAGGACGAAGCGTTTACCGAGCTTTTTTGCAGAGGGGGAGCCGCACATACCTGCTCGGTGACGTTTCCTTGTGGCTAAACAGGCGCTCAGTCTCCGGTCGTTAGCAACTTTGCTAGCTTTCCCTGTGACTATTAAAAGCTGCGAATCGTTGGAACGACTCTCTAACCCACATCCACAAGGGACGAAACCGTTCTGTACACGGTCAAACCAATGTTTCAGACATTTAAGAATGTCTTGCACCAATCCCCACTCTGTGTGTTTGTTTCAATCACCGCCCTGGCTATTACTGAAGCCTAGAACAGTCTGAAGTGTGCAATTTGTTGCACCGTCGGATCGAAAATTAAGTTTTTAAGAGTAAAGTGCCGTTTTAATTGAGTGCCAAGAAAGTAACGTGTGACTAGCTCAGTGATGTCCCAGTCTCCATCACGGTCTATAAGAGCGTGAACATGGTCCAGGGGATTGTTCCATAGGGGTGACCTCCTGTAGTCCGATAATGAGTTGCGCGCCAGCCTACAGCATCGAGGTGTGTACATCGTTGTGCGTATGTATAGGGAACCTAAGGACAACATGGTTGCTACTGGTGCCTTCATCCTGGCCTTAGAGGTTGATACATCACCTGAAGAAGTAAAGATTGTGATATATCGGGAGTGACATTAAATCCTATATCCATCTCCATATGCAGTGCTTCAAATGCTGGAAATGTGGACTGTGGTGTGCGTACTGTAAGACCTTCGGTACACACACCATCAGATTATTTGACTTGTCGCTCTAACGAAGTAGGAGTGTCAGCAATATGTCTCTTGGTCTTATCGTGGCGTGTTCATCTTCTGCCGTTAGGTCAGACGATAGAAATGCCACTTGCACAATTAAAGTAGCAGATTGACGGTGACTAACTTTAAACAGAACTTGATTTATTTTCACGCAAATTTATTAAAATAATAATATAAAAATACTTAACTTGAATCTGGATGTTATTTACAATTGACAATCTGAAGTTCCTTTGGTCTTGGTACGTAAATCTTCTCTTCATGGCTATGTACAGGAATATGATAATCTTATTAGGCGCAGACTGAAACTTAACTATAGACTGGTGCAGACAAATGCAGACTAACTAATCGGAGGTCTGTACACTCGTTATAATACCTCGAGCGTTCAGGTATCACTGCGCGAGTGTGATCCGCGAGGAGGAAAGGTTCTACGTTAGCAGCAATCTCATTGACTGCGTGACATATTAATATGCGGATCGGCGGAAGCAGAATTTGGTCCGTCTTTATGGCAGCGCCATCTCGTAGAGCGGAGACGGACGAGCGCTGCGCGTGCGCTGTTGTGCTCAGCGGGGCGCGCTCTAGTGGGAAAGTTGTGTACGCGCTGACTACGCGGAACTATGGACATATATTCTCTCGACGTAACGACAGGTCGACATGACGGGAATGCGGACGTCCGTCACAACAGAATGTTCCCTGTGATACTTCTCCCACTTTTCGATTGTGGAATGCATCATTCCTCCTGTTCGCCAGACTGAACCATTTATCAGAAAGAGAGCAAAATAAATGGAATAAAAGACCATGGATAGGCTGACCCACAGAGAGGCAGAAGAGTAACACCCTCTCTACCCTGTGCACATGACATGCTCACATGCTGCAGCTACGGCGACATCGCCCTTTATGAAAACAGCACCCCAACATCTATGCCTCTCAATATGCACCCCAAGGCCGCCTGACTAAGACAGCTCCCCTTCGAAAGTTGGGGGCATGCCGCCTCCTGTCGCTCCCCTAACATCAAATCTGGGAACAAAGCGATTGGGACATCGGTTGCCATCCCCCTCAGCTAGAGAAGAAACAGCCTCCTCCAGCTCCTCTGGCAACTATGGGGTTAATCAGAACATTGCCCTCAAAGGCATTTGCTGTGGTTAAGCCGGACACCAGCCAGTGGCTGAAGGATGCTCGTAGCAAGGCTTATCTGATTTTGTATTAGGAACTAATGATGATCGACAAGACCTCGTAGCCAAAGAAATCTCAAGAAAAGCGAGAGGACGGAAAGAACCATCCTATTAATCCTGGTAGACCCCACCACCCTGCTGCCACCAGGCTCGATTTCTGAGGATGAGGTGGAGATCATGATTCCCCCTGAGGACCTGTATCTCACCACAGTCTTAGAATCGATGGAAAAAAAGACACTAAAAGCCCGCAACAGGTGGCATGAGATGACCTGGAGGCGTAAACTGCCTCCATGGTGACTTCATGTCTAGGCAGACTACAGAAATCGTCATCCTCCAGTGGAATTGTAGAGTTTCCCACACCGCGCCTCCTCCCCCCTCCCCAATCTGGCTGAGCTACGATAGCTGTTGAGCATTACACCTATTTTCTGCTTTGCCCTCCAGGACGCCTGGTTTTCAACAAAGCAGACTGCCACCCTTTGTGCCTATCAAGTGTACTAGAATTAATTACAGCAAGGTGTCAAGGGTGGATGTACATATGTGGTCTCGCGGTTACAGGCGCGCAGTCCGGAACCGTGCGACTGCTACGGTCGCAGGTTCGAATCCTGCCTCGGGCATGGATGTGTGTGATGTCCTTCGGTTAGGTTTAAGTAGTTCTAAGTTCTAGTGGACTGATGACCACAGCAGTTGAGTCCCATAGTGCTCAGAGCCATTTGAACCATTTTTTTGGGGGATGTACATACCCTCTTCCCTCGTATGTAGCCTACCTGTGTCCTTTCAAACACCTCTAGAACCTGTGGCTGTCAGGTGAGGGCAAATTAGGAAATAACAATCTGTACTGTCTGCAAGATCTACATTCCTCCAGATACTGAGTTACTCCACCACGTAATGACTACACTAATTTTATGACTTACTTCCACCATTTCTGTTGTTGAATAATTTTAATACTCCCTACACTTTGTGCAGTGGAAACAGGAAAACATGTCGAGAATATAACGACTCAACTTGACCTTCGCTTCCTCAATACACGTTCCCCCGCTCATTTCAGTGTGGCACGTGGCACATATTGGGCCACTGATCTCGGCTTGCAGACGTGCCGTACTGCTGTCCATGCACTGGAGACTTCAGAAGACCTATTTAAGTTCCTCTTGTCCCTCTGCCAGGGTCACTCGCCTAGACAATTGGCCATATTAGCTTTTACTAAGGTTACTGGGATGTTTCCACCTCTGCTAGCGATGGTATATTCCCATTGCTTGGTAACATAGATGAGATACAGAACATTACTGCTGCTGCTATTCCTGCTGCTAAATGGGCGATCCTTTGTTCTCCATATTGCCCCCTGTGGTGGTGGTATCTTTGTCATCACCAGAAACATAAGCGTCCATTTGAGACTGACACGGTTGCCCTCCAGTGTCTCAAATGGCACCCGTTCCTGGAGCACCTCATCGTTTTCAAATGCCTCCCTGCCTGGGTGTGTCAACTAATCAAAAGACGAAAGCAAATGTGTTGGGAATAAGTCTCCTCCTTTCCACGTTAGGCCTGAGATAAGGCGCCTTTACGGTTTTCAGATCGCTGTGTGCGTATCTGGGATTTCCAGACGCAATAACAGAGCGTTTTGCTGGACATTACTCTCGATCGTGTCTTAGAAATACCACCCTTCCTACCAGAAAACAGCGGGTTGAAGGACAACATATATCGTTTGCTCCACACCACACTCAGCCACATAATGCTCCGTTTAGTAAATGGGAATTTCTCTGTGCCCTTGTGGATTGTCCTGATACATCTCCTGGTCCACACCGCATCCGTCACGAACTGAGGCGATGGCTAATTCCCATCACAATGGCGAGTAAGTGCATAAACCTGGTAAGAAGACGTTAGACATGCATAGCTATATTCCTGTTAGTGTCAGCAGCGTTCTGTAGCACGTACTCCAATTTATGGGGAGTCACCGGTTGTTGGCTCAAGGAGTCTCGTGGCCTTCTGGTTCCATCCCAGGTCGGTTTTCGCCGAGGCCGCTCCACCATTGACAACTTCGTATACGCTGTCTGCCATCCGAACGCCATTTTCTCGCAGTCACAACCTTATTGCCATCACTTTCGACTTGACTAAAGCCTATGACACTACTTGGCTGCACTATATCCTCATTACCTCGCACAAATGGTGGCTCTGGGGCCCACACTGGATTTTTATGAAGAGCTTCTTGTCGCTCCGCACCTTCGGAATTAGTCAGTGCTTCACACAGTTCGCCCCATATCCAGGAGAATGGGGTCCCATGCGCTCCGTAATGAGTGTCCCTCTATTTTTAGTGGCCATTAACGGTCTTCTAGTAGCAGTTAGGTCCTCAGTATCATCCTTCGTATGTGCCGACAACTTCATCATTTTTCGCTCATCTGCTGTTGGTGTCACTAAACGTCGACTGAAGGGAGGATCGATACAAGAGACGCAGTTGTGGACCCCACACATGGCTTTATTTTCAGCCACGAACACTAACGTCATGGACTTCGGTCGTCGTCGTCCTGTTCACCCGCATCCATAATTTTACCTTGATCACAAACTACTTAATGTATTCGAGCCTTGCGCTTTTCAAGACTGACTCTATACGCTCTCCTCACTTTGGTTCCCAATCTTCGCAGCTCAAGCAGAAGTGATGGCGGCACCTTAACATTCCTTGACCGTCGAGTCACAATGAATTCGGTGGAGGTCGTTCTACACTGTTGCAGCCATACGAAGCCCTTGTATGTTACCATCAAGACTGTTGGAGCCTGGTATATGGTTCGGCATTGCTTGCTGCATTGTGGATGCTGTACTCTATACACGACTGTGAAGTTGGGACAAGAGTTCCCCAAACAAGCCCAGTGATCGGCCTACTCGAGGAAGCTAGGGTTCCTCCATTGCAGACCAGCCGACAACTACCGCTTTATAATTAACTGCACATATTTTTGCAGCTTGCCTAAGCACACAAATAACCATCCCCTTTTCACTAACATAGGATTCATCTCCCACAATAGCGTCCGAGTTGGGGATTACAACTGCAGTCCATGTCTGGTCCCTTCTCACTGAATTCGAGTCTTTCCCTCTTCCACCTTTCCTCCACATCCACTCACATAAACTTCAATGGTCCATGCCTCGGTCACAGCTTCTTCTGGAACAGCTGGAAGGCCAAAAAGACTCACTTCCTCCTGAAGCCCTCTGCTGGCAATTCTTCGCTATTCTCGCAAGGTCCTTGGCTCAGAAATAGTCTACACTGGTGGCTCGATGCTCCATGGTCACGTTGGCTTCAATTATCCTCTCGCTAGACGTACTGAACTGTGCTCTTCGCTGGATGCCTGCAGTGTCTTCGCTGCAGAATTGGTAGCGATCCCTTGAGCTCTTGAGGGTATCTGCTCCTTTGAGGGTGAGCCCTTCATTTGTATTTCCTCCTTACATGGCCTAAAGGCTCTGCACCAGTGCTTCATCCTCTGACCCCTCCCCCATCCTCTGCCAACGACTATCCGGGAGTCGGTGTATGCCTTCAGAAACGATTGACGTTTAGTGGCCTTCATCTGGACAACATGACATTATGGGAAATGAACTTGGTGACTGATTGCTGCTAGCGTGTTTGGCTGGCCAGACTCTGATCAGAGATCACTCTTTGGTGCGCCGATGTCTTAGTCACACACTGTACAGTTTTCGGCAAAATGTATGTACACACAATAAACTGTCATACACGAGACCACTAATGTGTGGAGGTCGTTAATGCAAGCCACTTCAAGGGACACTGTTGTCCCTAGCATGCTCCGCATTGGCCATACTCGGCTGATGCTGGGTCACCTCCTTCATTGCAAGGACCCATCCCAGTCCCGCTGTGGCTCTAGATTGATAGTCCACATTTTGTTGGACTGTCCCAATCTAGCCGCCGTAATCCAGTCTTTCAACTTTCCAGACGCCTTACCAACTGTGTCTGGTGACAATGCATCAACAACTGATCCAGTTGCAAGTTACATTAGAGAGGTTTTTTTTTTCTACCGACTGGTTTGATGCGGCCCGCCACGAATTCCTTTCCTGTGCTAACCTCTTCATCTCAGAGTAGCACTTGTAACCTACGTCCTCAATTATTTGCTTGACGTATTCCAATCTCTGTCTTCCTCTACAGTTTTTGCCCTCTACAGCTCCTTCTAGTACCATGGAAGTCATTCCCTCATGTCTTAGCAGATGTCCTACCATCCTGTCCCTTCTCCGATTTACTCTCAAACCATACTGTGTACTCATTAGACTGTTCATTCCGTTCAGCAGATCATTTCATTCTTCTTCACTTTCACTCAGGATAGCAATGTCATCAGCGAATCGTATCATTGATATCCTTTCGCTCTGTATTTCAATTCCACTCCGGAACCTTTCTTTTATTTCCATCATTGCTTCCTCGATGTACAGTTTGAAGAGTAGGGGCGAAAGGCTACAGCCTTGTCTCACCCCCTTCTTAATACGAGCACTTCGTTCTTGATCGTCCACTCTTATTATTCCCTCTTGGTTGTTGTACATATTGTATATGATCCGTCTCTCCCTATAGCTTACCCCTACTTTTTTCAGAATCTCGAACAGCTTGCACCATTTTATATTGTCGAACGCTTTTTCCAGGTCGACAAATCCTATGAAAGTGTCTTGATTTTTCTTTAGCCTTGCTTCCATTATTAGCCGTAACGTCAGAATTGCCTCTCTCGTCCCTTTACTTTTCCTAAAGCCAAACTGATCGTCACCTAGTGCATTCTCAATTTTCTTTTCCATTCTTCTGTATATTATTCTTGTAAGCAGCTTCGATGCATGAGCTGTTCAGCTGATTGTGCGATAATTCTCGCACTTGTCAGCTCTTGCCGTCTTCGGAATTGTGTGGATGATGCTTTTCCGAAAGTCAGATGGTACATCGCCAGACTCATATATTCTACACACCAACGTGAATAGTCGTTCTGTTGCCACTTCCCCCAATGATTTTAGAAATTCTGATGGAATGTTATCTATCCCTTCTGCCTTATTGGACCGTAAGTCCTCCATAGCTCTTTTAAATTCCGATTCTAATACTGGATCCCCTATCCCTTCTAAATCGACTCCTGTTTCTTCTCCTATCACATCAGACAAATCTTCACCCTCATAGAGGCTTTAAATGTATTCTTTCTACCTATCTGCTCTCTCCTCTGCATTTAACAGTGGAATTCCCGTTGCACTCTTAATGTTACCACCGTTGCTTTTAATGTCACCAAAGGTTGTTTTGACTTTCCTGTATGCTGAGTCTGTCCTTCCAACAATCTTTTTCGATGTCTTCACATTTTTCCTGCAGCCATTTCGTCTCAGCTTCCCTGCACTTCTCATTTATTTCATTCCTCAGCGACTTGTATTTCTGTATTCCTGATTTTCCCGGAACATGTTTGTACTTCCTCCTTTCATCAATCAACTGAAGGATTTCTTCTGTTACCCATGGTTTCTTCGCAGCTACCTTCTTTGTACCTACGTTTTCCTTCCCAACTTCTGTGATGGCCCTTTTTAGAGATGTCCATTCCTCTTCAACTGTACTGCCTACTGCGCTATTTCTTATTGCTGTATCTATAGCATTAGAGAACTTCAAACGTATCTCGTCATTCCTTAGTACTTCCGGATCCCACTTCTTGGCGTATTGATTCTTCCTGACTAACGTCTTGACCTTCAGCCTACTCTTCATCACTTCAATATTGTGATCTGAGTCTATATCTGCTCCTGGGTACGCCTTACAATCCAGTATCTGATTTCGGAATCTCTGTCTGACCATGATGTAATCTAATTGAAATCTTTCCGTATCTCCCGGCCTTTTCCAAGTATACCTCTTCCTTTTGTGATTCTTCAACGGGGTATTCGCTATTACTAGCTGAAACTTGTTACAGAACTCAATTAGTCTTTCTCCTCTTTCATTCCTTGTCCCAAGCCCATATTCTCCTGTAACCTTTCCTTCTACTCCTTCCCCTACAACTGCATTCCAGTCGCCCATGACTACTAGATTTTCGTCCCCCTTTACATACTGCATTACCCTTTCAATATCCTCATACACTTTCTCTACCTGTTCATCTTCAGCTTGCGACGTCGGCATGTATACCTGAACTATCGTTATCGGTGTTGGTCTGCTGTCGATTCTGATTAGAACAACCCGGTCACTGAACTGTTCACAGAAACACACCCACTGCCCTACCTTCCTATTCATAACGAATCCTACACCTGTTATACCATTTTCTGCTGCTGTTGATATTACCCGATACTCATGTGACCAGCAATCTTTGTCTTCCTTCCACTTCACTTCACTGACCCCTACTATATCTAAGAGTGAGCCTTTGCATTTCACTTTTCAGATTTTCTAGTTTCCCTACCACGTTCAAGCTTCTAACATTCCGCTCCCCGACTCGTAGAACGTTATCCTTTCGTTGAGTATTCAATCTTTTTCTCATGGTAAACTCCCCCTTGGCAGTCCCCTCCCGGAGATCCGAATGGGGGACTATTCCGGAATCTTTTGCCAATGGAGAGATCATCATGACACTTCAAATACAGGCCAGATGTCCTGTGGATACACGTTACGTGTCTTTAATGCAGTGGTTTCCATTGCCTTCTGCATCCTCATGTCGTTGATCATTGCTGATTCTTCCGCCTTTAGGGGTAATTTCCCACCCCTAGGACAAGAGAGTGCCCTGAACCTCTCTCCGCTCATCCGCCCTCTTTGACAAGGCCGTTGGCAGAATGAAGCTGACTTCTTACGTCGGGAGTCTTCGGCCGCCAATGCTGATTATTTATCAAAATTTAGGCAGTGGCGGAGATCGAACCCGGGACCGAAGACGTTTTGATTATGAATCAAAGACGCTACCCCTAGACCACGGGTTTTTATCACTGTCTAAAAATGGAAGTAAGGTGCAGGCCTGGGAGAGAAGTTCACAGAGGTATCATTACTCATCCTTGCCCCTGTGGCGCTGTGTTTCAACTTCGTTTGTCTTTCCACCATCTGCGTTTATCTTGACTTGGGTTTTTTGGCAAGTGATAGTATTGTGTTGCAGAGTGGCTGCATCACCATTTATCATTCTTGCAATCAGCTGGGTCATACCATCTGCTATATTGTTTTGACTCGTTATAAATCTTTTCATTAACTTAATATTTCAACTTTGGGCTTGCTTCTTCTACTTTACACTTCAATGTGTTTACACAGTTCGTTTTAAACATTTTTTTCCCCTTTCCAGTTTTTTGGTGTATGATTTTGATCAGAAACCTGTGTGACCACGGAAAAAGGGACTGCTAACAAAATAGTTCGTGGCCTTTACTTCAACAACCAACCAATCAACTGACCTCTCGTTGGCTCGCAATGAACCCCCACTCGTTGGCTCGCAGCGAACAGAAATTTTGCAAGGTTGCTTTTATTTACCTACAAAACAGTGCAACCAGGTGATAGCAAAGCAGAAACAACATTAATAGTATAGAATGTAAGCAACTGCAACATAACAGTAGACAAAAGTGTTCATTTTTTGCAAGTTAACAAATTTGCACTTACATTACAACAACTGCTTAATATGCTCACTATGAGGCGTGACCAACTCTGTCGGCAATACAGGCCTCACAACGACGGAACATGCTTTGGATAATGTCACCAATGTAATGTTGAGACGATAATGCCCATTCCTACTGCAGAGCTGTCCACAAATCTCGGAGAGCGGTTGGTGGATAGTGGCGCGGTGCAACACGTCCCTCAAGTACACCCCAGATGTACTCTATGGGATTTAGATTGGGAGAATGAGCACGCCACACCATTCGTGCTGTATCTTCTGTTTCCAAGGAAACGTCAACCATCTGTTCTTCCAGGTCGAGTACTATCGTCCATCAATACGAAGTTTGGGCGCACAGCACCTCACAACTACTGTACATGAGGTACCAAAACTTCGTCACCATACCTGACAGCAATTACATTTCCAATTCATCTATACAGTTTCATAAACGGGTGTTCCAGTAATAAATATAAACCCTGCCCATGCAATTAGTCATCCTCTTCGATCGCTCTCCAGACTAGATTGGGGGTAATTCGTGAAATATAATGCTGCACACACTTTGACTGTACGGGTCGCATGTTGACAACACTCCAGACAGTTCCGTCCTTTGAAGGCGAGTCAGGGACACATCAGATCTTCAACAATAATGGCCACGTCATCGAGGTCTCTCTACAACGTTTGCCTCGATACAAAACTTTCAGTGGATCCTGTGAAGTCAGACGTGTGTTGCTGTGCAGTTTCAATGGGGTGCCGTCGTGCCCTTACAGCCAAGTAAACGACCTGTCTTCCTGATGTCACTTACTGTCCTGCTTTTCACATACAGTTTCGGTCTCCATAAACTATCGCCACGTCTGAGAAAGAACACGACAATTCACATGAAGCCAGCGGGCTACATGTCTTTGCGACTAACACTATTCCATTCTTCCTATGGCCCTCCATTGCAGTGTGTGTGGTAGGCATCATCTCTGTGGTATGATCACAGGAGGTCCACAACTCTTCTTCAGATGTGTGCATGGCAACCATGGGCCCAGGAGCTCTTGCAGCTCTTACCTTTCTGGGCCGCATACCATCCCTTACCACATCCCTCAATAACCCTGATCCTCACCCCCTATTGCACCGTCCCTCTTCGCCCTCTTCGCCCTCTTCGCCCTCTTCGCCCTCTTCGCCCTCTTCGCCCTCTTCGCCCTCTTCGCCCTCTTCGCCCTCTTCGCCCTCTTCGCCCTCTTCGCCCTCTTCGCCCTCTTCGCCCTCTTCGCCCTCTTCGCCCTCTTCGCCCTCTTCGCCCTCTTCGCCCTCTTCGCCCTCTTCGCCCTCTTCGCCCTCTTCGCCCTCTTCGCCCTCTTCGCCCTCTTCGCCCTCTTCGCCCTCTTCGCCCTCTTCGCCCTCTTCGCCCTCTTCGCCCTCTTCGCCCTCTTCGCCCTCTTCGCCCTCTTCGCCCTCTTCGCCCTCTTCGCCCTCTTCGCCCTCTTCGCCCTCTTCGCCCTCTTCGCCCTCTTCGCCCTCTTCGCCCTCTTCGCCCTCTTCGCCCTCTTCGCCCTCTTCGCCCTCTTCGCCCTCTTCGCCCTCTTCGCCCTCTTCGCCCTCTTCGCCCTCTTCGCCCTCTTCGCCCTCTTCGCCCTCTTCGCCCTCTTCGCCCTCTTCGCCCTCTTCGCCCTCTTCGCCCTCTTCGCCCTCTTCGCCCTCTTCGCCCTCTTCGCCCTCTTCGCCCTCTTCGCCCTCTTCGCCCTCTTCGCCCTCTTCGCCCTCTTCGCCCTCTTCGCCCTCTTCGCCCTCTTCGCCCTCTTCGCCCTCTTCGCCCTCTTCGCCCTCTTCGCCCTCTTCGCCCTCTTCGCCCTCTTCGCCCTCTTCGCCCTCTTCGCCCTCTTCGCCCTCTTCGCCCTCTTCGCCCTCTTCGCCCTCTTCGCCCTCTTCGCCCTCTTCGCCCTCTTCGCCCTCTTCGCCCTCTTCGCCCTCTTCGCCCTCTTCGCCCTCTTCGCCCTCTTCGCCCTCTTCGCCCTCTTCGCCCTCTTCGCCCTCTTCGCCCTCTTCGCCCTCTTCGCCCTCTTCGCCCTCTTCGCCCTCTTCGCCCTCTTCGCCCTCTTCGCCCTCTTCGCCCTCTTCGCCCTCTTCGCCCTCTTCGCCCTCTTCGCCCTCTTCGCCCTCTTCGCCCTCTTCGCCCTCTTCGCCCTCTTCGCCCTCTTCGCCCTCTTCGCCCTCTTCGCCCTCTTCGCCCTCTTCGCCCTCTTCGCCCTCTTCGCCCTCTTCGCCCTCTTCGCCCTCTTCGCCCTCTTCGCCCTCTTCGCCCTCTTCGCCCTCTTCGCCCTCTTCGCCCTCTTCGCCCTCTTCGCCCTCTTCGCCCTCTTCGCCCTCTTCGCCCTCTTCGCCCTCTTCGCCCTCTTCGCCCTCTTCGCCCTCTTCGCCCTCTTCGCCCTCTTCGCCCTCTTCGCCCTCTTCGCCCTCTTCGCCCTCTTCGCCCTCTTCGCCCTCTTCGCCCTCTTCGCCCTCTTCGCCCTCTTCGCCCTCTTCGCCCTCTTCGCCCTCTTCGCCCTCTTCGCCCTCTTCGCCCTCTTCGCCCTCTTCGCCCTCTTCGCCCTCTTCGCCCTCTTCGCCCTCTTCGCCCTCTTCGCCCTCTTCGCCCTCTTCGCCCTCTTCGCCCTCTTCGCCCTCTTCGCCCTCTTCGCCCTCTTCGCCCTCTTCGCCCTCTTCGCCCTCTTCGCCCTCTTCGCCCTCTTCGCCCTCTTCGCCCTCTTCGCCCTCTTCGCCCTCTTCGCCCTCTTCGCCCTCTTCGCCCTCTTCGCCCTCTTCGCCCTCTTCGCCCTCTTCGCCCTCTTCGCCCTCTTCGCCCTCTTCGCCCTCTTCGCCCTCTTCGCCCTCTTCGCCCTCTTCGCCCTCTTCGCCCTCTTCGCCCTCTTCGCCCTCTTCGCCCTCTTCGCCCTCTTCGCCCTCTTCGCCCTCTTCGCCCTCTTCGCCCTCTTCGCCCTCTTCGCCCTCTTCGCCCTCTTCGCCCTCTTCGCCCTCTTCGCCCTCTTCGCCCTCTTCGCCCTCTTCGCCCTCTTCGCCCTCTTCGCCCTCTTCGCCCTCTTCGCCCTCTTCGCCCTCTTCGCCCTCTTCGCCCTCTTCGCCCTCTTCGCCCTCTTCGCCCTCTTCGCCCTCTTCGCCCTCTTCGCCCTCTTCGCCCTCTTCGCCCTCTTCGCCCTCTTCGCCCTCTTCGCCCTCTTCGCCCTCTTCGCCCTCTTCGCCCTCTTCGCCCTCTTCGCCCTCTTCGCCCTCTTCGCCCTCTTCGCCCTCTTCGCCCTCTTCGCCCTCTTCGCCCTCTTCGCCCTCTTCGCCCTCTTCGCCCTCTTCGCCCTCTTCGCCCTCTTCGCCCTCTTCGCCCTCTTCGCCCTCTTCGCCCTCTTCGCCCTCTTCGCCCTCTTCGCCCTCTTCGCCCTCTTCGCCCTCTTCGCCCTCTTCGCCCTCTTCGCCCTCTTCGCCCTCTTCGCCCTCTTCGCCCTCTTCGCCCTCTTCGCCCTCTTCGCCCTCTTCGCCCTCTTCGCCCTCTTCGCCCTCTTCGCCCTCTTCGCCCTCTTCGCCCTCTTCGCCCTCTTCGCCCTCTTCGCCCTCTTCGCCCTCTTCGCCCTCTTCGCCCTCTTCGCCCTCTTCGCCCTCTTCGCCCTCTTCGCCCTCTTCGCCCTCTTCGCCCTCTTCGCCCTCTTCGCCCTCTTCGCCCTCTTCGCCCTCTTCGCCCTCTTCGCCCTCTTCGCCCTCTTCGCCCTCTTCGCCCTCTTCGCCCTCTTCGCCCTCTTCGCCCTCTTCGCCCTCTTCGCCCTCTTCGCCCTCTTCGCCCTCTTCGCCCTCTTCGCCCTCTTCGCCCTCTTCGCCCTCTTCGCCCTCTTCGCCCTCTTCGCCCTCTTCGCCCTCTTCGCCCTCTTCGCCCTCTTCGCCCTCTTCGCCCTCTTCGCCCTCTTCGCCCTCTTCGCCCTCTTCGCCCTCTTCGCCCTCTTCGCCCTCTTCGCCCTCTTCGCCCTCTTCGCCCTCTTCGCCCTCTTCGCCCTCTTCGCCCTCTTCGCCCTCTTCGCCCTCTTCGCCCTCTTCGCCCTCTTCGCCCTCTTCGCCCTCTTCGCCCTCTTCGCCCTCTTCGCCCTCTTCGCCCTCTTCGCCCTCTTCGCCCTCTTCGCCCTCTTCGCCCTCTTCGCCCTCTTCGCCCTCTTCGCCCTCTTCGCCCTCTTCGCCCTCTTCGCCCTCTTCGCCCTCTTCGCCCTCTTCGCCCTCTTCGCCCTCTTCGCCCTCTTCGCCCTCTTCGCCCTCTTCGCCCTCTTCGCCCTCTTCGCCCTCTTCGCCCTCTTCGCCCTCTTCGCCCTCTTCGCCCTCTTCGCCCTCTTCGCCCTCGTCGCCCTCGTCGCCCTCGTCGCCCTCGTCGCCCTCGTCGCCCTCGTCGCCCTCGTCGCCCTCGTCGCCCTCGTCGCCCTCGTCGCCCTCGTCGCCCTCGTCGCCCTCGTCGCCCTCGTCGCCCTCGTCGCCCTCGTCGCCCTCGTCGCCCTCGTCGCCCTCGTCGCCCTCGTCGCCCTCGTCGCCCTCGTCGCCCTCGTCGCCCTCGTCGCCCTCGTCGCCCTCGTCGCCCTCGTCGCCCTCGTCGCCCTCGTCGCCCTCGTCGCCCTCGTCGCCCTCGTCGCCCTCGTCGCCCTCGTCGCCCTCGTCGCCCTCGTCGCCCTCGTCGCCCTCGTCGCCCTCGTCGCCCTCGTCGCCCTCGTCGCCCTCGTCGCCCTCGTCGCCCTCGTCGCCCTCGTCGCCCTCGTCGCCCTCGTCGCCCTCGTCGCCCTCGTCGCCCTCGTCGCCCTCGTCGCCCTCGTCGCCCTCGTCGCCCTCGTCGCCCTCGTCGCCCTCTTCGCCCTCGTCGCCCTCTCCTTTCTTTAGGAGTATGTTCTGCACCTGTGTCTCTTGTGACCGAATGAAGTAGTTTCTCTCCTTGTATCTCTACAATGTAGAGAATCTCACCATAGTTTGTCCTCCTCCTTCCTTCCTTGATTCTTCTCTTTACCTTCCTCTGCAGCGTTTGAAAATTCTACTCTTCCGTACTTCTTCTTTCTTCCCCCCCCCCCCTCCTGTGTGTGACTGAAGGCCAACATACGCGTTCCCACACGTAAGGTAACGCATAATTCCCCAAACCAGGTAGACAAGTAGGACACATACGTCCGACGTGGTACCTTGGGAATGTGCCGATTGCTCCTTCTGTCCGTTTCTTGGGAGGTGTGATCTGAGGTGCGAACAATCACCTAAGGCAGGAGTGCCATCAGATGGCCCCCACTAGGAAGGAGCGCGCCATCAGAGACGCCAGTAATCATGGATACTTTTGCAATGGCAGTAGAGCAGCCGACCCGAACGGAACACTGCTCTCGGCACCTGGCGTAGCTGCCTGTGACGCTCTTCTGAGCGCCACGAACCAGCGCAAGCCGCTTAAAGCTTCCGGGCGCTAAGCGGCAAGAGTTTCGGCTCAGCGGGCCGGAGTGGGCGAGCGGTTCTAGGAGCTACAGTCTGGCACGACGCGACCGCTTCGGTCGCAGGTTCGAATCCTGCCTCGGGCATGGATGTGTGTAATGTCCTTAGGTTTGTTAGGTTTAATTAGTTCTACGTTCTAGGGGACTGATGACCTCAGAAGTTAAGTCCCATAGTGCTCAGAGCCATTTGAACTATTTTCAGCATCGGCTCAACTTCTCACAACTTCGGTCACAAACCTCCCCAGTGGGACTCTCCAGTTCTTTGGTAGGGTTATCTGAGGGTAAGGGGCCCGTTCACAACGGATAACCACGCGCACTGTAGGCCGCTCTCTTCCATCCGCGCTCTCTTGCGCCGCGCACTGCACATTGCGCAGATAGGTCGTAGGGACTCCCCTCTTCCGTAGGGACGCAATACGCTGCACTTTCGCCTAAAAAAGCAATAATTGTCGTTTCGAAAAAAAGAGCAAAATTGTCGTACACCCCTCTCTATCCGAATAAAATTCCTCTAGGCAACAAAGATGCCTGATCTTTCCTGCGCTTCCCCACCAAGCAAGGCTGCAGCTAAAGAGGCGGGAATGACGGCTGCTCCCGCCAGCATTTCCGTCCCACTGTCCACCTTCCAAGAGGCAGTCGGTTCGAAGGACAAGCAGATTGCAGAACAGCAACAGCTGATCACACTGTTGATGGGCAGTGAACGCCCACAAACAACACGCTCGCTCGCGCACGCTCGCTCGCGCACGCTCGCTCGCTCACGCACGCTCGCTCGCTCACGCACGCTCGCTCGCTCACGCACGCTCGCTCGCTCACGCACGCTCGCTCACGCACGCTCGCTCACGCACGCTCGCTCACGCACGCTCGCTCACGCACGCTCGCTCACGCACGCTCGCTCACGCTCGCTCGCTCACGCACACACACACACTCGGACGCACACACACACTCGGACGCACACACACACTCGGACGCACACACACACTCGGACGCACACTCGGACGCACACTCGGACGCACACTCGGACGCACACTCGGACGCACACTCGGACGCACACTCGGACGCACACTCGGACGCACACTCGGACGCACACTCGGACGCACACTCGGACGCACACTCGGACGCACACTCGGACGCACACTCGGACGCACACTCGGACGCACACTCGGACGCACACTCGGACGCACACTCGGACGCACACTCGGACGCACACTCGGACGCACACTCGGACGCACACTCGGACGCACACTCGGACGCACACTCGGACGCACACTCGGACGCACACTCGGACGCACACTCGGACGCACACTCGGACGCACACTCGGACGCACACTCGGACGCACACTCGGACGCACACTCGGACGCACACTCGGACGCACACTCGGACGCACACTCGGACGCACACTCGGACGCACACTCGGACACTGAATACACAGGTGCCCACAACCGTCACACGAACAGCTGACACACAAGCCAGCCCTCACCAGACGCCAAACACAGACACCAGCGCCGCTAACACGTCCGACAACACATAGGCCGAAACCCCCAGCATTACGTCTAAATCCCAGAGAATAATGGAGACATTATGCCCCGGACTCATGACCACCAAAGTAGTCTGGAAGAGTATGGGGTGTGTCACACAACTCTTCACGCCGTTCATGTCGAGCACGCCCCCTCAGGGGACTCAGCATTTATTTGCTGGGTACGGGCTTGGCGAACCCGAGGTCCCCGAGCTGTGGACTGGTGTGCGCTGCCAGTCCTCTGACACCGTAAGCTCTCGGCATGCTTCAGCGACCACCGTGTGGCGCAACGGTGGAACGTTGTGTGTCGCAGGGACCGGGGATCTTGGCTTGATTGCCTGGATCGCGAGGATGGTGCATACCTCTATAAAAAACCCTTCAATCTTAAGGTGTGCTGCGCGCCGATAAGATGCATGGCTGTTGAGGTGGAACAGTCGCTAGCGGGCGACCTCTGAGGAACCTGCCGCACCTCAGTTGTATAAGGCTTACCCAGGCATGCGGGGCTCTGTCTGGGCTGACGTTTCGTTCCCTAGCTGTTCGTGGGACGCACATGGCAACCACGTATTTTCCTTCACCAACTTCGCAATCAGTCAAGCGCATGAGGGAGGCTAGTCCTCCCGATATGCAGATGGAAAAGAGTAACAGGGCTCTTGGAGTCGTTAATGACAATGTTTTCATCGTGTTTATGTATGTAGAAAGGAGACACTTTTTCAAATGAGCCCTCCTTCCTCTTAAAGGTTTAGAAGGACTCGTAGGTACACTGAAATCTATCAAACGCCTGAGGAATGGTACCCTGTTATTTGAGACTACTAGGGCAAAGCAAGTGGAGCTGCTTCGAAAGTCAACCAAGTTAGGCGAGTATGATATTACTGTCGAGTTGCACAATTCCCTCAACTCCAGTAAAGGCGTTGTCACCTGCCGTGATTTAATGGATATCGATGTCGCCGAGCTGAAGCAAGAATGGGCAACACAGGGGATTGTAGACGTGGAACAAAGGACGCGTAGGAATAATGGAGTTCTTGAGAAATCTGCCACCTTCATTGTGAATTTCAATTCGCCTGTCTTACCTGAACACGTTCTGGCTGGTTTCCTCCGACTTAGGGTTCGGCCTTATATACCTAACCCTATGCGCTGTTTCAAATGTCAGCGATTTGGCCATACGACGATGAGTTGTGGGGGTGAACCGACCTGCGGTATATGTGGCAAGGCAACCCATGACGCTGGGACCAACTGCACATCTCCAGCGCTGTGTATCAACTGCTCTGGGAGCCATCCCGTCTGGAGCAGAGACTGCCCCGTCTTTGCGGAAGAACGCAAAATTCAGGAGATCAAGGTGACAAAGAGGCTACCTTATGTGGAAGCCAAAAAAGAGTATCGGGCTACAAAACCCCCTGTCTTTGCCACATCCTATGCCTCCTTGGTGCAGAACCGTGCGTCGAAAGTGGACGCTTCGACGCAGACCATGTCCAGCGTCGCAGTATCTTCCACCAATACCTGTACCTGCGTTTGTACCTGCCAGAGCACTCCCACTAACGATATAGCTATTCAGGCTGCTCCACCTGCACCAACTGCTATTGCTGAGAAAACTCCAGTGAAGCCTTCGAAGGCCCTCCAGAAACAGAGTGCCTCTCCACTTCCCCCATCCCCGACTTCCACAAAGAAAACGGGATCAGGGAAAGGGGCACGGCATTTGACGTCAAACCTGCCGCAGGCGCCATCGGATGTCGTCATGGCATCCCTGACTGATGAGGAGGAAATCGTCATGGATTTTGATACCTCTTCCCCAGAACCTGGCAGCCCCTCTGCTGCCACTCGCTCTACAAGTGCCTCACCAGCGCGGCGCAAAGACAGGGGGAAATCTAAACCGAAACGCTGATATGGCTCCCATACTTCAGTGGAATCTGAATGGAGTCAGACCTCACTTTGCAGAGTTGCGGCTGTTAGTACAGGCAAACCCCTTTTGCATCTCTTTGCAAGAGACGCATTTTAAAGAGACCGATACGCCTGTACTTCCAGGATATCGCGTGTACAGGAAAGACGACCTGACTGGTAATAGGGCTCAGGGTGGGGTGGCCGTGTTCATTAAGGACACGTTCCACTCCTCACCTGTGACCTTAACCACAACGCTACAAGCGGTTGCAGCTCGGATCCTGGCCCAGGTTGATGTCACAGTGTGCTCCCTGTATCTACCACCTGCTGAGCACATTGACAGTGAAGCCCTCGCACGGCTCATTGCTCAGCTACCCCGACCCTTTCTCATTTTAGGAGACTTTAATGCTCATCATGCATTATGGGGTTCCAACAAAACCTGCCCCAGAGGCCAGATGATTGAGCAGTTGCTCAGGACTTCCGACGTCATACTGCTGAACACAGGTCAGGCCACGCATTTTAGCACCGCTTCAGGTTCGTCTTCTGCCATAGATCTCTCTATTTGTTCGCCTGTGCTTGCGGACATTGTTCAGTGGGTCGTAGACGACGACCTTCATGGCAGCGACCATTTTCCTATCTGGCTTCATCTGCCAGTTGAAATGGGTCGTGTCGCACAGCCGCCGAAATGGTTGTTCCGGAAAGGAAACTGGACGCTCTACCGGCAGTTGACTGTTTTTGAACGGTGTCAAGGCGTCCAGGATTGGGTGGATCACATTACGGCGGTGATGCACCATGCCGCTGATGTCTCCATACCAAAGACACAGGGAACACCTGTGAGGCAGCCTGTCCCTTGGTGGAATGACGACTGTCGTACCGCCATCAGAGATAGACGGGCGGCTTTGAGAAGATTCCGTCGGTGCCCCACTGCTGCGCATCTGACAACTTTCCGGATAGCACGGGCGCGGGCGAGACAAATCGTTAGGGAGAGTAAACGGAGGTCTTGGCGTGAGTTCCTGAACTCCATCAATAGGTCCACGTCTTCAAGCAAAGTATGGGAAGCCATTAGGAGGATCTCAAGGCGATACTCTCGACCGCCAATAGCAGCTATACGTGAGCGGGGGTGTCTCCTAACATCTCCGAGAGACATCGCCCGGGCGTTGGCAGAATCTTTCCAAACTATTACGGCCGATTCTAGCCAGGACCCGGAATTTCTGCGCTATCGGGGTACACAGGAGAGGGCTGGTTTTGATTTCCGTTCAAAGAACGCTGAGGAATACAACCAGCCTTTCTCTTTGTGGGAGTTGGACTCTGCTCTGTCCGTATCTCGGGATACCGCACCTGGTCCAGACCTGATATCGTATAGCATGCTGCAGCAGTTGGATCTGCGGTCGAAGGAAGTCCTCCTCCAACTTTTTAATGAAATTTGGAAGACAGGCGACTTTCCTAGTTCGTGGAAAGAATCGATTTTAATTCCCCTTTTAAAACCAGGGAAGGATCGGACCGAACCCAGTAGCTATCGTAGCATTAGTCTCACGAGCTGCGTAGGAAAGACATTTGAGCGTATGGTCAATCGGCGCCTGGTGTGGGTTCTCGAATTCAGATCCTTACTTACCCGCTGCCAGTGTGGGTTCAGGAGGTATCATTCCACCCTCGATAACCTGATCCTACTCGAAACAGCGATACAAGATGCTTTCCTACGTAAGCAACACCTTATCGGGGTTTTCTTCGACCTGGAGAAGGCATACGATACTACCTGGAGGCATACCATTTTGCGGCAGCTTTATGAGTGGGGTTTCCGTGGGCGTCTACCCACACTCATCCGATCCTTTCTGTCGGACAGATATTTTCAGTATAGGGTTGGGAATGTCCTGTCTGACCGTTTTAAGCAGGAGAACGGTGTCCCTCAAGGAAGTGTCCTCAGTGTGACAGCTTTCGCAATTGCCATCAATAGTATTGCGTCCACAGTACGACGGCCCGTGCAGTGCTCCTTGTTTGTGGACGATTTCTCCATTTTCTGTGCGTCTTCCTCCCTCACAGCTGCTACACGCCAATTACAGCTGACACTCGTGCGATTGGAGGAATGGTCTACGACCACGGGCTTTAAATTCTCTTTGGGGAAGACCGTTTGTGTAGATTTTAACCGTTCCCGTTCTCTTTTTAATCTCCCAGTTTTAAAACTAGGAGACACTGTTCTCCCCTTTATGGGAAAAGTGAAATATCTCGGGCTTATTTTTGATGAGAAGCTCACATGGTTGCCACACTTAAAGGATCTAAAGGTCCGCTGTTTCAAGGCATTAAACGTCCTTAAATGCGTCAGTCATAGATCCTGGGGCGCTGACAGGGCACGTCTGCTCCAACTTTATAAGGCCTTTGTGCGACCTCGACTGGAATACGGATGTCAAGCTTATGGCTCTGCCAGACCTTCCTACCTCAAAATGTTGGACGTGATTCACCATGAGGGTATTAGGCTTTCAACGGGGGCTTATCGCACGAGTCCGGTTGCTAGTCTGTGTGTCGAGGCGGGAGAGCCTCCGCTGTCCATTCGGCGTCTTCTCCTCGTGGTACGGCACGCGTACAGGGCCAAGTCCACTCCTCTTTCATTGGCGTCCAACACTTTTTCCCAGCCGGCACTGGAACGTCTCTTCCGCCACCGTCCGAAGGCAACAAAGCCGTTTGGCATCCGTGCGAAGGAGAGTCTCGAGTTAGTACATCTGGAGGGCATTAAGGTACTCCACCAGGGATGGAGTAGGGGATCTCCCTGGCGACTACAAAGGCCAAGATTACTTCTTGATCTGGCTGCTTACAGGAAGTATTGTACCCCAGACCACCTTTTTAAAATTAAACTTACTGAGATTTTAGAACGCCATTCCGATTTTATTACTGTTTACACGGATGGGTCTAAACAGGGTGATTTTATGGGCTGCTCTGCTGTGTTTCCCGATACTGTCCATCGGATAGGGCTCCCAGAGCAGTTCTCAGTTTACTATGCAGAACTGTTTGCCGTTCTGCAAGCATTAGAGCATATGCGCCGACATCGTGGCACGAAATTCATCATCTGCTCCGATTCCCAAAGTGCTCTACACGCTCTTGAACAGATGTACCCAGCAGATCGGATGGTGCAAGAGGTGCAGGACGCACTCCTGCTCTTGCAACAGCAGGGTAAGGACGTAATTTTCTGCTGGGTTCCAGGGCACATAGGGATTCCTGGCAATGAACTTGCAGATGCGGCTGCCAAGGAGGCTTGCTCCATCCCACCTCCTGCTCGCTGTTCCGTCCCCCTGCAGGCCATTACGTCTTTCGTGACTAGGAAGGTAATGCGTTGGTGGGAGGCTCAGTGGCTGGACGTGAGGGATAATAAGTTGCGAGCGGTGAAGGATTCTGTCCGACCGTGGCTCACCTCCTTCCGCCATCGACGCGCTGAGGAAGTAGCCCTTACCCGGCTTAGAATCGGACATTGACACATGGTTTTCTATTACGTCGTGAAGAGCCACCAACGTGTCGGACATGTGGGAAGCAGCTGTCGATACGACATATTTTAACTGAGTGTGTTTTATATGCGGGTTTGAGGGAAGATTTCAGTTTCCCACCAGACCTACCCTCTCTTTTAACTAATAATGAGGCGAGTGTCACTAGAGTTTTACGTTTTTGTGTGATGTCTGGCCTTCTTCCCAAAATATTGGGATTGAAGTCTTAATGTGCTGTCCGGTGGTTTGGTCACCCATTATTTGTAAGTGGTCACTCAGCCACCGTTAATTCCTTTTTTACCCGTTTGTACTGCTATTTTATTTTTAGTTTTATCACCCTGTCTTGATGTGCTGTGTCCAATCTTGCAATTTGAACAATAACATTTCTCTCACAATTCGGCTCTGAATTGAACTTTTGGGAACGGGCGCTGATAACCTCGCTGTTGTGCGCCCTAAAACACTAATAATAATAATAATCATCATCATCATCATCGAGCACGCTCAACTGGACTTGCTTCTAAGCCACTGTCACGCCACTTTTTACTCCACTACATGGATAATAAACTACACCAGCCCCGAAACGCAGTCGCTAACACACTCACAGACCCTGTTTTGGAATGACAACGGGATCGCAAACAAAAAAGCCGAAATAGCCGCTTTCAACGAGCGGAAGGGTATCCGAATCGCTCTTGTGAACGAAACGCTGCTTACACCTCGCAAACAACTAAACATCGCAGGGTATTGCGTTTATCGTACCAACCGAGCGTATGGCAGGAGGGGAGGCGGCACAGCTATCATCATACACAGAGGCATAGAACACACGAACATCGAGCTCCCTGCGCTTGAGAGACTATAGGCCACGTCGGTCAGGGTCAGGGTCAAGTTCAACGGAGCCAACACCGCTCTGGTATCGCTGTACAACCCTCCTAAAAACATACTAACACGTGATATCAGCACAGTACTCAACACAACACCACGGGTAATCGCCGCCGGAGACCTAAACGGAAAATCCCTCGATTGTAACTCACGAATACGAATCTCCAACAGCAAGAAACTATAGGAATACACACTAGGCCGAAACTACATTGGAGTTGGGCTGGACGTTCCCACGTTCGTGCCTACACAGGCCAGACGTGTTAGACATAGCCCTCATAAAGGACATCACATGCACACTCAACCTTACGGTTGGAAACGAAGTGGACTCAGACCATATGCCTGCAATACTGCACACGGAAGAAACACTGCAGAACACAGAACCACGCAGGATACTGAACTACAAGCGCGCGAATTGGACGCCGTTCAAGGAAACGCTTGATAGTCGTATTCCTGATACGAAATTAGCAGCACGCAGCAAATCGATGAGGCTGTGGAGGATCTTGCAACTGCCGTCCAAGACGCAATGAAGGACGCCATTCCATATACAACACCAAAACAACACTCGATGGCCCTGCCCTAGGAGATCCTGGGCCTTACCTCAATGAGGAACCGCCTCAGGATATACT
Organism: Schistocerca nitens; assembly: GCF_023898315.1. Taxonomy (NCBI): domain Eukaryota; kingdom Metazoa; phylum Arthropoda; class Insecta; order Orthoptera; family Acrididae; genus Schistocerca; species Schistocerca nitens. The sequence continues at coordinate 1,070,143,377 of NC_064615.1, forward strand.
GGCAGCGTACCAGGCTCCCGTTCCTATAAATAGCACGTCAGCAGACTCCAGGGCATAATACGGGATAAAATACAAACATTCAAAAACGAACAATGGGTACAGAAACTCGGTGGGCTAGATACAAGTCCTGGCATGTGGAAGCTAGCCAGGGAGAAACATTACATTCCCACTCTACAAGGACCACACGGGCCAGCTTACTCTTCGTTGGAGAAGGAAGAGCTTATGGCCACAACACTTACAGCGTCTTTCATGCCGAATCTGGCTCCCTCAAATCCAGCATTCACACTTGAAAGGGGCCAGAAGGTTACACGACTTGTAGCCCAGCCCTCGCGCAACGAAATTAGACGCACTAGCACAAACGGAATCACATAGGCTATCAAGCACACCGACGCTAGGAAAGCCCCTGGGCCTGGAATTCACAGATAAAGCCGTGGAATAGATTGGGTCGAAGTCGAACGAAGGGTACCGGTCTAAAGGGCAGAGGAAAAAAAACGTTCCAAGGGGATAGACAGGTCGTTTGGTAAGAGCAGTAGCGGATGTCTTCCTGTCTGCGATAGGTCGTGCAAGGGTAGGCTTTGTTAGTAGTGGGCACCATGCATGTTGATCCCTTTGACGTTGTGCGGTAGTGTTGCTCGGCGGCTGCCGCTGGGTGCCGATGTCAGCAGACTCCAGGGCACAAACGAAATAACATGGGCTATCAAGCACAGCGACGCAAGGAAAGCCCCTGGGCCTGGAATTCACGGATAAAGCCGTGGAATACCTTACACACTTAACGAATGTCATCCTTAAACACCAATACTTCCCTGACTTCTGTAAGGCAGGCAAGGTCCTGATGTTCAGGAAGCCAGGGAAAGACAAATCCCTCCAACAAAATTACCGGCCCATCAGTCTGCTGCGTTCGCTCAGCAAGATCGTTGAGAAGGTAATATTAGAACGTATCACTAGAGACTGCATAGCCAATGACACCCTAAGACCGGAGCAATTCAGCTTTAGGAATCACCACTCGACAACACACAAACTCCTCTGCGTAGTCGAACATGTAACACATGGCTACAACATGAACAAAGTCACAGGTGCCGTGTTCCTGGACATCGAAAAGCTTTCGACCGTCTCTGACACAACCACCTCGTACCCAAACCAAGCGAAGCTGGTTTCCTGGATGGACTCGTACGTCTCATAAACAACAGGTTTTTCAACACTAACATGCAGGATAAAAATCAACACAACATGGTATTCATGCTGGAGTACCCCAAGGAAGCATCCTAGGGCCCATCTTGTTCAATATGTACATTAACGACTTCCCAGCAACACAAAACACGACATTAGCCATCTACTCGGATGACACCGCCATCCATGCGGAAGATCAGAAACCGTCGAACATTCATTCACGAATACAGAATGCACTCGGAACAAGCGAGCTTTGGTTGGAGCGATGGCGTATTAAAGTAAACGTCGACAAGTGCGAAGCAGTTCTGTTTACACGCAGACCGAAACTACAGCGCGAACATCAACACATCTGGGGTTATGCAGCTCCTACACGATTGCGCCGCCTGCAGATCATGCAGAACAAATTGCTACGAATCATTAGCAACGCTCCACGCTACACACGCACCGTGGATCTTCACCAAGAATACCGCCTTGAAACCCTCTAGGAAGTATTCAAAAAACACGCCATGCGACTATACAGGAACTCGAGACACTCGAACAAGCCTTTCATCCTCACTCTGGGAAACTACGATCACAACCATAGGTGGAAGCACAAGCGGCCAAAGACACCACTAGTTAGGGCATAGCCACCTATGGTAAACTAACATACACTAATAAGTGACAAACACCGGCAAGCCCCTGCATATCAGCAACACTGGCAGGTAATTACCAGCTGCTATTAAAGCCAAGCAACAGGCCACAGCAGGGACGCCGACGAGTTCGCCCACTGCTGCACAAACAATTCGCCAACATCACCCATCACTGAGCATCCGATATATAACCTATCGGACACAAAAACGGTAATAAACCTAACTGTTGCAGGATGCTGACGCTAAACGAGAGCTCAACATCGGCACCCAGCGGCAGCCGTCGAGCAACACCACCGCACAACGTCAAAGGCATCGACATGCATGATACCCACTACTAACAAAGCCTACCCTTGCACGACCTATCGCAGACAGCAAGACATCTGCCACTGCTCTTACCACCCGACCTGTCTATCGCAGAGGTTTTTTTTTTTTTTCCCCCTCCTTGGCTCTTGCCTTGGCACGTTTTTATCCTCTGCCCTTTAGACCGCTACCCTTTGTTCCACTTCGACCCAATCTATCTCCAGATGAGCGCGTATTAATGGTTAACCTTGACCAGACGTACGCAAACATCGCAGTACCCACATCCTGCGACACCTCAATTTAGTGAAAAGCAACCCTTATGCAGAGATGGCATTAGACCTTTTGAGTTGGCCATCATGTCGGTGTGGGCGTGGAGGGGCTCCACCTCTATTTAAAAAAAATCTTCTACTTCAACTTGAGCTCACAAGAGAAAGCTAGATGTTTCACCACGAGGATTCTTCCATCAGTGCCAAAGTTCCTGGTTGTTCCTCGATCTGACGGTCAAGAATTCTCCACAGTAAACTCTTTCATTAATCAGAAAGGTGTCGACGCAATCGCAGGTCCTGTAAAGTTTTGTTCCCGGTTACGAAATGGCACCTTCTTGTTAGCAACAGACAGTGCTCTCTAAGCCCAAAAACTGCTTCTAACTACACTGCTACACAACGTCCCTGTAGGGGTGGAAGCGCACTGTACTTTTAAACTCACCACGTGGGGTGGTATATACAAGATTACTAGACAGATTATCAAATGAGATAAATGAAAATGTCTTGTCTCATCAGGGAGTAACGGGCATACATCAAGTAATGAAAAGGGCTGAAAAGGATTTGTTACTGACCACACTTTCTTCTTCACATTTGACAGCGTTCAACTTCCATCAAACAGTAAAGCAGAGTATGAGATAATTTCAGTTCGCCCTTACATCACCAACCCTACCTGTTGCTATCAGCGACAAAGCTTTAATTATACCAGCCCGTCCTTCGTAATACCACCAAATGCTATACCTGTGGCTGGGTTGTCCTTGAGGGTGATTGTCCACCCCCATACCCTCATTGCATTAACTGTATGGGCGACAACGCTGCTTCGTCGAGAGGTTGCCCTGTTTTTAAAGATGAAAGAATTATCCACGAAATCATAGCAGCAGCAGCAGCAGCCAAAGTAGACAACTTTTTCTTCACTAAATCACTCTCCATTAGAAATCCCACAGTGCTCCTAGCGGGTAAATATAGCACTGTATTCACCTCTCCTTGACGTACTAAGCAGGTAACCATGCAGTCTTCCGATAACACCTCTAGCGCCACTGTCGTCAGATTGGCCAGCCCAAAGATCGCCTGTTCAACCTCTCCACTATCACCCGCTCACCATAAGGCTCAACCTTCATTGGCTCCTGCTAAATCACGAGCCCCAACATCGTACGCCCCGACTTCCAAAAAAGTCTACTCCTGTTGATTTTCTTCGTACCCAGACGTCACAACCATACACTTCTCCATCTCAACGTCCTGCTTCTAAGAAGGCTCATCAGAAAACAGTTACGCTCCTCCTCCTCCACCACAGCGTGTCTCTTCTACAGCGCCACCCAGTGGTAGGCGCCCTCGGCCGTCTTCAGTGTCCCCGAGACTCACTGCTGGCGGCCGATCAAGCAGACGATCACTGGCGGCAGGCGTTGCCTCTGAACAGCCTGTGGCTGAATGCCATTCCACCGGCTCTCAGTGGTCGCTGAGTTAATAGAAACCATGTTGAGATTTTTCCTTCCTCGCTCCACCCTTTGTCAATTATCCATTAGAATATTAGCGGAATTCGCTCCAGTCGGGATGAACTGTCGACCACGGAGTAGAATCGTAAGAGTGTCATCTTTTGTCTTCGGGAAACAAAGCTACATCCCCTTGTCGCTTGTCTTCCCTCATTTACAATCAGTCTGGTTTGATCTTCTCTGTTGCTGGTGTTCCGTCACACCATGGACTTCAGATTCTTCTCCATGATACTATCCGTTATCACCCAATCCCCTTTCACAGCTGTACGCCTTTGCATTTTGGATTCACCTTCTCCGTTTGTACCATAAACTTTGCATCGTCCATACCAATGGCCATAGCCGATCTCCATCTTGGTCAGCTTCCATCGCCCCATATTTGCTGTTTGGGGTATTAACGCCCGCTTGGGGATTTCCGCGTTTTTGTCAGAGAGGCTTCCTATTGATGGACCTCTTCCACCAAACGAATCTTGTTTGCCTCAACACTGCGAAACCTAAATTTTTGTCTGCCTCCAAGTCAACGTACTATTACTAGAACCTTTCAGTCGGTACTGTTCGGCTAGCTCTTACTGATACAAACTGTTTTCCATGTGTTCTTTGTTTACAGCCACTACTGCCATCTATGTCCACAGGACGCTAGCAGTTTTCCAAAGCCGTTTGGACACTTTCCTTCTCCAGCAACATTTGATGACCGTCGGTTTCCTAGTAGCGACGATCAGGTCACTCTTGTTACGAAAGTTATTCTTACAGCCGCGTAACGTTAAATACTTCATACCTCGCCTTCGCCCTGGCGCACCCCAGCTCCTTGGTGGAACGAGGTGTGCCGTGACGCAATACGCGAGTGGAGACGTGCTCTTCGCGTTTCCCGTCATCGTCCTACGTTGGCCAACTGTATCGACTCTAAGCAGTTAGGTGCGCGATGCTGTCGCATCATACACGGTAACAAGAAGGCAAGCTGGGACTTATTTACCAGGGCCTTTAATACCTTCACTCCCTCAATTGTTTGGAGTCTAGTCCGGCAGATACCTGGCACGTACCGTTCTTCCCGACCTCTGAGAACTGTCGTACAGGGTACATTAGTGGACGTAGTCCCAATCTTAAACTCACTGGGTGGGCACTTCGGTGGTTAGTTAAAAGATCCCGAAATCTCAGCAGAGCCGCCCGAAGTGGCCGAGCGGTGCTAGGCCCTTCAGTCTGAAACCGCGCGACCGCTACAGTCGCAGGTTCGAATCCTGCCTCGGGCATGGATGTGTGTGATGACCTTAGAACTACTTAAACCTACCTAACCTGAGTTCTAGGGGACTGATGACCCCCAGATGTTAAGTCCCATAGTGCTCAAAGCCATTTGAACCATTTGATCTCAACAGTCTTTCTCCCGAAGAATCAGGTAGCAGAAGAGCGACCTCTTGCTTTTTTCTTCAAAACTCGTGGAAGCTATAATACAGTTTTTTCTATGTGGGAACTCCAATACGCATTCTATTCCTCTCGCTCTTCTGCTCCAGTACTGGATGGTATCGACGTCCAAATGTTGAAGCATCTATCATACCCTGGTCTGTGCTACCTCCTTCGCCTTCATAATCGACTTTTGGTCGACAGTACGATTCCCAGAAATGGCGGGAAGCTATCGTCATTCCTGTTCCGAAACCTGGAAAGGACGAACATCCAGCTATCGCGCAGTCACCCTCAGGAATAGTTTTCGGGTGTATGGTAAATTGTCATTTAGGCTTGGGTCACGAAACGTTTTAACAACTGCCCAATGCGGTTTCCGAAAGCATCATTCCGCAGTTGACCACCTTGTTCCTCTCTCCACTTACATTATGAAGAATTCCTCGGAAAACTCCGAACGGTAGCTAAACTTCTTGATCTGGAGAGAGGCTACGTTACCTGTTGGAGGACAGGCATCGTCTGCACTGTAACCTCCCCACAAAAATGAAAAGATATTACTGAAATGCAAATGGACCTAGAGCTAAGTGTAAGCACGCCAGAAATATATTAATAGAAATGGCAATAAATCTGAACTAGCAATCTGACCCTAATGTAACTTGCCCACAAAAAATGAAAGTCAATTGAATGATAATGAAAATCTCAGTGACAATGAAAACGCAAATAGACGGAAATATCAGTCTTTGGCCCTGTGCGAAATCAGAATTAATTTCTTACCTCAGTATAACTGCATGTCAAAGTTCTGCTCTTATTGTTGGCCGCGGCTTGGAAGAAATGCATTGCAAGTACCTTTTTTTTTTTTTTTTTTTTTTAAATCTAACTGAAAATTTTCTTTAAAGGAAATGTAAGGAATTTGTTTGTTCAATTAAATGGTTCTTTATCAGAATGCATTGAAAACAAAATTATTATTAGGGCGATTCTTGCACAAATTAGTTACAGTTAATTTACATCGTTAGCTGAGCGCAATGCTGCTTAATAATATACCTCGTCCTGAATCATGACCAGAGTGCGATGTCGACGCCCGCCGACTGCTCACACACAACTAAACTCTCTCGCATCTAGACCGCAACTGCCCTCATCTCCGACGCGCTACTCGCAACCACTAGCTCGCAACTGACTGCACTCTCGCGCTCTCTGGTCAGAGATTCCGTGGCTTGCCATCGCTGCCTATGAAACGTACGCGTTTCAGCACATCGTTCTCTTGGTGCTTTAGAGGTAGGCTACCCCTTCTCATCCATGAGTTTAGGACAGCGCACATTGAAGGTGCAGGTGACAATTATTCCATCCCATACTTTCTCCCTAGAAAACGAGGTGCCCAGGGCTCTGTGCTAAGTGTAGCCATCGCCATAAATCCAATTATGTAAGTCAAAGGGTGACTGAAGTCCAAAACATTACGAAAAGTGCTGCTGAGAACATCATAAGTCAGCATTATTTATTCTGGCTTTGAATCTGCACAAATTTTTTAGACTGTATTGTAGCATGATTACTCTGCCTTACGGTAAGACAATAGGTCCCAAATCCAATGCCCAGCTTAAAGTGCCAACTTTTGTCGCACCATTGTGGGTTGAAACAATCAGGCTACATGTGGACAGTGTGGTAGCGTGGCATAGGAACAGGATTTCCAGTGCACTACGCCACCTAGTTGTGTAAATTCCTCCCAGGCTTGTCTGGTTTCGTGCAGGTATTGTCCTGTCTACGCTGAAGAAAATAAAGGAAATTAGTCTCACGATGTATCTCGTACTCTGATGCCAAGTCGGATTTTAAGGCCACTCGTTCACAAAGTTTCGTCGAGTCCCTCTGCTCAGAACTGAAGCAGCCTGTCCAGAAGCTCAGTGTTCGCACCCAGACTAAGACAGCTTCATTTACAGGTGCAGGTAGATGTGCCCTGCTCAGCAGTCATCCTGCGCCGTTGATCGCCCTCACTGCAGCATTTAATGTTATTTAACATAATGTCAGTGTACACAGGAAGCCCTAATAGCAAACATCAGAAAAGACTGAACAGGGTGTTCATTTCATCATCCTTGCCAACATCCCCAAAATCAAAGCTCCAGACAAAGGCCAATGGGCCAAAGCAGTCTGCTCCGAAGCCATCAGATCATGCGACTTCCTTGCTGTCTCACGGATCTGAAGACTATGATATTGCTGGTATGGACGTCGAAATTCGCCTGATTGGCACCAATTAGCCCCTTAGTTGACCCCTCGTCAAATGGTTCAAATGGCTCTGAGCACTATGGGACTTAACATCTGAGGTCATCAGTCCCCTAGAACTTAGAACTACTTAACCCTAACTAACCTAAGGACAGCACACAACACCCAGTCATCACGAGGCAGAGAAAATCCCTGACCCCGCCGGGAATCGAACCCGGGAACCCGGGCGTGGGAAGTGTCCAACGAATAGAAAAGCAACTGGAATCACTCAACAGAGGAAAGTCCACTGGACCTGACGGGATACCAATTCGATTCTACACAGAGTACGCGAAAGAACTTGCCCCCCTTCTAACAGCCGTGTACCGCAAGTCTCTAGAGGAACAGAAGGTTCAAAATGATTGGAAAAGAGCACAGGTAGTCCCAGTCTTCAAGAAGGGTCGTCGAGCAGATGCGCAAAACTATAGACCTATATCTCTGACGTCGATCTGTTGTAGAATTTTAGAACATGTTTTTTGCTCGAGTATCATGTCGTTTTTGGAAACCCAGAATCTACTATGTAGGAATCAACATGGATTCCGGAAACAGCGATCGTGTGAGACCCAACTCGCGTTATTTGTTCATGAGACCCAGAAAATATTAGATACAGGCTCCCAGGTAGATGCTATTTTTCTTGACTTCCGGAAGGCGTTCGATACGGTTCCGCACTGTCGCCTGATAAACAAAGTAAGAGCCTACGGAATATCAGACCAGCTGTGTGGCTGGATTGAAGAGTTTTTAGCAAACAGAACACATGTTGTTATCAATGGAGAGACGTCTACAGACGTTAAAGTAACCTCTGGAGTGCCACAGGGGAGTGTTATGGGACCATTGCTTTTCACAATATATATAAATGACCTAGTAGATAGTGTCGGAAGTTCCATGCGGCTTTTCGCGGATGATGCTGTAGTATACAGAGAAGTTGCAGCATTAGAAAATTGTAGCGAAATGCAGGAAGATCTGCAGCGGATAGGCACTTGGTGCAGGGAGTGGCAACTATCCCTTAACATGGACAAATGTAATGTACTGCGAATACATAGAAAGAAGGATCCGTTATTGTATGATTATATGATAGCGGAACAAACACTGGTAGCAGTTACTTCCGTAAAATATCTGGGAGTATGCGTGCGGAACGATTTGAAGTGGAATGATCATATAAAATTAATTGTTGGTAAGGCGGGTACCAGGTTGAGATTCATTGGGAGAGTGTTTAGAAAATGTAGTCCATCAACAAAGGAGGTGGCTTACAAAACACTCGTTCGACCTATACTTGAGTATTGCTCATCAGTGTGGGATCCGTACCAGATCGGGTTGACGGAGGAGATAGAGAAGATTCAAAGAAGAGCGGCGCGTTTCGTCACACGGTTATTTGGTAACCGTGATAGCGTTACGGAAATGTTTAATAAACTCAAGTGGCAGACTCTGCAAGAGAGGCGCTCTGCATCGCGGTGTAGCTTGCTCGCCAGGTTTCGAGAGGGTGTGTTTCTGGATGAGGTATCGAATATATTGCTTCCCCCTACTTATACCTCCCGAGGAGATCACGAATGTAAAATTAGAGAGATTAGAGCGCGCACGGATGCTTTCAGACAGTCGTTCTTCCCGCGAACCATACGCGACTGGAACAGGAAAGGGAGGTAATGACAGTGGCACGTAAAGTGCCCTCCGACACACACCGTTGGGTGGCTTCCGGAGTATGGATGTAGATGTAGATGTAGAAGCGAGAACGCTACCGCACGACCACGAGATGCGGACTGACCCCTCGTCCATTGCCATAACACCACCACAGTGGAACGAGCAGGCGCTGAAATGGCTTCCATGCGGCAGTGGAACTGTTGCGGAACCCCCTGTGGAATGCCTTTTCTCCTGCCGTCCATGAGCCACTATGCCGTTTGGGATCTGCATGCAGCGTATGCTGGAGTCATTCAGCGTAGAGCAAGTACAACCCCAAATCCATGGTTTTAACTGTCAGCTGCCCTGGTTACTGCAGAGGTCTAGGGTGATCTTAGATTTAGTGTAGTGAGGGAGATTGGAATCCTCCTCCCGTTTCTAATGCGATATATGCTGACATTTGTTATGAGTTGCAAAACTACGTAGCTGTCTTTATGGATGGGTCCAAACAGGGGGACTCCGTTCCTCTGTCGTTTTTCCGGATGATGTCCTCAACGTTAGCTAGTCTCAAGAATTAGCTGTGTTCGACACAAGTAAATGCGATCTTGAGGGCCACTTAAGGAAGGATGCATTCCGTGGTGCATCACGTATCTATCGTGCGCAGGGAACTTCACCGCCTATTACTGTAATAGAAATGTAACTGCAGCAGACACCACCATCGAGCAATTTAGGTTGGTCGAATCTTCATAAAAACTGGAATCTAAAGGATTGTCACGTGACGTTCATTTTCGTATTGTTGAGCCACAATACTCAAAATCTGAAAGAGTATAAACACGAGTGCATGCACGCATGGACGGTGGCTTGTGTGATGAAAGTGTCACATGTCGATGGCGCAGTGAACCTCCCGAAGGTTGCTGGCCTTCAACAAACTGTCACGCAACATAACATGAGAACTGAGATGGCTCTTATGGCATCTCAACTTAGACGTTGTCCCATATGTCCCACCTAACAGTTCAAAAACGTTCAAATGTGTGTGAAATCTTATGGGACTGCTAAGGTCATGAGTCCCTAAGCTTACAACTACTTAACCTAAATTATACTAAGGACAACACACACACACACACACACACACACACACACACACACACACACACACACACACACACACACACACACGCACGCACGCACGCCCCCGAGGGAGGACTCGAACCTCCGCTGGGACCAGCCGCACAGTCCATGACTGCAGCGCCTTCAGACCGCTCGGCTAATCCCTCACGGCCCACCTAATAGTCATCGTGGTGGTGTAGTCCTAGGCGTACATGTGTTGAGTCCAATGAGCAGATGGCAAAGTTTTTGTCAACGTGATATTTAACGGGGTAACAGTAGGATGTTTGATACGAGCCAGGCAGGGAATGGAATATAAGGACATGGCAATACAATAATACACATTAAAATGAATGAGCAGGTACGACACGGTCAAAAACTTACTTTTTTGAGGGATGACAGCGTATTGTCGACTGAGTTAGAACGCTAGATAGAAAACATGCAAATCTCCTGAAAGGTTCTCCTACGTGATACTCGGAAGTAGTTCCGGAATCTGAATCTAAAAGACATCCAAATGCTCTCTAACTCACTGGTTGATCTGTCTGACAAATACTCATCCCAAACTAAGCGATTGCAAGGTTATCCCTGGTCAGCAGTTCTGTTAATTTTCCCCACTACGTCACGCAGCCCGCTCAGTTTCCCGACAAGTGGTCTTGGTCATTAGACAACTCAGTATGCGATGGTATCCAACGAATAATGGACGCTGCAGTGCAACCACCCCTGCCAGTCTTCCTATGGGGGTGTAAACTCGCTGATTTTCGGAGCTGAAAGGTAGTAGTTGTGGTGTCACCGCCAGACACCATACTTGCTAGGTGTGGAGTCGTTTATACACGCTCCCTCGATGGATTGTCTGACGACGAAATTCAGCACTACCTGTCTGACCAGGGCGTAACGGCTGTTCATAGTTATGAAAAGGGTTGACACGAACATTCCAACCCGCACTGTCTTCCTGACATTTGACAAAGTTCAACTCCCATCGAAAATCAAAGCAGGCTATGAGATAATTTCCGTTCGCCCTTACATCCCAAACCCTATGTGTTGCTATCGGTTTCAGCGGTTCAGTCACACCAGCCAGTCCTGTTCCAATCCGACCAAATGTGTTACGTGTGGCAAGGATGCCCATGAGGGTGGTTGTCCACCTCCATCCCCTCGCTGCATCAACTGTATGGGTGACCACGCTGCTTCCTCAAGAGATTGCCCTATTTTTAAAGACGAAAAGCTCATCCAGGTAATCAGAGTGAAGGAAAAGGTGTCGACCTTCACTGCTCGAAAATTATTCGCCAGTCGACAGCCCACTGTGCCTCAGACAGGAAAATACAGCACTGCCCTTGCTTCTCCTCGGCCAACAAAGGAGGCGGCCATGCAGACTTGCGACCTCACCTTTAGTGCTACGGTCGTCAGATTGGCCAGCGCAAAGATCGCCCATTCAACCTCACCACTTTCGCCTGGACACTCTACGGCTCACCCTTCATCGGGTTCTGCTAAATCTCGAGCCCAAAAGTCAGACACCAAGTCTTCGAAAAAAGAGCATACTCGTGAAGATTTTTTACGTACCCCACCTTCACAACCATCGGCTCCTCCTTCATCTAAACATCAAATTTCCAAGAAGGCTAATAAGAAACCCAGTTCATCTCCTTCTCCACCAAGGCGTGTTACATCTACAGCACCACCGGGGGAAATCGCCCTCGGCCGTCTTTTGTGTCGCCGAGGCGCACTGCTGGCGGCCGATCAACCGGCCGATCGCTGGTGGCAGGAGCTGCTCCTGAACAACCTATGGATCAGGATCTTCTGCCTTCGGCTAAATACCATTCCATGCTGTCGGTCGCAAACTCTGAGCAGTCGTTGAGTTGACGGCAACCTTGGTCACATTCCTCCATTTTCTGTTCACCCTATGTCCATTATCCACTGGAATATCCGCGGCATTCGAGCCAATCGGGATGAATTGTCTATCCTCTTACGATCCTACTCGCCAGTCATCTTCTGTCTTCAGGAAACAAAGCTGCGTCCCCATGACCGCTTTGTTCTCCCCCATTTTCAGTCCGTCCGATTTGATCTCCCCTCTGTTGAAGGCACTCCAGCCCATGGAGGACTCGTGATTCTTCTCCATGATACTCTCCATTATCACCCAATCCCCTTAAACACTTCCTTCCAAGCTGTCGCTGTCCGTCTTTCCCTTTCTGGATATACCTTTTCTCTTTGTACTGTATACATTCCATCGTCCACACCAATGGCAAAAGCTGACCTCTTCATCTTCTTGGTCAGCTTCCACCCCCCTATTTGCTGGTTGGGGACTTCAATGCCCACCACCCGCTTTGGGGACCTCCACATCCTTGTCCACGTGGCTCACTATTGCTAGACGTCTTCCAACAAGCGGATCTAGTTTGCCTCAACACTGGGGTCCCTACATTTTTGTCTGCCTCCACGACAAATTTATCTCATTTGGACCTTTCTGTCGGTACTGTTCCGCTAGCTCGGCGCTTCGAATTGTTCGCCCTTGATGATACACACTCGAGTGATCACTTTCCATGTGTACTTAGACTGCAGCCTCAACTGCCCTATATGCACCCGCGATGTTGGAAGTTTGCCCAAGCCGATTGGACACTTTTTTCGTCTCAAGCGACATTCGATGACCGTCACTTTCCTAGCGTCGACGATGTGGTCACACATATTACCGACGTTATTGTTACAGCTGCGGAACGTTCAATACCACGCACCTCCGAATTGCCCCGGCGCCCCCCCAGTTCCTTGGTGGAACGAGGCATGCCGTGACGCTATACGTGAGCGGCTGCGTGCTCATCGCGTTTTCCGCCACCATCCTACTTTGGACAACTGTATCCGCTATAAGCAGTTCCGAGCGCGATGCCGTCGTGTCATCCGCGATAGCAAGAAGGAAAGGTGGAAATTCTTTACTAGCTCATTTAACACCTTCACTCCCTCCTCAGAAGTCTGGAGTCGGCTTCGACGGTTCTCAGGCGCGCCTAGTTTCTCCCCGGTCTCTGGGCTCACTGTCGCGCGTGATAAGTTAGTGGACCCCGTCGCAATTTCTAACTCCTTGGGTAAACACTTTGGTGAGATTTCGAGCTCTTAAAATTACCCGCCAGCGTTTCTCCCGAAGAAACATGCACTGAAAGTGCAACCTCTTGCTTTCTTCTTTCAAAATCGCGAAAGCTATAATAGTGTTTTCTCCATGCGGGAACTCCAACATGCACTCTTTTCTTCTCGCTCCTCCGCCCCCGGACCGGATGGTATCCACATCCAAATGTTGCTGCATTTGTCAACCCATAGTCTGCGTTACCTCCTTCGCATTTATAATCGAATTTGAACCGACAGTACTTTTCCCAGACGATGGCGGGAAGCTATCGTCGTTCCTGTTCCGAAACCTGGAAAGGACACACATCTCCCCTCTAGCTATCGCCCCATTTCTCTCACGAGTAGTGTCTGTAAGGTTTTGGAGCGTGTGGTGAATTGCCGTTTAGCTTGGTGACTGGAGGCCCACAGTCTTTTAACTCTTGCCCAATGCGGTTTCCGAAAACATCGTTCTGCAGTTGACCATCTTGTTGCCCTCTCCACTTATATCATGAACAACTTTCTCCGGAAACGCCGAACAGTAGCAATATTTTTTGATCTGGAGAGAGCATACGATACCTGCTAGAGGACAGGCATCCTTCGCACACTGTTCTCTTGGGCTTTCGAGGTCGGCTGCCCCTTTTTCTTCTCGAATTTATGGCAGAGCGTACATTTAGGGTGCGGGTGAACACTACTCTCTCCCGTACTTTCTCCCAAGAAAACGGGGTACGCCAGGGCTCCGTGCTGAGTGTTGTACTGTTTGCCATTGCCATAAATCCAATTATGGATTGTCTCCTTCCTGATGTCTCGGGCTCCCTCTTTGTGGATGATTTTGCGATCTACTACAGCTCTCAACAGACCAGCCTTCTTGAACGACGTCTTCAAGGATGTCTCGACCGCCTCTACTCTTGGAGCACAGAAACCGCCTTCCGTTTTTCTCCCAGTAAGACCGTTTGTGTTAATTTTTGGCGACGTAAGGAGTTTCTTCCACCCTCCTTACATCTAGGACCTGTCAATCTTCCGTTTTCGGACGTCGCTAAATTCTTGGTCTTATGTTTGACAGGAAACGTGGGAGGACCAGCACAGTTTTCTATCTTTCGGCTCGCTATCTGCGATCGCTCAACACCCTCTGTGTCCTGAATGGTACCTCCTGGGGAGCGGACCGAGTGGTCCTTCTCTGCCTCTATCGCGCCTTAGTGCGCTCGAAATTGGACTATGGAAGCATAGTTTACTCCTCTGCTCGGCCGTCTATTCTTCGGCGTCTCGACTCTGTCCACCACCGTGGATTACGTTTAGTGTCTGGAGCTTTTTACACCAGCCCTGTGGAAAGCCTTTATGTTGAGACTGCTGAACCTCCGCTGTCCAATCGGCGAGCAGTCCTTCTGAGTCGTTATGCTAGCCATCTGTCTTCCATCCCCCCTGCGGGTCCGGGGATTAGAATAGGCCCGAGGTATTCCTGCCTGTCGTAAGAGGCGACTAAAAGGAGTCCATCCCCCTCACGGGGGTAGTTAGCGCCTGCGTCCGGAGACGGACGGTTTCACGACCTATAATCGTGGTCTTTTTGGTTTTTCACTTCTCGTTTCTTCCTTCCTTTTGTTGGTTCCTTTCTTTGCTCTTCTCCACTTCACTGTCTTCCTTACTCTTTCCCTTGACTCCTCCTTGCCTTCTCATTGCCTTTTTCTCCTTGCCTTCTCATTGCCTTCTTCTCCTTGCCTTCTCATTGCCTTCTTCTCCTTGCCTTCTCCTTGCCTCCTTCTCCTTGCTTTCTCATTGCCTTCTTCTCCTTGCCTTCTCTGGTCTCCGCCTCGGCGTTTGAGACAGTCTGTCCTCTTTCTCCCTCTCTCTTCTTTTTCCTCTTCTTCCTTCCTCCCTGTGCGTGTCTGAAGGCCGACCCACGCGTTCGCACGCGTAGCCGGTGACGGGGTAACGCGTAAGTCCCCGCCCTGGGTAGACATGTAAGGCACGCGCGTACCCCCTGGTAAAGGCCAGGCCCGGGGAGGGGTGATTGCCTGAGCTGATACCTTCTGACCATGCCGATTGGTCCCTCCGTCTGTTTCTCGGGAGGTGTGACCTGAGGTGTAAACATTCACCTAAGGCGGGAGTGCCCTCTGAGAGGGTCCCCACAAGGAAGGAGCGCGCCATCGGAGACGCTGGCAAACATGGGGGATTCCTCCGCAATGGATTCTACTCCATCGCTTTCGACTTCGACCCACAAACGGAAACTTGACCAGCCAACAGTGACAAAAATACTACCGCCTGCCCCACAGTTCCTCGTAGTTTCTCGATCTGAGGACGGAAAGGATTTTTCCTCTGTCAACCCTTTCGTTATCCAGAAGGGCGTAGATGCCATAGCCGGATCTGTCAAATCTTGTACCAGGTTGCGTAACGGTACCTTATTACTAGAAACTGAGAGTGCCTTTCAGGCACAAAAACTGCTTCGGGCCACGCTCTTGTACACGTTCCCTGTCCGGGTGGAGGCCCACCGCACTTTGAATTCGTCTCGTGGTGTAGTCTATAGTAGCTCTCTCGACGGATTGACTGACGAGGAGCTTCAATCTTTCCTCGCTGAGCAGGGCGTGACGGCTGTCCATCGGGTCATGAAAAAGGTCAACAATGACCTTGTACCGACCCGGACACTTTTCTTAACCTTCGATAGTGTTAAGCTGCCATCGCGCATCAAGGCGGGCTACGAGGTTATTTCTGTTCGCCCCTATGTCCCGACACCTACGCGCTGCTACCAGTGTCAGCGTTTCAATCACACTCGACAGTCTTGTTCCAATGTGGCTAAATGTGTCACTTGTGGCAGGGATGCCCATGAGGGTGACTGTCCACCTCCGTCTCCTCGTTGTGTGAACTGTCAGGGTGACCATGCCGCATCCTCCCGCGACTGTCCTGTCTGTAAGGAAGAACGCTGTATCCAGGAAATTCGAGTCAAAGAGAAAGTGTCCACCTCGGCTGCTCGCAAGCTATTGGCTAGTAGGAAGCCCACGCTGCTCCCAGCGGGGAAATACAGCACTGTCCTCGCCTCTCCTCGGACTACCCGGGAGGTAGCAACCCAGACATGCGATCTGACCTTCAGCACCACGGTCGTCCGTTCGGCCAGTGCTAAGGTCGCGCGGTCGACGTCTCCTCTTCCTCCCATCACCCCACAGACACCAGCCACTTCCTCAGCTTCTGCTCAGTCGAAGACCCCGAAGTCAGATGCACGGGCCTTCAAGAAGGAACCATCCCGTGCAGACTTCCTACGTACCTCGACCTCCCAGCCTTCGACCGGTACTTCCACCAAACGTCCTTCTAAAAAGGCGCATAGGAAGCACAGTTCTCCTTCTCCGCCGCGGCGCCTTTCTTCTCCTGCGCCACCCAGCGGTTGCCGCCCCAGGCCGTCATCCGTTTCGCCTGGCCGCACCGCTGGTAGCCGAACATCTGGCCGTTCACCGGCGGAGGAAGCTCCCCCTCCCGGCCATCCTCCTGAGATGGCCGATGACCCTATAGACCCCATGGACGATGACTGTCCGCCTCCTGCTAGCGGCGGCAGTGCTCGCTCGAAGCCAGGCCCTAAGCGGCCTTCGAGGTGACCCCTTCTTTCATCTTCCTTTTTCTTTTCTTACGATGGCACTTATTCACTGGAATATTCGCAGCGTTCGCTCCAACCGAGAGGACTTGAAGTTGCTGCTCCGCTCGCATCGTCCGCTCGTCGTAGCCCTCCAGGAAACGAAGCTACGCCCATGCGATCAAATTGCCTTGGCACACTACACCTCTGTGCGTTTTGACCTACCCCCTGTGGTAGGTATCCCAGCTCATGGAGGCGTAATGTTGCTGGTCCGGGATGATATTTACTACGATCCCATCACGTTGCACACCGGCCTGCAGGCAGTTGCCATCCGCATTACTCTCCCCACTTTTACGTTTTCCTTTTGTACCGTTTACGCTCCATCGTCATCTGCCGTTACCAGGGCAGACATGACGCAACTTATTGCTCAGCTACCTGCACCATTTTTGTTAACTGGAGACTTCAATGCCCACCATCCTCTTTGGGGCTCTCCAGCATCCTGCCCGAGGGGCTCCTTGTTAGCAGACCTTTTCAACCAGCTCAATCTTGTCTGCCTCAATACTGGCGCCCCTACTTTTCTTTCGGACATATCTCATACCTATTCCCATTTAGACCTCTCTATATGTACTCCCCAACTTGCACGCCGGTTTGAGTGGTATGCACTTGCTGATACATATTCGAGCGACCACTTCCCGTGTGTTATCCATCTCCTGCAGCCTACTCCCTCTCCGTGCTCCTCTCGTTGGACCCTCTCCAAGGCAGACTGGGGGCTCTTCTCTTCCAGGGCGACCTTTCAGGATCAAACCTTCACAAGCTGCGATCGTCAGGTCGCACACCTCACGGAAGTCATTCTCGCTGCTGCTGAATATTCCATACCTCACCCTACTTCTTCTCCACGTCGCGTACCGGTCCCCTGGTGGACCGCAGCATGTAGGGACGCTATACGTGCTCGTCGACGTGCTTTACGCACCTTTAAACGCCACCCTACAGTGGCGAATTGTATTAATTATAAACGATTACGTGCTCAGTGTCGTCGTATTATTAAAGAAAGCAAGAAAGCCAGCTGGGCTGCTTTCACCAGCACCTTCAACAGTTCTACTCCTTCTTCTGTTGTCTGGGGTAGCCTGCGCCGGCTATCTGGCACTAAGGTCCACTCCCCAATTTCTGGCTTGAAGGTCGCGAATGAAGTCCTTGTGGCCCCTGAGGCTGTCTCCAATGCCTTCGGCCGCTTTTTCGCCGAGGTTTCGAGCTCCGCTCATTACCACCCTGCCTTCCTCCCCCGCAAACAGGCCGAGGAGGCTAGGCCACGTGACTTCCGCTCCTCGAATTGTGAAAGTTATAATGCCCCATTCACCATGCGGGAACTCGAAACCGCACTTGGCCGATCACGGTCCTCCGCTCCAGGGCCTGATTCTATTCATATTCAGATGCTGAAGAACCTTTCTCCTGCGGGTAAAGGTTTTCTTCTTCGTACATACAATCGCATCTGGATTGAGGGACATGTTCCCGCATGCTGGCGCGAGTCTATTGTTGTCCCGATTCCTAAGCCGGGGAAGGACAAGCACTTGCCTTCCAGTTATCGACCTATCTCGCTTACCAGCTGTGTCTGTAAAGTGATGGAGCGAATGGTTAACTCTCGATTGGTTTGGCTGCTCGAGTCTCGACGCCTACTTACCAATGTACAATGTGGATTTCGAAGGCGCCGCTCTGCTGTCGACCATCTGGTTACCTTGTCGACCTTCATCATGAATAACTTCTTGCGGAAGCGCCCGACCGCGGCTGTGTTTTTTTATTTGGAGAAGGCTTACGACACCTGTTGGAGGGCGGGCATTCTCCGCACCATGCATACGTGGGGCTTTCGCGGCCGCCTCCCTCTTTTTATTCGTTCCTTTTTAATGGATCGACAGTTTCGGGTACGTGTGGGTTCTGTCCTGTCAGACACCTTTCGCCAGGGGAATGGGGTGCCACAGGGCTCAGTTTTGAGCGTCGCTCTCTTCGCCATCGCGATCAATCCAATAATGGATTGCCTCCCAGCTGATGTATCAGGCTCCCTTTTCGTGGACGATTTTACCATCTATTGCAGCGCGCAGTGTCCACGTGTCTTGGAGCGCTGTCTTCAGCGTTCTCTTGACCGTCTTTACTCCTGGAGTGTCGCTAATGGCTTCCGTTTTCCTGCCGAGAAGACGGTCTGTATTAACTTCTGGCGCTACAAAGAGTTTCTCCCACCGTCCTTACGACTCGGTCCCGTTGCTCTCCCACTCGTGGAGACAATCAAATTTTTAGGCCTTACCTTTGACAGGAAACTTAGCTGGTCTCCACATGTCATATTTGGCCGCCCGTTGTACCCGTTTTTTAAATGTCCTCCGTGTTCTCAGTGGTATGTCGTGGGGAGCGGATCGAACCGTCCTACTTCGTCTATATCGGTCGATCGTCCGCTCCAAGCTGGATTATGGGAGCTTCGTATACTCCTCTGCACGGCCATCCATCTTACGCCGCCTCAACTCGATACAACATCGGGGTTTACGACTTGCGATCGGAGCATTTTATACCAGTCCCGTAGAGAGTCTTCATGCTGACGCTGGCGAATTGCCACTCACGTACCGGCGCGATATACTGCTTTGTCGGTATGCCTGTCGGCTACTGTCAATGCCCGACCATCCTTCTTATCGTTCCTTTTTTGACGACTCTCTTGACCTTCAATACGGGTTGTATGTCTCTGCCTTGCTACCCCCTGGAGTTCGCTTTCGTCGCCTCCTTCAACACCTTCATTTTTCACTCCCTGCAACCTTTCGAGTGGGCGAGAGCCGCACGCCACCTTGGCTCCAGGCTCAGGTCCGCGTTCACCTCGACCTCAGCTCGCTCCCAAAAGAGGTCACCCCCGGTTCGGTCTACCACTCCCGTTTTTTGGAACTTCGTTTGAAGTTCAACAACATGACTTTCATTTATAGAGATGGCTCTAAGACCAATGACGGGGTCGGGTGTTCCTTTATTGTCGGGGCACAAAGTTTCCAATACCGACTCCAAGGCCATTGTTCGGTCTTCAGAGCTGAGCTCTTTGCCCTCTACCAGGGTGTTCTTTACATCTGCCGCCACCGACATTCTGCTTATGTCATCTGCTCAGATTCCCTGAGCGCCATCCAGAGCCTCAGTGATCCGTACCCGGTTCACCCTTTCGTACACCGGATCCAACGCTCTCTTCAGCAGCTGGTGGACGTCGGTACGCCGGTTACCTTTATGTGGGTTCCTGGCCATGTCGGTATCCCTGGGAACGAAGCTGCTGATGCCGCGGCCAAGGCTGCGGTCCTCCAGCCTCGGACAGCTTCTTGTTGTGTCCCTTCGTCCGATTTTAGCAGGGTCATTTGTCGGCGCGTTGTGTCGCTATGGCATGCCGATTGGGCTGCACTTACCGACAACAAGCTTCGGGCCTTAAAACCTCTTCCCGTGGCTTGGACGTCCTCCTCACGCCCTTCTCGGCGGGAGGAGGTCGTTTTAGCAAGGTTAAGAATTGGACACTGCCAGTTCAGCCATCGCCATCTGCTGACGGCTGCGCCGGCGCCGTTCTGCCCATGTGGGCACTTGCTGACGGTTCGTCACATTTTAATGTCCTGTCCCGATCTTAAAACACTGCGCCTCGATCTTAACCTGCCTACTACTTTAGATGCCATTTTAGCGGATGACCCACGAGCAGCTGCTCGTGTTCTTTGTTTTATCAATTTGACAAACCTCGCTAAGGACATTTGATGATGTTTTTTAATCCTATGCCTGTCAGTCTGTCTTTTATTGTGTTTTCCCTTTTAGTTGTTGTTGTCAACTTGTGCCTCGCGGTGCATTCTTAGAGTAGTCAGGGCGCTAATGACCATTGAAGTTGTGCGCCCGAAAACCACAAAAAAAAAAAAAAATCTGTCTTCCATGCCTGCTAATCCTGCCCATGACATTTTTTTCGACGCCTCCTTTGATATAGGGTATGCAGGCCGCCCCTCCTCCCTACTACCACCGGGAGTCCGCTTCCGTCAACTGCTCCATTCTCTTTTCTTCCGCTTTCCTAAAACCTTCTTGACAACTTGGGGTACAGCACCGCCTTGGCACCGTCCCCGGATCTGCCTGCTCTGTGACCTTCGTGAACTTCCCAAGGATGGCACCCCTTCACTTGTTTATCGTCGGGCATTTATTGCTCTATGTGCACAAATGAAGGAAGCCACATTTATTTACACTGATGGCTCGAAAACATCGTTAGGTGTAGGGAGTGCCTATATTGTTGGTGACACCCTAAATCAATTTCGGCTTCCCGACCAGTGTTCGGTTTATACTGCGGAGCTTTACGCTTCTCCAGGCTGTCCACTACATCCATCAGCGGATGCAGTATGTTATCTGCTCAGATTCTCTCAGCTCTCTCCTCAGTCTCCAAGCTCTTTACCGTGTCCACCCTCTGGTCCACCGGATTCAGGACTGTCTGCGCTTGCTCCACCTGGAGGGCGTCTCGGTGGCGTTCCTCTGGCTCCCGGGACACGTTGGTATCTGTGGAAATGAGGCGGCCGATATAGCGGCCAAGGCTGCAGTCTCTCTTCTTCGGCCAGCTATTCAATCGATTCCCTTCGCCGATCTACGGAGCGTTTTATGTCGTCGTGTTGTTCTTTTATGGTACGCACATTGGTCGACACTTCCCCATAATAAATTGCGGGGCGTGAAAGCTCTTCCCTGTGCTTGGACCTCTTCGTCCCGAACGCGTCGTCGTGGGGAGATAATTTTAACTAGACTCCGGATAGGGCACTGTCTTTTTAGCCATCGATATCTTTTAAACGGCGATCCTCCCGCACTCTGTCCCCACTGCTCTCAGCTGTGGACGGTAAGACACCTTTTACTTGAGTGTCCCTATTTTACTCCGTTACACGCCCGTCTACAGTTGTCGCCTGATATATCGTCGATTTTAGCAGATGACACGCGCTCGGCCGATCGCATTCTCGAGTTTATTAGAGCCAGTGAAATGACGTCACTCATTTGAAGCTTTTTTGGGGACAACCAACCCCTTTCTGTAGTGGACTTTTAAGCCTTCCTTCTGCTTTTAGTTTCTCAGATTTTTTGAGTTTCGTGCCCATTGCTGCTGGTTTCCATTTCGGTTTTTACTGTTTCCTAAGTCACGGACCGGGCGCTAATGACCACAGCAGTTTTGCGCCCTAGAACCAAAAAAAAAAACAAAAAAAACCACATATCAAATACCAACTTTCTAGTTAGTTTACAGAATGGCTTTATACTGATCTTCAGAAGCAGGACTCCATTGAAAGAGGAAGGAAAAGGAAAAGAAAAAGAATAAGAAATCTATAATAATACACATCACAACTAGGCGTAATCTGAACATTTTTAAGAAGTTACATAGCAAAAAATTGATATTTTGGCAGATGAAGACGTACAGTTGACTCCTTCTGACGGCCGCTTACGGAAAATCGCTCAATTCTTTGTTCACAGCTTTGTATACCTACACACACCCACACTAATTTAACGCAGTGGTTTCATTGTCAGATGTTGGTACAGTAACATGTATTTACACTGTTGTAGAGCAACGACTTGGTTTCTTCATGTCTCGTGAATGTAGTGTCCCGTTTCCTGACGAGCGAAACTACAGAATACATACAAATAGGCAGAGGAGATGTCTTTTGTGAATACTGCTTTTTACAAAATGCATGTGGGCTGACTGTCAGCTGCTAAGGTACCATAGTCCTATTATTTGCAACTGATTTGAATCGTATGTATTGGGCGTACAGTAGATGAAACTGAAAAATATTACTTCGTCTTGCTTTTTCTACATCAAATTTGAACAATTCTGTCAGCCTCAGATTACGACAAATCGTGTTTTCAAGACACGATAGCCTTTAAGAAGGGCTGCTTCGTCACGCAAGCCAGTGACGTGCTCCGGCCGTCGTAGCGGAAGGATTTGTCAGCCGGTGATGGCCGGTGCATCGGTGGAAATCGGGGCTTAGGCCATGCTGACCGCTCTGCTCTACAGAGAGTCATCTTGCAAAGCGACCGTAGCGTCAGGTGGATCGCCGGAGGGTTGAGCCTTGCTCCCTTTCGTCGAAAAACCGCGTAGTTGGGGGGAAGCAGATCGTCGTGAAGAATCCTAGACTCGGAACTACCTCGTAACTTGGGTTACCAACTTCCCCAGCGAGGCTATCTCGTTCTCTGTTAGGGTTAATCAGTGTCAGGGCCCGTTCACGGCGGACCACCCTGCGCACTGTAGGCCACTTTCTTCCTCCGCACCTCCTTTCGGTGTTGCGCCACTGCACTAACTGCGCACACTAGGCCGTATGACAGCCCCTCCCCCCTCCGCCCCTACCCAATTTCCGTAGGGCCAATTACTCAGGTCTTTTCTGTTCAGAAAAAGCAAACTGTCGCACCCTTTCCCTCCAAATAAAATATCCTGCAATACGAAGATGGCTTATTCCTCCGGTATTTCTTCCTCCCCCACCCGCAGCAAGGCTACAGCGAAAGAGGCGTGTGACTAGGTTATCCCCGTCGACGTCAGCGTCCCGTTTGCTGCCGTAGAGCAGGTATTGGCTGGCAAGGATCGGAAGATAGCTGCGCAAGCGAAGGAACTGCTCGACCAGCGGATATTCACAGACCTCTGAGGCACAGGCGACTCCACCACACGAACCAGCATACTACACATCACATTACCTTCCCCTGCACCTGGTGAGTCCTGCACTCCCATCCCATTGCAGCCGCTGACTCCAGTGGCGGAATAAGCAGTGGCAGATGCGGAAGCAGAACCCAATTACACTGGGCCCTGGCAGATGGAGGGCTCACACCGCAAACAGAACACATCACAAACCAACGGGCAACCACACTCACTAGGTAGCCGAAAGGTCCTGCTGCCTACACCAAAAACAGCGCCTCCGGCTAGGAATGCAAACAGATCTACCAACACGAACCGTACCGACCAACACAGAATACAAGGACCTCCTTAACTTCCTCAAAGGTAAGCTGATCGAATACTATACGTACAGGACACTAGATGAACGAACACAGCAGTACATGGGCAAGGGAGTGGAGCCCAGTACCCCAAACGAAACAGTTCAAGCGGCACGCAACTTCTTGGGATTCAACTGCAAAAGTGCTTCCCAGATGACGGGCTGCCGCTCACTCGCTCAACTGCCACAGTACTTGGTGGAGATCGCTGATACGGTCACCTCCAGAGGCATTCTGCAGATAGAGCCTTCTGCAGATGGACTTCAGAGTACAAATATACGAACCATCACACGTCCCCCAACAATGCAACAATTGCCAGCGGTTTTGGTCATTTGACCCTTCGCTGTCGCTTGGCATTCTGCTGCCACAGATGCCCTGGCACTCAAGCACGCATCCAACACATGTAGACGCGAACAGCAAACCGAACGCCATTGTGTCAACTATGGTCAAGGCCACATGGTCAACTACAGGGGCTGCGACGTTTACAAAGAGGTGCAGAGTCGCAAAATAAAACAGAGGGCACTCAACACCATACTATCTCCAAGGCCCACACCAAACCCAATCAGGAACGCTGTCCCATTTGCCATGGCTACGCGCCTAGGAGGTGCGGGCCAGGCCGCGGAACCTCTGCACCTATCACACGAACTCGACACAACCACCTCGATCAACACAGCAATCAACACCAGCTCTCCCAAACAACATGACCCTACTCCCTGAAGTCACGGCCTGCAAAACCACGCACAGGAAGACGCACCCACACAAGGAGCCCAAGAACCCACAACTCGGGAGAAAGAATAGGCGACCACGAGGGAACAAGAAGCCACTCAGCAACAGCAAAACATCGAATCGCAGGCACAGTGTCAGCAACTCAGTGACACCAGCACCCACATTTCCCCCCCCCCCCCCCCATTACAGCTTTGACACAGGCACCACAGACTGCATCACACAGCAGCAACACAAGCGCCAGCCCATACGTATTACCAACGCCCACACCAGTGGCCAGTAACACTACATTCGAGCTGCAGGCCGATACGCACAACAGTAGCAGGAAACACTATTCTCCCACAATACGACTCCTCAGATCTTCAGCAAGATCATGGCCGTCATTACCACACATCTTTCACAGCTCATGACTGCTCATCCTGGGCAGTACTGGGCTGCCATACAAACAGCATCCACTACGCTCTTCACGCCCCCCCTTGATGGATAAGACGTCTCACCTGGTCCCCATCGCAAACAACCAGACAACATCACACTCATGTTGTGGAATGCAGACGGGATCAACAACAAAAGGGCGGAACTCTTACATACCACAGCTAGGAAGTCCCCTGGTCACAGTGGTATTCAAAACCGTGTCACCGATAAGTTCACAGATTAAGCCGTAGAACACCTTACACACATCACCAATGCCATACTTACACACACACACACACACACACACACACACACACACACACACACACACACACACACACACACACACACACACACACTTTCCTGCCTCTCGGAAGACAGCCAAGGTCCTGATGTTCAGGAGGCCAGTGAAAGACCATGCCCTCCCACAAAATCACCGACTCATCATTCTGCTGCGTGGGCTCAACAAGATCATTAAGGGGTTAACACTAAAACGACTCCCTAAGCACTACATTACAAATGACACTCTTGAGCCTGAGTAATTTGGCTTTAGGAATCTCCACTCAACAACCAACTCCCCTGCCTCCCCTCATTAACTGACATCCCCCCCCGCCTCCCCTCATTAGCCGACATCCCCCCATTAGCCGACATCCCCCCCACCGCCCCTCGTTAGCCGACATTCCCCCCCACCCTGCTCCGCCACCCCTCGTTAGCCGACAATCCCCCCCGCCACGCCCTGCCCCCGCCTCCCCTCGTTAGCCGACAATCCCCCGCCCTGCCCCCGCCTCCCCTAGTTAGCCGACAATCCCCCGCCCTGCCCCCGCCTCCCCTCGTTAGCCGACATCCCCCCCACACCACCCTGCCCTGCCCCGCCCCCCTCGTTAGCCGACATCCCCCCCCACCCCCCGCCCCCCTCGTTAGCCAACATCCCCCCCACCCTGCCCCGCCCCCTCGTTAGTCGACATCCCCCCCCACCCCGCCCCGCCCCCGTATCGCCTCGTTAGCCGACATCCCCCCCACCCCGCCCCGCCACAATATCGCCTCGTTAGCCGACATCCCCCCCCGCGCCGCCCCGCCCCCGTATCGCCTCGTTAGCCGACAGCCCCCCCCCGCCCCGCCCCACCCCCGTATCGCCTCGTTAGCCGACATCCCCCCCTGCCCCGCCCTGCCCCCGTATCGCCTCGTTAGCCGACGTCGCCCCCCCCCACCCCATCACCCCAGGGGGTCCACAACTCTTTTGTGGATACGTGCATGGCGAGCACGGAGCCCTGAGCCATTGCAACCTTCTTTCTCTCCCGGGCTGAATTTCCTTTCCTTTCCCTTCCCATCCTTCCCCCCCCCCCCCATGCTCCTTTCCCCTCGTCCTCTCCTCTCCCTCTATTGGTGTCCTTGCTTATGTTGGCCCCTGCTATCCTCCTGGTTCTGTTGGTTTTTCACTCTGGCTTTGTTGCATAATCATCTCCTCCTTTTGGCATTCCTTGGTCCCCCCTCTGGGGTTTGACCTCCAATACAAAATTTCTCCTCCATAGTGTGAGCCATTTGGGGAAGAGCACCTTACCTAGTGTCTCCGACGTGTGCCCTCCTAGTACATTCCACCTTTTCTTTCACGTCATTGTCTGATGCTAGGGTGCATAGCCAGCACAGTAGCCAGCCCGTGTGGTGGGGTTGCTATGTAACCTTTTGGTTGAGCCCCTGAACACACAGGGATCACACTTCTGATACCTGAGCTGTGACCTCCTCATGCATGCCTTGGAGTGGTTGCTCATCATGCTGGAGCATCGGAACTCCCGGCAATGGCCGCCGTGCCAGACGGCCCTTGCTGTGGCTGGGTGGCGCCCGTGAGGAGAGCCCCTGATCGGAGTGGGTGGTATCAGGGCGGACGCTATGCAGATGAAACGCATACGGGTCCAACACTCTGGCCGTTCTTCTGCGGCTGTCTCTCTGCGTGTAACTGATTCCTCAAGTGCTGCTTCTCTTGCCCCTTCGGCCTTCCCTTCCATGGATACCCCCTGGGAAGAGGGTCAGGCCCGTCGTCTAGGGGCAAAACCTTTCCCCCGTTATCTAGTTTGCACCAGGACTGATGGAGATACTTTCACCAGTGTCAAACCTTTATTCTTTGTGGAACACATTGAAGACAAGTTTGGCGAAGTGGACTCCCTGAGCAAGATGCGGTCGGGTTCGTTGCTGATAAAAACTGCTTCAGCTGCCCAATCTGCGGCCCTTCGTGCCTGTACCCATCTTGGCACAATTCCTGTGTCCATTATCCCTCACCAGTCTCTAAATATGGTACAAGGTGTGATTTTTCACAGGGACCTCATCCTTCCAACTGATGAGGAACTTCGGGACAATCTCGGACGGCGGGGTGTTCACTTTGTTCAGCGTGTTCAGAAGGGTCCTAAAGATAATCGTATTGATACTGGTGCCTTTATCCTGGCCTTTGAAGGGGATACCCTCCCTGAGAAAGTTAAGATTATGGTCTATCGCTGTGATGTGAAGCCGTACATCCCACCTACTATGAGGTGTTTTAAGTGCTTGCGTTTTGGCCACATGTCTTCTCGCTGTTCCCAGGCCCCTCTCTGTGGTGACTGTGGACGTCCACTCCATGAGGGGAGTCCCTTTGTTCCCCCTCCAGTATGTGTAAATTGTCATGGTAGTCATACTCCTGTATCTTTTTTTCTTTCTTATATACTGGGCAATCTGGTGAACATGGAGAATAAGTCCCTCGATCGTTTAAGCTACACAGAGGCCCGTAAGAAATATGCACGACTGCACCCTGTGTCCATGCCATCTAGTTACGCCTTGGTTACATCTTCACCCCTTCCTCCCCCTTCCTTACCCCCATCCTGGACCCCTCTCCTCCCCCCCTCCCCTGCGGATCCCACACCTTCTCCTATGGGCGCTGCTCCCCCTCCCCAGCCGCAGAAGTGTCCCACTCCTTCGGCGTCTGCCGGTCAAGGGCGCCTCTCCCGGGATGCCCTTTCCCGGCACCTTCCAGGTCAAAGGTCTGCTGCCGCTCGGCGACCGCGAGAGCCGCGGTCTGTCGGCCCCCAGGCCGCCCGGTCTCTTTCTGTTCCTGATCTTGCTGCAGCTAGCTCCTTTATGCCACACAGCCCTCTTCTATCTCAGCCTGAAAAGAAGAAGAAACATAAGTCCCGGGACAAAGAGCCTCTGGTGTCACCGGAGGTCCCTTCCCCGACTTCACAAACCGGATTCTGACCTGTCGTTCATGGATGTCGCCCCCTCCGTGTCGGTGACGGGTGGGGACCCGGCGGTATGACTGGATTTAGCGTGTTAAGCCCTCATTTAAACCATCGTTCTGTGGTTCTCCAATGGAATTGTAATGGATACTATCGTCACCTTACGGAATTGAAATCCCTTCTTTCGTCCTACTCTGCAGCTTGTGTGGTTCTCCAGGAATCTCATTTTACTGATGCTCACTCACCGACCCTCCGTGGGTTCCATGTTTTCTGTCGAAATCGGGTCGGACCCTTGCGGGCTTCTGGTGGCGTTTGTACGTTGGTCCGTACAGACATTGCTAGCTCGTGGATTCCTCTCCAAACTACATTGGAAGCGGTTGCTGTTAGGGTCCACTTAGACTCTGCAGTCACAGTTTGCAATCTTTATCTCCCTCCTGACAGGACTCTTACATCTGCTGCCTTAACCACCCTTCTTCAGCAACTTCCTCCTCCCTTCCTCCTCCTTGGGGATTTTAATGCTCATCATCCTTTGTGGGGCAGTGCCTTTCCATCTAGACGAGGTCTTCTCATGGACCTCCATGGCATCTGCAGAGCGGCAGCTCCAGGTAGCTATATGGCGTGCCTCTGCATGGACCCTCTCACACGGGTTTCAATTCTCTCCTTTAAAATCGCGAGATGTCCACTTCTGTCGCCGTACTACGATCCACCCTGATCCAGAGGTCTATCTCGCTGCACAACGATTGCCTGTGGTCCCACAGTTTCGTTTCCTGGGTCTTCTTTTCGACAACAAGCTCACTTGGCTGCCCCATATCAGACTCCTGAACGTAGGATGTTTCCGTAAACTCAATGTCCTTCGCTTCCTTGCCCACTCCTCTCGGGGGTGCGGACCTTTCCCTCCTCCTCCGTCTTTATTGTGCTCTCGTTCTGTCTCGCTTGGACTATGGTTGTCAAGTTTATGGTTCAGCTGCTCCTTCCACATTGCACGTGCTGGATCCAGTCCACCATCGCGGTGTCCGTTTGGCCACCGGTGCCTTCCCTACTAGCCCTGTTGATAGTCTCCTGGTTGAAGCTGGGATCCCCCCCCCCCCTTTCTGTTCGGGGGTCCCAGCTTCTGGTGTCTTATGCACTCACTATCCGTTCCTCTCCCACTCATCCTTCCTATTCTATCCTGTTCCCTGACCATGGACGTCGCCCACCCGACTCCCGCCCTCGGGCGGGTTTACCGGTTGGGCTGCGCCTTGCGTCTCTTTGCCGTGATATTCAGCTTCCTTCTTTGTCCTGTCTTCCTCGCTCCCTCCCCTCCACCCCACCTTGGTTAGTTCCTCAGCCTCGACTTCGGATGGATCTCCGCCGCGGTCTGAAAGATTCCATCCCCCCGGTGGTGTTCCGTTCCTTTTTCCGCCAACTTTTGTGGGAGTTTCGGGATGCTGTTGTTTTTTACACTGATGGCTCTAAATCTGCTGATCGTGTTGGGTATGCCTTCACGTCCTCTGTTGGAACGGAAAGTCATCTGCTGCCACCTATATGTGGGGTGTTTACTGCGGAATTGATGGCAATTTCCCAGGCCCTTACCTTTCTTAAACAATCCCAACACAACCGCGTTTTGTTATGCACGGACTCGATGAGTGGCCTTCTTGCTATTGACCGGTGTTTTTCGCGCTATCCCTTGGTCTCTGCAATCCATGACCCTCTCGCTCCCTCTCGCTGATATTCACCGTGCTGCTTGTTCTATTGACTACCTTTGGGTCCCTTGCCAAGTGGGTATCACGGGTAATGAGCTCGCTGATCGTTTGGCTGGGGGAGCTGTTACTTACCCCCCGTTTTCTGTAGCCTCTCCTGCAGCGGATTTACGGCTTCACATCAAATCCCACTTCGGACAGTCATGGGCCAATTCTTCTGTCTAATAAACTTCGTGCAATTAAGGTGACACCAGGCCCATGGCGTTCTTCCTTTCGCATCTCCCGAAAGGACTCGACCACACCGTGTCGTCTCCGCATTGGCCATACTCGGTTGACCCATGGTTTTCTTTTGCGTGATGAGCCACCCCCACTACGTGGTTGTGGAGCCTTCCAGTCAGTAGCCCACATTTTGGTTGAATGCCCCCTTCTTTTGGCTCTGCGTGCTAAGTACAGGCTCCCCCACAGTTTACCTTTGATGTTGGCTGACGGTTCCCGGATGGTCTGTCTGGTTCTCGGTTTCCCCTGGGAAAGTGGTTTTTATTCTCAGATTTAAGGTTTTTAATCTCTCTCTGGTGTTGGGGCGGGGCGGTGAGTGTTTGCTTACAGTGGGAGACACCCAGTGTTTGGAGATTCCTGATTTACCTCCCTGACCGAATTCCTCTTTTCTTCACCTTTTACTCTGTTTTTGTTTTTTTTTTTAAAAAAAAGGCTTGGTTAGTCTTTCTATTCCCATACGTACTTTCTACATTATAGCAGTTGTACCTTTTAAGTCACAGGTGGTCTTGCCTATGCTGCTTCAGCATTGTGTTGGGTTCGTTCTCTAGCCGGCCGCGGTGGTCTCGCGGTTCTAGGCGCGCAGTCCGGAACCGCGCGACTGCTACGGTCGCAGGTTCGAATCCTGCCTCGGGCATGGATGTGTGTGATGTCCTTAGGTTAGTTAGGTTTAAGTAGTTCTAAGTTCTAGGGGACTGATGACCACAGCTGTTAAGTCCCATAGTGCTCAGAGCCATTTGAACCATTTTTTTTTTTGTTCGTTCTCTTGCCGACTTCCCTCATTTTGTTTTTTACCAATGACAACATGACTGCCTTTTTACGTTTTTTCCCTTTTCCCTTTTTCCGTTTTATTGTTCTGACTTTACTGAGTTGTCCCATTAGCGGAATGGCGCATATTTGAAACAAGGGACTGATGACCTTGCTGTTTGGTCCCTTAAACCCCAACCAACCAACCCACCCCCATCTGCCCCCGTTAGCTGATACATTACTTCCTCCTTGCAGCTGTGCCTTGAGAATGGCAGTATGTGCTCCTGTCGAAATAACGGCGGTCGTAGACGACGTCACCGGCCAGCAAACCCGTGAATTATTTGAACATTGAATTCGCTGGGAAAAGTTGTCTCACAGGTCCAAGGTATTCCAGCCTATTGTAAGAAAGGTAGTTCCAGTTGTCGCAATCAGTTATGGTTCCTGTTAGGGTTTGAGCTAAACATCTTAAAAAAACTATCCAAAGTGCAGGCCGTCTGGGGAAGGATACCTCAGATAGTACACAATACATCTAGTGTGCAATTAGACCTTCACTTCATATTGTCCTGGATCTGTAACTTCATCTCCAATCTAGGATGGGAAAGCACACCTTACATGGTACATCATCTGCTTCCATACTCCGCTGTCCCCTTTGGTCCCATGACAATGTTGGATTTCTTGGCACCCAGCGATTTAGACAGTAGCCAGTTGGTAGTGGTGGGGTCCTCATGTACTCATTTGGTGGTAGCCCCTTCACAAATAGGCATCATACCTGCTGATACCTGAGCTGCAATCTCCCCTTGTGTGCCAAGAAATAGATACACATCACCATGGACCATCAGGACTCCTGGAAATGGTTATCGTGGCAGATGGCCTTCGCTGTGGTTGAGTGGCGCCCTTGGAGAGAGGCCCTGATCAGAATGGGTCGCATGAGGGCGGATGACCCACAGAGTAGAGGATCAAGTCATCTTTTGCTGAGTACCGAATGGCCCCAGCAGTCCACAAAATCAAAAGCTGATTATAATGCAGAGAAATATGACCCCAAATCGTTCCCCTCCATAGCCACTCCATTGGAGGCACGTAGAACAGTGGAAGAGAGAGAACCTTATTGGCCAAGGTATTTAATCTGCAGCAGAATTGATGAGGAACCCTTTGTGGTCACAAAGCCTCAATTTTTTTGTCGAAGACCTGGACAAAAAGTTCGGGAAGTGGGTCTGCTCTCAGAAATGAGGAATTCGGCAATTCGAGTACAGCAGGCATGGCTGCCGCATCGCGGTCGCGAAGTGGGGCCAAGGCAGTTTCAGATAAGTTTTTACGGTCTGACCGATAATTTGTGGATTGCTAATTTTAGCTAGAAGATGTCCACTATGGAGAAACGGCAGTTACGTTTATTCTGAAGACAATTGGGTTATCCCGACTGAAACATAGCTAAATCTAGATAAACTTTGCAACTGAGGCTGTTGGTTTTTAAAATTAAAATTAATATTTATATAGTTGCTGACAGAGCTGCAAAATGTTGAAAATATTTAAGAGCTCATTCAAACAGCATTCCCAGCCCTACTCCTGGGTGTTACTCACCTGTGATCAGCTGGGTGATATTCATTTTTCCGTCACACCCCCCCCCCCCCCCCCGTATAAACGCCTCAACATGGTCGAGGGGATTATTTCCACCACGTACTTCTCTTGCAGTCTAACATCAAACTCTGCTCCAATTTAGAATGGCGGGGTGTTCGCTTCATCTGGCATATCTATACAATACCCAAAGACAATAGGGTTGCTACCAGTGCCTTTATCTTGGTCTCTGAGAGTGATTAATTGCTCTAAAAGGTCAAGGAGATGGTATTTCAATATGACAAAGTACCACATGGGGGTCAGATGTATGGTTTTAAGTGTTGGAAATTCAGGCAGATGTCTTCCTGCTACAATTCCAGCGCCACATGTCCAGACTGGGGAAGTCCACTGTATCCCAGTACACCATGTGCACCTTCTTGCAATTGCATCAACTGTAGAGAGCACCACTCCCCTCCCTCCCCCCCCCCCACCCCACTTGCAAGACTGCACAGTAATCCAAAAGGAGCGGAAGAATTATGGAGTTCTGACTTACAAAGAGGCTAGAAGCAAATTTAAACATTTGCTCCCCATTCACTTGACATCTGCGTATTATGCTGCATCTGCATGTTATGCTGCAACTGCTTAAACGTCACCCTCACTTGAGACAGTAGTTCAGATATCTCTGTCTCGTAGTCTGCTTTCCAAGCCACCTGAGCACATCCACGTCCTTGGTGGCTAAGGGCGAATCTTCTTTCGTTACTGCCAAAGCATCTACTTTGGGAACAATATCCCCCAAACGCCAGGGACATCAGTGCACTTCTCACAGCCAGAGACAGCCTCCTCCAGCTCCTCTTCCACAGAAGGGGTTCCTTGAGACTCTCCCTTCCAAAGTCTCTGCTAATATCAAAGTGGAAGCGACTGTGGGGAAGTCCTCCCAGTAAGCCCCTAAAGAGAAGCGAGAGAGAGCAATCAGTCTGCTGAGAAACAAGGCCCTCCCAAGGCGCCAACACCAGCAGTCCCTAATAGTTATGCATCTGAGGATCAGGTGGAGATTTTAATGTCCCCCAAAGCCCGGTATCTCACCACCATCTCACCTGCAGTAACACAAATAATCAGCTGATGGCAGCAGGTGATGCTGAGGCATAAACTGCTTCCTTGATCACTTCATGCCTTCCCTGACTATAGAGGGAGTCATTCTCCAGTGGAACTGCAGTGGGGATTTTTCTCCCACCTCGCTGAGTTGCATTATCGTCTAGGCATTAAAGTTGCTTTTTGCATCGCCATTCAGCAAACCTCATTCCCTACAATGTGAACCCTCACTCTTCATTGTGATCAGGAGTACAACAAAAAATGTACTGACAGTAACACACTGTCAGGTGGAGTCTGCATCCACATCATTACTTCTGTCTGCAGCGAAGCTGTGCCACTCAAAACACCTTTCAAAGCTGAGGCAAGGGTTCTCACAACATGGGAAATACCTGTAGCATCTGCCTCCCTCCATATGGTGAAGCATCGCCCCCAGATTTTAACACCAATAACCCTTCGTGCAGTGGAACCAAGATCACTTACCTTGGTAAACATGTTGAGGACCTACTAACTCAAATGTCCCGTCTATCCATTGTAGAGCTCACGACGACTTGGGTGGTAGTGACCACTTTCCACTCTTCTTGTCTCTACCCCAGCGTCACTCATTTACACACTTCACCAGATGGGCTATTTCAAAGGCTGACTAGGACACTTCCACATCAATGTTGCCATTGCATGGCAACATTGATGATGTGATCAACTTCATTACTGCTACCACTGTTGCTGCAGCTGAATCAGCAATACCATGTATTTCAGGTTGCGCCCCCCCCCCCTCCAAGCTGATGCAGAAGTAATCACTTACCGTCATGCCAAGAATTATGCTAGCACCTCAGGGTCTGAGTGTTATCACCCTGCCTTGTGTCTCATCAAACAGTGGGTAGAATGACAACACCTATCTTTTGCTGCCTGCCACCCTGAGCCATATAATGCTTCCTTGAGTGAATGGCAATTACTCAGTGCCCGTGCTGACTGTCCTAATATACCACTGGCCCAGACCACATCCATTACCCCCTCAAGGGGGTCCACAACTCTTTTGTGGATACGTGCGTAGTGAGCATGGGACCCCGAGCTAATGTGGCCCTCCTTCCTTTCTGGGCTGCATACCTTCCTTCTCCGTATCCTTCCCCATCCCCCATCTTCGCCCCCCCCCCCTCACCATCGCCTCTTTCCTTTTCTTTCTCCCCCTCTGGGAGTCTGTTTTGTGCCTACATCCAGAGACGGATGCTCGAAAATGTATTACATTCTTTGCTTTCTCTGCTTGCAAGTCTTCAACCTTCCTTTGTCCTTCTCTTTTCCTTTGTCCTTCTCTTTTCCTTACCTCTTCTCTTTACCCTTTTCTCTGCTGTGGCGTTTGAGACCCCTCTTCTTTCCTTTCCCTTGCTTTGTTTTCCCCTTGCTCTTTTTTCCTCCCTGTACTTGTCTGAAGGCCGACCCACACATTTTCATGCATAGCCGGTGATGGGGTAACGCGTAATTCCCCGCCCCGGGTAGACAGGTAGGACACATATGTACCCCCTGGTAACGGCCAGGCCCAGGGAGGGGTGATTACCCGAGCTGATACCTTCCGAAAGTGCCGATTGGTCCCTCCGTCCGTTTCTCGGGAAGTGTGACCTGAGGTGTGAACAATCACCTAAGGCTGGAGTGCCCTCAAAAAGGGCCCCCACAATGGAGGAGCGCTCCATCGGAGACGCCGGTAATCATGGAGGATACTTCCGCAATGGTTTCCTCATCTTCTACTATGTCTGCTCATAAGCGAAAGTTCAATGAGTCTCAGCCATAGACAGTTCTTCCATCGTTGCCACAGTTCCGTGTTGTTTCTCGGTCTGACGAAGGCCACGACTCCTCCACGGTCAACCCTTTCATCATTCAGAAAGGTGTTGACGCAATTGCAGGTCCTGTAAAGTCTTGTTCCAGATTACGAAATGGCACCTTGTTGTTAGAAACAGTCAGTGACCTCCAGGCAAAAAAATTGCTGCGTGCTTCACTGCTACACGCCTTCCCTGTCTGGGTGGAAGTGCACTGCACTTCAAATTCCTCTTGTGGGGTCGTTTATACACGCTCCCTCGACGGATTGTCCGACGAGGGAATTCAACACTACCTGTCTGAGCAGGGCGTAACGGCTGTTCATCGCGTTGTGAAAAGGTTTGACAAGAACATCGTTCCAACCCGTACGGTCTTCTTGACATTTAACAGAGTTCAACTCCCATTGAACATAAAAGTGGGCTATGAGATAATTTCCGTTCGCCCTTACATCCCAAACCCTATGCGTTGCTATCGGTGTCAGCGGTTCAATCATACCAGCCAGTCCTGTTCCAATCCGGCCAAATGTGTTACGTGTGGCAAGGATGCCCAAGAGGGTGCTTGCCCACCTCCATACCCTCGTTGCATCAACTGTATGGGTGACCAAGCTGCTTCCTCAAGAGATTGCACAATTTTTAAAGACGAAAAGCTCATTCAGGAAATCAGAGTGAAGGATAAGGTGGCGACCTTTGCTGCTCGAAAATTATTCGCCAGTCGAAAACCTACGGTGCCTCAGACATGTAAATAGAGCACTGTTCTTGCCTCTCCTCGCCAAACAAAGGAGGCGGCCATGAAGACTTGTGATCTCACCTTCCATGCCACAGTCATCAGATCGGCCAGTGCAAAGATCGCCCGTTCAACCTCCCCACTTTCGCCTGCTCACTCAATGGCTCACCCTTCATTGTGTTCTGCTAAATCTCAAGCCCAAAAGTCAGACACCCAGACGTCCAAAAAAGAGCCTACTCGTGAAGATTTTTTACGTACCCCAACTTCACAACCATCGGTTCCTCCTCCATCTAAACATCCTGTTTCAAAGAAGGCTAATAAGAAACCCAGTTCCTCTCCTTCAACGCCACGGCGTGTCTCATCTACATCACCACCTGGCGTAGCCGCCCTCAGCCGTCTTCTGTGTCGCCGAGGCGCACTGCTGGCGGCCGATCAACCGGCCGATCGCTGGTGGCAGCAACTGCTCCTGAACAACCTGTAGATCAGAATCTTCTGCCTTCGGCCGAATGCCGTTCCACGCTGTCGGTAGCAAGCTCTGAGAAGTCGTTGAGTTGACGGCAACCTTGGTCACATTCTTCCAATTTCTGTCCACCCTATGTCCATTATCCATTGGAATATCCGTGACATTCGAGCCAATCGGGATGAATTGTCGATCCTCTTGCGATCCTACTCGCCAGTCATCATCTGTCTTCAGGAAACAAAGCTGCGTCCCCACGACCTCATTGTTCTCCCCCATTTTCAGTCTGTCCGATTTGATCTCCCCTCTGTTGAAGGCACTCCAGCCCATGGAGGACTCGTGATTCTTCTCCATGATACTCTCCATTATCACCCAATCCCCTTAAACACTTCCTTCCAAGCTGTCGCTGTCCGTCTTTCCCTTTCTGGATATACCTTCTCTCTTTGTACTGTCTGCATTCCATCGTCCACACCAGTGGCACGAGCTGATCTCCATTTTCTTGGTCAGCTTCCGCCCCCCCTATCTGCTGGTTGGGGACTTCAATGCCCACCACCCGCTTTGGGGATCTCGACATCGTTGTCCGCATGGCTCACTATTGATAGACGTCTTCCACCAAGCGGATCTTCTTTGCCTGAACACTGGGGACCCTACATTTTTATCCGCCTCCACGACAAATTTATCTCATTTGGACCTTTCGGTCGGTACTGTTCCGCTAGCTCGGCGCTTCGAATGGTTCGCCCTTGATACACACTCGAGTGACCACTTTCCATGTGTCCTTAGACTGCAGCCTCAACTGCTCTAAATGCGCCCGCTATGTTGGAAGTTTGCCCAAGCCGATTGGACACTTTTTTCGTCTCTAGCGACATTCGACGACCGTCACTTTCCTAGCGTCGACGATGTGGTCACACCTATTACAGACGTTATTCGTACAGCTGCGGAACGTTCAATACCACGCACCTCCAAGTTTCCCCGGCGTCCCCCAGTTCCTTGGTGGAACGAGGCATGCCGTGACGCAATACGTGAGCGGCGGCGTGCTCTTCGCGTTTTCAGACACCAGCCTAATTGGCCAAATGTATCCGCTATAAACAGTTCCGTGCACGATGCCGTCGCGTCATCCGCGATAGCAAGAAGGCACACACATTAAGAACTTGTTAGTTGGCTGTACTAATACTGGTCGGGTCCAGCTGTAGGTGTTTCCTTCTTCTTGTTAGGAATTTGAAATAGAATGCAGTTGGACTTATGAAGCATTTGGCTTATTTATCGTCTCGAAAATTCAGCTACGACAAAAATAATTCTGAATAATATTTCATAAAGGCATCGATCTGCGGCAGCGCCAGCGTCTGTCCTCATAAGTTAAAGTCATTACATTCAAGATCTGTGATTGACATATCGGCAGAACTTTCGAAGTGAAGTTCTGCGAGGCGGCCAGGAGGAGAGAAGAGTAAGATGAATTGTAATGTTAGTTTCATGGAAATGCCGCTTTACAGGGGGTTTCTTTGGTAAAAATTACTGCTCCATAGATTCTGCCGCTAAATATGCGTCGCTTAGAGCTCAGATCCATTTGCGTAAGCTGTGTGTAGCTTTATTTATCAGTGAAATTCTTCCTAACAGTTTCCATTGAAAAAGAAGTCCCTTTCTGTTTCCTCAAACAACAAAGGAGCTTCTTTCCAGCTTCGCCGTCGTCTGCTACTGCGGGAAATTTCCAGATGAACCAACGTATATCTTTAAGTTCCTCCTTTTGTGGAAGATCCACGCATTCAGTGGTGTTCCACGGTTTTGGAGGTTAGCTACTGCTTTTCACCTGCCCAGTAGCGATATCCGGTGTCTGTCCCAAAACTCGTGCCTACATTCGGCAGATTAGCGTTTTCTGCTAATGTTCCTCCTCACTACATCTCATAAACTGTTCTCGCAAGTGGTCACTAAGGGGAGCCCTCCCTGCTGCGCAGTTCTCAGTCTCACCACAGGGCGTTAGAGGAACTTCGGCTGTCCCACTGCCATTAGGACCTCAGGATGTGGTGGTCATACTTCTTAGTGGTAGTGCGACAGGTCACCTGGCCGTCCTAGCTTTCGTTTCGCTGGCTATGTCGTCCACTTTGCTTCCAAAACATTTCCTATTTACGAATAGCAATATAATTATGCAGGCTGAGGATGTGCCTGTAATTTTAATGTTGAGTTGCGTATGGTGTGGGTCCATTACGAAAAATGGTCTTGTAACAGTGTCAGGTTTCCTGTAATATTGACGTTCAACGATATTGCATTGTTTGTGGGCAAAGTGTACCACAGGGCCGGCCGCGGTGGCCGAGCGGTTCTAGGCGCTTCAGTCCGGAACCGCGTGACTGCTACGGTTGCAGGTTCGAATCCTGCCTCAGGCATGGATGTGTGTGATGTCCTTAGGTTAGTTAGGTTTAAGTACTTCTAAGTTCTAGGGGACTGATGACCACAGAAGTCCCATAGTGCTCAGAGCCATTTGAACCATTTTTTTGTATCACAGGTCGTTAATTTCCTGTAAGGAAAAATGCTTGTGGGCAGTTACGCATTCACCTGTGGATATGACCGTAATTCCCCAGATTAAGGACGAAGTAGTTCTTGTAATGTCTCGTGTTTTTATAAAGTCTTGTGGCGAGCTTGCTGAATACCTTCATGCGAGTGTAAAGTTGGAACTCAGTATGTAAATCCGTGGTGCATGGGTATGTTGGAACATTACTGATGATGATTGGGGTTATGCAGCTCCAGCACATCTGCACCAGCTACAGGTCATACAGATCACAATATCACCAGACTGGAACTGCGTATGTTATCAGTGGTCTAGTAACTATCACATACCTGAACCTCGACATCCTCCTTTTCAGTGAGCTTTCCCTTCAAAGTATAGGGTATAGTTGTTTGAGCCTTGCATGTGCTTTGTTGGCGATGTGTTGAACATGATCCACCCATGTGAGATTCCAATGCATCCGGACACAGAAGTATCAGACCTTTCCCAGGAAATGTATTGAGCATACGTGTGGAGTAATTTGTCTGTAGTCTTAGCGTCTGTGTAGTCTTTCTGGTCTATCTGTAAACATAGTTGCGTTTGTGCAATTTTGGTACACATTTTTGCAAACAGTGATCAACAGAGTATTACATTTTAACTAAAGTTCAGTCTAGATCACAACACTTATGTCTCAATAACATAAGTGCAAGACTGAGCTTTAGTTAAAGTATGCCATACGTTTGTTGACATTTGTGTTCATATGCCATTTCTACAAGCAAGGCCTGAAAGAACTGAATGCTGTCGATAGTCATCAGTTAATGTTCATGGTTGCAGTTTTGCACTAAGATGATAGCGTGATCTGCATAGATTGCAACATTCTTGTCTTGTGTTGCTTAAGTACTACTAACGTAGAGATTAAAGACGAGACCCCAGGATTACCATCTTGAGGTACTCTGGCTTGCATACCATTTCGTGTTGATCGCTCTTGATATAAATGTTGAAACCTCTGTATGTGAGATCAGTGGCACAACCACCTCATTAACAAACTCATCGATGATGGTTTCATCAATGGACCCTTCCTGCTACTAAAAAATCGAAGGCTTTTTCGATGTCTACGAACTCGGCACCCATTCCTTTGCTGGTGTTGTAGCAATGTGTTAAGTGTTCCACTACACGGAAATGTTGCATTGTAGAGAGGTGATTGCTGAACCCAAATTGTTCTGGCTTCTGGCTATCGATACTGATGTGCCTTACGAATCGTTACAAAATAACGTTCTCAACAATCTTACCGAGTCACAGACACCTCGGTGGACTGTGGGTCAGTAATATTCTGGGAAGGAGTGGTCTTTCCATAGCGTTCTGAACATCAGGATTTGGCCATCTTCCAAAAGACAGGGAACTGTAGGTGTCGTAGAATAAAAAGTGGTTCAAATGGCTGCTAAGCACTTTGGGACTTAACATCTCAGGTCATCAGTCCCCTAAACTTCAAACTTGAATAGAGTTTTGAATGTTTTCAGGACCAGAAACTTTACAAGCAGATGTGCTAGCACACATGAAATCGCATGGGTTGTTAGGCATCAGTTCGATTCTGTCTCATGCAGGCTCTGTAACCTGCTGGTCGATTTCAGGTATGAGTACTGGCTGTAAGGGAACGACATTTTGCACGAAAGACGCTGCTTAGGTGCTGGTCGTTGACTCTGCCTTCTCTTCTGTAGAGGAGACAGCCTTCTTTGGCCCATGGAGAACAGGTGTATAGCGTCTATCCCTCGAAGTGTCGATCAGAATTTCTCACACGTGGTCATGTGGTAACCAGCTCAGAGAGTTTTTGGTTCTATTCGTAGTTCTTTCTCCCTGGTAGCTCTTAACATGTATTTTGTACAACAGGTGCTTGGCATGCTGCCAGTATTTCATGAGATAGCTGTTCATTGAGGTAAGGCACATGACTTCCTGTGGTAGAACCGCCGATTTTTGTGTATGAGAACTGGAATGGCATCATTCACTGCATCCTCGATTGCAGTAGTAAGTGCATCGACAGCTTCATCAATCTGTGCTGTGTGTTCAACTGCAGTGTAGAGTTCTTGTGATACCCTTGATGAGGTCTTGGCTTATCATGTAAGGCCTCTGTTAGTTGTGGTTCTGCACAAGTGTGGGTACTTCTGACCATAGTATGAGTTAGTTTTGGCATACTGCACGTTCGTACAGTTTTTGCTGTTCTAATTTCGTATTCGACAGTTCCATTTGGGATGTTTGCGTTAAGATCTCCAACAGCAATAACTCGCAGTGCTACATTAAGTACAGTGCTGATATCACCTGCTACCATGTAATTAGGATTGCATAGCATTATCAGTGAGGTGTGAACTCCTTCGACCTTCATCGTGATAGCTGTGGCCTCGAACATTTCTGTCTCACCTACTGCTCTGTTGTTCGATTCGCCTGAGATGCGAAACTGTTTATGCAGTGTCAACAGTAACTCATTCAAGAGAGCATTCTGGATGCCTTTCTGGTCCATGAACAGAACTAGTGCGGTCCTTTCGTGGTAGATCCAATTCGTCTTCCATAACAGGATCTGTGTGTGTATTGTGTTGACATATGGGAAGACTGATTTGGTGTGTTGAACATTCACAATTTGTGTATGTGTTCTGAGAAGAGTCAATGTGGCAGCCTATTCCTGGCCTAGTTCGGTGATCAGCAGCTACATTTCAAAGGTAGCTATCCTGAGAAGTGCTCCAGACTTGAGATTTGTGAACAGGGTTGTCACTTATCTCCGAAAAGCTAGCGATTTGTATGTGTAAGCCTGTGATTTGTTGGGCCATGGTTTCATATGTGCACAGGCTTATGTTTGGTACACGGGTTAAATCTGTTGTGTCGGCGAGGTGGTTGTTGTGGGAGCGTATTTCGTGGAAGTTCCGCTATGCCACCTGTGTCCCTACATTTTGTTGTTGTAATGTGGTGCTCTAGGAATTACTGCCAGGGGCCGCAACAACCACCACCACCACAGTGACAATCTAATGTCGTACTGCATTACAAATTGACACGGACGTTACGTTAAAGGCACGTGATTCCGTGGGCTCACATGTTTCTTTCTGTGTTACTTTCCGTAAGTATCCTGTTGGCAGGGTACATCGCAGTATATTTGTTTATGTGTCCAGTGTGAAGGAGCTTGGGTTATGACTCTCATTATACATATATGTGTGTGCAGTGCAACGGTGTTGGCAGTGTCACTCTCGCCTAATTTGATCCTCAATCTGCAGGTGACAGAGGTAACGTGGGAACATTGTTTTTGGGGGATCACCTGTTACTTCCAACGCTTACAGCGCCTGTGTTTCGTTGTGCATAGAGTAGGAATTTCTGCTGGGTGATTGGACATCACCCAGCACTCGGGACCTTCATTTAGAAACGAAGAGAATTTTTCCTTTTTTGAGAGCGAAGGTAAGTGCGTAAATTTACAGAACTTATTTGGCGCTAGAATTAGCGGTGCCCGGGACCACAGACGGAAGAGAGTGTCAGGGGTCTGTCTCGTCAGATAACCCCAGGCACTTATGTCCCTTACAAAAGAATGGTAAAGCCCCCCTGGAAAGGTTGAAACCGAAGTTGAGAACTGATTTTCCAGTAAGTGCTACATACTGTCCGCGGAATTTCACCTCTCCTTCCACTGCCCCTGCCCCTGCCATTTACTGTTGGCTGCAGCCTGCTTCTTCTGCCACTTCACTTCGCTGCTGTCTGCTGCTTCTGCTGTTCGATGCGTCAACACGTTCGTTCGGGTTGGATGCCTCACTGCATTAAAATTACAGTTCAGATTTTTCTAAGTCGATAAACGCTTAAAATTATTTCTGATACCAGTTATGTTGTGTCGTTTAGTTCCGTGTATTTTTTTCCACAACATAGTTTTTTATGTGGTGTGGTGTTAATTATGTTCATGAATTGTTGTAGAATGCGTATCTTCGCACATACTGTTACCTACAGGAATTTTAAATTAACAGTTTTTGACTTTGACAATGCAAACGATAACAATAGAAACACAGGGGCTTAATACAGTAATAGCAAATAAGTGTTTTAATGTCACTGCTCAGCTTAAATGATTAACATCTATACATCAGTACTATATGAAGTATGACATTAATAACAAAAAGTATTGTATGTTACAATCATATTGTCAAGTTTTCCGTCTTCAATAAATCATTCGTCTAAGACAAATTTGTAAAGTTGTTTTGCATCACTTGGAATTTCAAAATACTTTATCAAGGCAGATGCATCTTTCTTTTGTTAGCAAACCATATTTTGTGTTGGTAAAATGGTGAATGTTAGTTCTGTTAGATGGCGTGGTTTCTTTCGTCCCAGGGTCTCCATTTGTACTGTCTCTCCTGAGTATTTATTATTTAGACACATTATGAATTTTCTATGGTTTCTTGTTTGAGATGATACGCTGGCCGTTCATTTTGAACCATACCTTTCTTTGCATGACCTTTTAGAAATCTAACAATCCAGTCTGTGTTCAGAACTTACAGTATCGTGCTCTTCTAAAATACCATAATAGTCTTCAGAAGACAAGATGCATCCTTTTTTCTGTAAGATGTCGCCATTCTACCACCCACTCGGTCTGTAGGCATGTACCTAAGGCTACGAACAGGGAAGAAGTGACGAATAGTGTTGAATTTTTTGCTGTTTCCAAAAATACTGTTACCATCGTCGTCATACAACTGTTT
Organism: Schistocerca nitens; assembly: GCF_023898315.1. Taxonomy (NCBI): domain Eukaryota; kingdom Metazoa; phylum Arthropoda; class Insecta; order Orthoptera; family Acrididae; genus Schistocerca; species Schistocerca nitens. Next base: position 1,070,186,952 of record NC_064615.1, read on the forward strand.
TGGCTACTCAAAGAACATGGGAATTGATGTATAGTACTGGTGCTGTCATTTGGATCTTTTTATCTAAATCAGACATAAAATCCAGCAATCCAAAGCAACTTGATTGCACCTTCTTGAAGATTATGTCTACAGGCAGGTATAGAAAACGATAGACGCTCTATAACCATACACGTCCAGTATAGAAAACCCACTGACTGATGGATATGAGGAAATGAGATCAGCAATTGACGTCAGGAAAAGGGCTTTTAAACAATTAGGAAACTGGCAATTTGTCAAACATTAACAGATACCTGAAGTGAGACCAACTGCATATTGGCAATGAAAACATTACCATTTACAAAAATTTTCAGTTGACTTTTAAATGTATCTTAAATGATTGCAGCAGATTTGGTAACAATAGTAGTAACATAAGCAATGCGTTACGTCAGACCGTGACGTAAGTACAGAACCAGGATAAATTACTCAGATAAAATTCAGCCCCGCGACAGGCGGTATGAACTCGCCGCCCATGGGCGTGCTGGCGCATGGGGCTAGTCTCGTACAACGTGAAATACAGCAGACTAAAAACTAACCTTTGTAAAGCAGTGCAACGTTTCTAGTTTTCTAAGTGGGGCACGTATTTCATTGTATTACCATTTAAGAGCCAAACATAAATAATCATCTACCCAATTAGCGAAATGATCAGAAACAAAGCGCTTAACTGGGTAGCACTCTGAAATGCAGGAATCAGAAAACCAGTAAGTCTTAAGTGCCCCCAAAAATTAATTGCCTAACCGTTACTTGCAATAACTGCGCAGCGGAAACAGTCACTACACACTATTTTGAAATGAAAAACACAACATGGCCATAAGTAACGAATCCGGCAGCTCTTAAACTCCACTATTTTGAAAAATTAAGCACCCGAACGTCAGATATCAAACGTTACCAGGCTGCCCGTAATAACAACAGGGAAAAGAACATTCTTATGTTAGCAGAATTTACCATAGAAAATCACGGGACGGGTCAAAAAACAACCCCACCAACGTGTTTTACAAACAGTTATTAGTTACACTGAAAATGCACTCTGATTAAATTAGACTTCACTCTGTTTAAAAAAAGAACACGCAGTTCAGCCTTCAACATGGTCCATGGTAAGCCACTCCAAATATGACTAATTTAAACAGGCAGTTCTGATTAATGACCCCACTAGCTCTGTAACACACAACACGCAGCCTCCACAATTTCAAAAACAGTTCCGAATAACGTCTGGGATGAAACAGAGTTTCTTCCATTAAGGTAAACTTCACTACCTTTGAAACGAACCCCCGTAAACAGCAAACTCAGCAGACCTTCCGAAAAGGAGGGACTGGTCGCAGCACTACAAGGCGCAGAAGCCACAGACGAGTCTCGCCAAACTATTTGATTAATGTGTAGCGATGTGGCATCCACAATCTCCACATTGTCGACGCAAGCAAATTACCAGAGTCCCATTGCCACTACAGCCAAAAACACAGTCTTCGCGGGATAAGATCTGTGTTCTGCAAAAGCTGTTACCTACACTCCTGGAAATTGAAATAAGAACACCGTGAATTCATTGTCCCAGGAAGGGGAAACTTTGACACATTCCTGGGGTCAGATACATCACATGATCACACTGACAGAACCACAGGCATATAGACACAGGCAACAGAGCATGCACAATGTCGGCACTAGTACAGTGTATATCCACCTTTCGCAGCAATGCAGGCTGCTATTCTCCCATGGAGACGATCGTAGAGATGCTGGATGTAGTCCTGTGGAACGGCTTGCCATGCCATTTCCACCTGGCGCCTCAGTTGGACCAGCGTTCGTGCTGGACGTGCAGACCGCGTGAGACGACGCTTCATCCAGTCCCAAACATGCTCAATGGGGGACAGATCCGGAGATCTTGCTGGCCAGGGTAGTTGACTTACACCTTCTAGAGCACGTTGGGTGGCACGGGATACATGCGGACGTGCATTGTCCTGTTGGAACAGCAAGTTCCCTTGCCGGTCTAGGAATGGTAGAACGATGGGTTCGATGACGGTTTGGACGTACCGTGCACTATTAAGTGTCCCCTCGACGATCACCAGTGGTGTACGGCCAGTGTAGGAGATCGCTCCCCACACCATGATGCCGGGTGTTGGCCCTGTGTGCCTCGGTCGTATGCAGTCCTGATTGTGGCGCTCACCTGCACGGCGCCAAACACGCATACGACCATCATTGGCACCAAGGCAGAAGCGACTCTCATCGCTGAAGACGACACGTCTCCATTCGTCCCTCCATTCACGCCTGTCGCGACACCACTGGAGGCGGGCTGCACGATGTTGGGGCGTGAGCGGAAGACGGCCTAGCGGTGTGCGGGACCGTAGCCCAGCTTCATGGAGACGGTTGCGAATGGTCCTCGCCGATACCCCAGGAGCAACAGTGTCCCTAATTTGCTGGGAAGTGGCGGTGCGGTCCCCTACGGCACTGCGTAGGATCCTACGGTCTTGGCGTGCATCCGTGCGTCGCTGCGGTCCGGTCCCAGGTCGACGGGCACGTGCACCTTCCGCCGACCACTGGCGACAACATCGATGTACTGTGGAGACCTCACGCCCCACGTGTTGAGCAATTCGGCGGTACGTCCACCCGGCCTCCCGCATGCCCACTATACGCCCTCGCTCAAACACATACGGTTCACGTCCACGCTGTCGCGGCATGCTACCAGTGTTAAAGACTGCGATAGAGCTCCGTATGCCACGGCAAACTGGCTGACACTGACGGCGGCGGTGCACAAATGCTGCGCAGCTAGCGCCATTCGACGGCCAACACCGCGGTTCCTGGTGTGTCCGCTGTGCCGTGCGTGTGATCATTGCTTGTACAGCCCTCTCGCAGTGTCCGGAGCAAGTATGGTGGGTCTGACACACCGGTGTCAATGTGTTCTTTTTTCCATTTCCAGCAGTGTATTAGCTCCAGACACTGGAGGTAAACCAGCCTCGCGCCCCGCAAGTGCTCCTTCCAATTCGGACCGCAAATTTTGTCAACATTGGTGCCGGTCAAAGCTAATTGAGTGGAAAACCACCAAAGATCGTGCCGCGCCATCGCGATCTAGCGATCGATGATAGCCGGCACGGCACATAGGCAATGTGAAAAGACTTGAAACACGGATGGACAATACGATGTAATACTCCAAAGCATAAGGTATCCTACAATTCCATAGGTTGTGTTAAGAAAATTTATCTAGGTAGAATATGGTTGCAAAAATTTTCCCTAAAAGTTTGATGCTTTCGCTATCGGATCTGCAAAAAGAATACTCTGTCGGAACTCGTCATCCAACAAACAGTTTTCCTAACTATATTGACTCGCAAAGGTTTCACCAATGACCAAAACCGCTTCAGCTGTAAAATCCGTTTAATCTTAGACACCACTCGCTTCACAAGACTTCACGGTTGCATGTTACAGGGCAAATCAGAGTAAAGTCATGATACACATGGCGTATTACAGGAGGTCCCAGCGTTCATAGTCAATCCCATGCAACAAATTATCTGCAAAAAGAAGGCGTATTTTCTGGACCTGAAAATAAACCTTTTAGTGTTGCGAAACGGTTAGTGCTTAGGAATAAAATGCTTTTACAGCTCAAGAGGTTTTATTTCTCAACACGACTTCATTACTGCAATATTAGAAAAAAAGTCAGCTTGTGTCGTGTAAACGACTTCCTCATCAGCGACCTATTTAGCATTTTGCAGACTGCACATATTATCCAACATGGTCGCATTCCCTCTACGTGACCACACGTCTCAGCTATGTTAAATATACTTTGACTGTCCATGTAAATTAATGAATTTCAACCTTAACAATAATTCACCAGTCGATTGCATTGGTGATGAATTTGCCACCTTGAACACCTGTTTCACTTAACGTAGCAGTTTAGGTTTACATAGGTTTCTACCTTTGATTCCATTTCTCACTAGTTTATGCACGTATTTCACTAAGCAGTCTTCACCTCGGTGAAACGGCAGATCAGATCTGCTAACATTGCTGACCTTGCTACAAACTAAAAGTGCTACAGACACGTAATCCATGCGCGTTAGTAGCCTAGTAATGCGATACTTGAAAATTGCTGACGGACACCTTCACTAAAACGGGTACCGACACAAGAAATACTCGATTTTCTATTTTTTGCGAGAGGATAATCATGGTCTAAAGCTGCGTACAATTACTGCAAAGGCTATGGTGTTTTCTGAAGCCTTTAGCGGACAATAATATGGCTGTTGCCGAAGCACTTCCCAATATTACTTCTCTGCCTAGAATAGTTACCTTCTAGAGAGGTTAAGCAGGTTTTAGCTCAGAATACGTTCTAAGATTCTACAATAGAGCGATTTCAAGGATACTGGACAGCACTTGCGTGGCCACTTTTACTGGTCTTGTAGACGTGTGTGACCTGTGCTTTTTCGAAGCTCTGGGCACGGTTTTTTGTTCGAGGGCTCTGCGGTAGATCATAGTTACAAGTGGAGGTAACTTAGAAACCATCAGATTCAGTACTGAATTTGCAGTTATCGAGTACTGGAGCTTGTTCAATTTTAACGATTTCAGATGTGAATTTAACACTCGCTTATTTCACATTTTAATGGTATGAGGTTTCTACTGGGGCAATTCTGGGTTTTCCTTTGTAAAGGTATATTTGAAAACTGATTGAAGCATTTCAACTTTTGCTTTGCTACCCTAAGTTTAAGTTTTTCTCACATTCGCCGGGGACTAGACACTAACTATGGTGCCACTAACACACTTCACATACGAGCAGAATTTCTGTTTGTCTTGTGAAAGATCATTTGACAGTATTTTGCTGCGTTAGTCATTGAAGGCCCCGTGCATTGCTCCATGGACAGCCAAACATGTTCCATTCAGTATCTCCCTATTTATAGCCGTAAGCTCTATTTATTTTTCTTTCTCTAGAAGATTCTTTACAGTGACTGTATACCGTGGAGTGTCCCTCCCATTATGTTCAGTTCTACTATTTACATACGTATCTAGTGCATTATCACTTACTCTTTTTAACTTAAGCCCTAGTTCCTCCGCATGCACCTGCCCTGTGCTGAGGGTTTAAAGTTCCTCATCGAGATGTGCGTTCAGTAAACTACACAAAAAAAAATCGGTTATCACACCTTTCTGCTTGTTTTGGTTGTCATTCGTACTCTGGTAATTATAGCTGCCACAACCGCGTCACGGTCGCTGATAACATTTTCCTTGTGGACATTTTCAAAGAGGTCATGTTTCTTCGTTGACATCAGACGCAATATATTTCCGTAATGGATGGAGTTCCTAACTTTCTGTTCTAGGTAGTTTCCAGGGAAGGCATTTAGTAGCGTTTCAGAGGATGTCTTATCACGCACACCACTAATTTTCCCAACTGATCGTTGGATGACTAAAGTCTCCACCGACGATTACAGTACGTCCAGTTGCGGTAAGAAGTTGTTTCTCCTCGGTTGTCGCCCTAGATGCAATATTTTTTTGGCAGTAAAAAGTTAATGTAGCTTGCTCCATACTTTCCAAGAAGTTCCGCAGACACGTTAGTTACGGAAAATCAAAATCCGAGCTAGAAGTTAACTTCAGAGCTGTATGCGGCCATCACACTCCACTGTCCTTACACTGCTTATGATTGAGCTTCATCGGAAAGAGAAGAATCTTTTCGTATCATTACAATTTTATTAAGATCGTTGCAGCCAACATTGTTACTGTTGAGCATGCTTTAAAAGTGCTCCAATGTGTGTAAATTTATGTCGACTGGTCATTTAATTTACCCTTGGAACGTTCGTTAAGAAAATGTGTTGAGTGGAATCTATTTATTGTGTGTAGAGTAGTATCTGAGTAGTACAGCCGTTATTGTCTAAAATAAATGCTCAGAAATTGCATATCGTTAACGCGGGTACATGAATTTCTGTTCCATGTCGCTATTTTACTATTCTAGCGAAGCAACTGTAAGAGCTCTGATTTTTAATAAATTCGACAGGTTTGCCCGATAACGAAAGGTGGTTGCTGTGGTATTTGTTTCATGGTCAGTTACTTTTCTCTAACCTACTTCCGATACTCACTATTCAAATGCTACTGCAGTAAACAGGCTAGTGATGCCGACAGCTAACAACCACTTCGCAAAAAGCAGACTTTACAGAAGACATCTCCTCTTCCTTTCTGCATGTATTTTCATACTTTTGGAAAGGAAACACTGCGTTCAGCAGACATGAAGCGTCATGTTTTCTGGCTACTTTAAGGCCATTATACGACATGCATTTGAATGTAATGTCACAGCACACTGGGATTTCTCAATAAAAATGACAACGCGTGGCTGTGCCCTAGGACACATAAGGTACATTTTTTCTTCACAAAACATCGCAGAAGAAAACAGCATTACAAATGTAGGTGTCTCCGACTATGCAGATTCAGAAGCCGAAATACTTGTTATAACTTGCTTAACTCGGTAAATACGCCGAGAAGATAACGTCGAGCTGAAACTTAACAACGCAGTATGTGTGTTTTATGTTTTGAGATTTCAGTGTAGTCTCCATTATTATGTGTAGAAATAATTTACTGATACTACATGCAAATAACATCCAATACAAGCTATGTAGTTACTTTCCGGAATTTGTCAAAACTGTTTATCGTCGCGAGGTGGTTTGGTAACTTCCTCTAAAACACATTAAAATAATATGTAAATTTGGGTAGCTGATGTTTAGGTTCGTAACTGTTTCCTTAAGTACTCTTCTGCCACTGAAGGAGACGACGTACACCGACTTTTAATATCGTGCCTTTTCTTGCCTTGGCGCCAAACAATAGTGGAGGACGAGTATTGTAATAATTCTTGTAAGTAGAAGTCTCCTATTACATTTAACGTCACATAATAGCATAAAATTGCAATACAGTTTACCGTTTAGTTCTTAAACATGTAGGCTGCACCTGAAGATGCGGCTGTAAGCTGTGAAACCGGTAGTCTGTTCAGTTAATACCAAGTTTCCCCAGATGTCAGCGATGTTTCCATTCGCCATTAATGGACAACTCTTAATCAGTCGTGATCAAACGTAAATGGAAGGCAACCCCAGCCAGACACTGATGAAGAGCAGTAAAAATTTGCGGTGTATAGTAACGTGAATAGAACTGTACGAAGTTCAGAAATCTTGATCTAAACTCTGCATGGCAGAAGGCACATCCCACTGCTGTGTTCCTCCCCGCTCTATTCACGTGTCTCTGTGACACTTTACCACGGGTGAAACAAACCTGTGACCATTCGTGCTGCCCTTCTCTGTGTGTGTTTAATATTCCCTATTAGTCCTATTTCATAGGAGTCTCACAAATTTAAGCAATGATAGCGCTTTTCCGGTTTAAATTGTGCTTGCTTGAATCAGCTTGCCGGCCGCGGTGGTCTAGCGGTTCTAGGCGCTCAGTCCGGAACCTCGCAACTGCTACGGTCGCAGGTTCGAATCCTGCCTCGGGCATGGATGTGTATGATGTCCTTAGGTTTAAGTAAGTAGTTCTAAGTTCCAGGGGACTGATGACCACAGATGTTACGTCACATAGTGCTCAGAGCGATTTGAACCATTTTTGAATCACCTTCTTAGTGGACTGAATTAACTGAGCAAAGTCCCGTTCTTTGTTCAGCCAATAAGTTTAGGCAAGACAACTATTATTTTTCTCTTCTGTACTGGCGGCCGTTTTTTTAAGTTTTACAGCCAGAATGACATTCACGTAACGGAACGAGAGCAAATGGGAATCTCACTTTTTACAAAGTGGGTTTCAGCTGTCTGCATCACTAGCCTGTTTATTGCAGTAGCATTTGAACAGTGAGTATTGGAAGTAGGTTAGAGAAAAGTAAAACATTAAGGTGCCGCGTTATTGCTCTGCCTCTTACTTCGGCTCCATAAATATTTAATGAATCGTTTGGCCTCTAGGTGCGACAACGTGTTTTTCCGGGACACGATAGTCGGCGTTCAGAGCCAGTTCATTGCGTGCACTGACGAGTATTGTGCACTTAGGTTTCTGAACCATTTTCTGAGCAACAAAATATACATTAGTCAAGACGGTAAACTTAAATATCCCCATAGAAGCTAATTACACCTTTGGTCATATAAAAATTGAAATCGCTGTTGTAACTATTTTCTTTTTCATAGCTGCCTCGTGTTTCCTGTCCGTTCCCTATAAGTTAGTATCTAGCCCGCTGATGCGGCTAGTCAGTAACGTGTCGTGAGGGTCAGCTGTTGCAGAGGGAGAGCTGTCGGGATTCGACCGCAGGACGTTCGGAGTCGACTGCCCACTCCCGTCCTGTGACTAGTTACCTCTACAGATGCACATTAAACAAACCAGAGGAATTGGGAAAAACACGTATCATGACAGTATCACCTGGTACTACTAAATGCAGGACATCACCCACGCTAGTCGGTTCGCTATCTTTTCCAAGTCTGTTTTTAATGTTAAGAGGTGTCTGGTTTTGTGAAATACGATTTTCCTAGGATTAGTATTCCAACAAAGAAAGAGGGAATGGTTGTAACTACTGAACAACTTACCGCCATAAGGGTAGATATTCAGAAGGGCGGAAAAGGAAAATCGCTTTTGGAAGGTTACAAATACGCACTTACCCCTCGAGGTCATTGTGTGAAGTCAAGCATCCCCTTTCACCGGAAGCAGAATTTTACATCGTGTCTAGTAATAAGACATGATGCTTCCGTTACAGGTAGGAGCGATATTCAACTATTCCTTCGCTCGTGCAATGGTCGGAACTGGCCTGAAATGTAACGCTCTGGCAACTAGGTTTAATTCAGCAGAAGAACAGAGATCCGTGACGGGCGTAGGAAAACAGAACGCTATTTTTATGAGCTTATTTGTCCTGCAAAGGACCTGCCACAAGTTCTTCGCGATTTCATACGTTTCATCTACTGTTTGTTGGGGTTGTGTGTCATGGAAAGAAGGCATTTCCAACACTAGTTTATTACAGCGAACCGCAGTATTGGTTGCAAGCGAGGTATGGTTGTGCAGATGTAATCTTAAACTTAGGTAGCCCGAACAAAAGATAAGATATAGAGCGGGGAAAAAGGGAAGAGAGACGGAGCCTGAAAATTACTGCCAGAAAATCACGTTAGTAATTGCAAAGAAATGGAGAGGATTAACTGGCAGCCGCCGTTGGAGATACACAAACTGGGGAACAACCCACTATACGGAAGGAAGAATAGCAAACCAGGTTCCCTTCCACATGTTAGGTCAATCACTGAGCATTCGGCACACGCTCTATAACCTACACCACTGCACATGATCTGTTTCTCAGCCACGTGCAACTAATGTTCTGTTAAGCAGTACTAAAACCAACTTATCGCCACGTTGCCATAAGATCAGGCTCCAATTAACGGCTCCAAATATTCATTTCACTCGCAAAATACTGAATCCTACAACTCGCTGAAGGTGAAACACACACATGGAAAGCGGGTGAATTTAGTTAACGTGGTTGTAAAGCGTCTTCACGTGCATGAGGTCTGACAAAGCTCGGACGCTGAACCCAACATGACATTCAAATAATTTCACGCGCGAAAGGATAAGAAATAGGGACAGTAATAGCTGTGAGAGCAAGAAAACCGCTGATGCTTTAATGTTCGCTTAGTTCCTGACTCCATGCACGCATCGCGACTTACCCTTGGACGACAGGAACACAACTCCGCTTCCGAAGTCAGCCTCTATCCCCAGTCCAAAGAGGCGGAAGGTGGCGCTCGCCTTTCCGGTCAATGAGGCCACGCAAAATTGCCGCGTGAACAACGTTCAGTCCAGACAATTAGCCAGAATGCAGCAGGATGGATCGTGACGTGCCAAAATTCAGGGAGAGGGATCTCTTCGCGTAACCAAACCTGCAGGAGGTTTCAAAGGTTCATATCACTCTTTGTGAGAACAAGTAAAGGCCTTCTGTGGCCCACACTAGATATTCTAACAAACAAGCCATGCTTTCATGCGAAACGGTCTAGTCAGGAAAATGACTCTATTACGGCTACTTTAGAGCGAGACTGCAGTTTGAAGGACTTGACACAGATACAGCTTGCTTCCATCCTCTCCGAAGTACGTGTATTCTTAGGTGCAGAAAATGAAGGACCAACAGGGCATGATGTTTAGGTAAAAAAAATTACAGAAATGACACTGCACGATTAAATGCTACAAAAGATACGAAAAGAGTGCGAAAAACGCACGTTTGAATGTAATTTCTGAAAATACCTTGCAGTAATGCATTTTCGGGATCCAAGTTTTATTGCGTTATTCCCAAATTCTGTGTATCTTAAAATACCGTGATAGGAAAGCTTTCTTCTGATACTGGCTCTTCAACTACACTTCATAACTTGGGGTCAAAAAAATCATCGTATTACCATATTTGATACACCTTTGATGGTTACCTATAACATGGTTACTTCATATTCATTGCACTTACTGTGGTACAAAAATAGTTGGAGAGAAAATTTAAATACACTGTATTCACTTGACAGTTGACGAATTCAATCCACGCTGGCTTATCGTAAATCGTGGAACAGATCAAGATGATAATTGAGATAGTTTAGGTCAAGGAAATTGGCCAATAGTCAGTAGAGGGCAATGCAAAAAGTAGTAAAATTGAAATCTAGTAAGCAGGCAGGTCATCAAAGTAGGCTATAAGCTAAGTATACACTGCGACACATTCATTTATTTCCATAAATGATACATACAGTCCATCGGTTGTATAAAATTCATTGTAATAAGCCTTGATCAGGCTTCAGTATCACTAAGGATATTTTCTTCAGAACGATAAAGCCACCTATAATCTTTTAAACATATTCCAAAATAATCGTCTAAAATATGAAATAAATTACAACAGTGATTTGACGTACATAGAACAAAACATACTACCATAATACCGAATAAGCCAAAAATGTAATCTAAAACACTTCAGTCAAATAGCAGAAACCATAGATTAAGTCCTCTATGAAAAGCAGATGCAGCTTATAATACGCATAGGCACTGAACTGAACGTGTAGCAACTGGTTACGATGACAAGCAGACGTAATGCAGAGTGCGCCATTGCTGAACGTTAGTAGCATGACACACGCTCGACCATGTAAAAATTATATCATTGACGCGTCAGTATAATGTAAATTAATTTTAAGTAAAACTTTACATGGTGTAAAAGCATAAATGACCACGACAGTACGTAGCACAAATTGAATTAAATGCTTGGTTACAGAAATATGTGCTGATAAATTACTGCTCTATACATTCTTTAGTAAAGATCTTAAAATATGCAAAAAAAAGAAATATTCACGTGAAACCTGAATAACCGGAATAGTTCCTTATAGCTGGCTATCGGTAAGGAAACACAGGGTCCCCTAAGTAAATAAACAAATAAAGTTCTCGAAATTTAGAGAAAGGAAACATTTGTCACAACGTAACGTAGTCTCGAGCAATGGCTGAAAAGCGTTAAACAGACACTTTTGCTTCTCAACTGTAGTTGGTCATTTAATTAGTGATCGCATGTCCAAAGATCTCGAGTGCTTCCAATACCTCACGTTTCGACCATTTCTTCTATCTATGTAGAATCGCCATTTCGTCTACCTGTTTTGAATTCTGTCCCGACTATTCCGTATCGTTCCTTAAAATGCAGATGACGCCAGAGTGGGCGTATGATTAGTGCAACTGAAATGTTCAGATTCCTAGGTGTTGAGCTAAATAGTAAACTGTCATGGAAACCTCACATTCAGGATCTTGTTCAGACTTATCGCTGCCATTTTTACTATTCGAACGGTATCCAAGCAAGTGATAAGTCGACACGGAAAGTAGTCTACTTTGATTAATTTCATTCGCTTATGACTTATGGTGGTGTATTTTGGAGTAACTCTCCCCATTCTAAAACGACATTTTTGGCTCAGAAACGGCCGGTTCGGTCAATAAGCGGTGTAATTCCTAACCTCTTGTCAACCCCTGTTCTTAACATTGGCCTCTTAGTGTATATATTCTTTATGTAGTTCTTTGTCAACAATATCAGCTTATTTCCAAAAATTAGCACCTTTCACTTAGTTAATATTAGATAGAAATTCAGTAATGCATGCGCTTTCAAATCTAAACCGAAGAGCTTCCTCATGTGTCACTTCTTCTATTTTGTCGAGGAGTTCTTTGTAACACAAGAATTAGCTTAATTTTTCATTGTTGATTACGTTTACATAAACTTAGTGTTTGTCGGTTCATAAACTACTATTGTGTTGTAATTCCATGTACTGACACGTTCCATGGCCTTACATATTTGCTCATCAATTTAGTCCTACGGAACTAGACGTACAAAATTAAAAAATAAAAGAAAACACGTAACATAACATAGTCTTCAGACATGAACATCCACTAAAAGAGCGCGCCACCAAATGCTAAAATGCGCCATCTTAAAACACGACCCGACTCCAAAGACACTACGCCACATAACTTCACACATCACAAAACAGTTAGATCACTGGGGAAAGAAAACTGGTAGAATCAAACGTTTCCCCCGACCGTAACGTTGCAACTTTATATCCGATTTCCACTTCTGAGAAGGTAATCAGTGCACCCTTAGCGGCAATATGCAGAGTTTAAAGATGATTCCCTACACCTTGGATAGTACGTTCATTTTCAATAAAATAATCACCGACAGTAAGTTTTTCTTTACTTGTCCCTGCACTCTGTTCTTCAAAGCTGCAGGCTGCAGTTAGCATCTATTTAAAGCTTAGCACCTACTTCGACTTTGTTTTTGACATAAATGCTTAAGATGCAAGCTTAACGACTGGCGCGACAGGCTACCTATACAGGGTGTTACAAAAAGGTACGGCCAAACTTTCAGGAAACATTCCTCACACACAAAGAAAGAAAATACGTTATGTGGACATGCGTCCGGAAACGCTTACTTTCCATGTTAGAGCTCATTTTATTACTTCTCTCCAAATCACATTAATCATGGAATGGAAACACAGCAACAGAACGTACCAGCGTGACTTCAAACACTTTGTTACAGGAAATGTTCAAAATGTCCTCCGTTAGCAAGGATACATGCATCCACCCTCCGTCGCATGGAATCCCTGATGCGCTGATGCAGCCCTGGAGAACGACGTATTGTATCACAGCCGTCCACAATACGAGCACGAAGAGTCTCTACATTTGGTACCGGGGTTGCGTAGACAAGAGCTTTCTAATGCCCCCATAAACGAAAGTCGAGAGGGTTGAGGTCAGGAGAGCGTGGAGGCCATGGACTTGGTCCGCCTCTACCAATCCATCGGTCACCGAATCTGTTGTTGAGAAGCGTACGAACAATTTGACTGAAATGTGCAGGAGCTCCTTCGTGCATGAACCACATGTTGTGTCGTACTTGTAAATGCACATGTTCTAGCAGCACAGGTAGAGTATCCCGTATGAAATCATGATAAAGTGCTCCATTGAGCGTAGGTGGAAGAACAAAAACTAAAATGAGCTCTAATATGGAAATTAAGCGTTTCCGAACACATGTCCACATAACATCTTTTCTTTATTTGTGTGTGAGGAATGTTTCCTGAAAGTTTGGCCGTACCTTTTTGTAACACCCTGTATATATTAAGGTTGCCCTTAATACCGTAAGTTTCCCATTACAGAGAGAAAATAATAATTTGAGAGACATTTACATAATATTTGGATCGGCAACTGATAAGGTTACATGATAAGCTCTTGTATGCAGTAAAAGTGAAGAACCTCCTGGAATTAATCATCAAAGTAAATATTACACTTCATGGAAATTGTTGTGTTATTATGATATGAGAACTGAAGATGGTCACACAGGTGATTAAAATCGATCTGCAAAATAAAGAAATTCAATATTTACGTCCTATGCTGCCATTTGTCCTAAATAAAATGGCTCTGAGCACTACGGGACTTAATATTTGAGGTCATCAGTCCCCTAGAACTTAGAACTACTTAAACCTAACTAACCTAACGACATCACACACATCCATGCCCGAGGCAGGATTCGAACCTGCGACCGCAGCGGACACGCGGTTCCAGAATGAAGCGCCTAGAACCACACGGCCACAACGGCCGGCTATCTATCCAAAATATGGTGACAATAATATGGTCGTGGTACACACAGTCTCAGTGGAATTATACATAAAAAAAATTAACTATGTATCGTGATAACTTCTGACCAGATTGGCCAGAGGTGGTAACTGTCTAAAACCGGTAGCCAGTAGGCAAGACGAAGAATACGTGCGTCTACGGACGACAACAGATAATTGTTTCTGATAATACTGGTGTCTGTTCCAACCGGCAGTCTGTCCGAAATACATAATTCATATGGCACTTTGCGTAATATTTTTTTTTTGAGCTGTCTGTTGTTTGGATCACCTTATTAAATGAATCTAAAATACATACGCCTTTCCGAGGGCAAACTGGCACTAAACCCCTTGTGTGGGTACAGCCTGTTGCAGAGACGACTTTCTGAAGCTGCACAAGTGTGTTAATCAAGCAGATTGGTATTCAGCTGTTGGGATTAGACGGATATTTCTACTCTACTGTTTCTTTTTCTTCAGGTTTTGTTAGTTTCCGTATGGTAGGCATCTTAACCAGTGTCCTGGATCGCTCGGTAACCTGGTTCGGATTGGGATAATTCGTGCTTTCATTTGTTTCGTAACTTAGACATAAATATTACTGTATGTGGAACTTTCCTACTTCGTTATGACTAGTCCTCCTCCTCCTCCTCCTCCTCCTACTCTGGCAGACGGTATAGTTATGAAAATATTGGCGTATTAATTGTCTACCGCGTAGCTGAGTAGCATGTGAAGTTGGGTATCGTTTTGATCGTCGTCTTGAAGGAGTTTTCCAAGCAGGTATCCTCATGTCTCCAGTGTAGAGTGACTGGAGTTTAGATCTTCTCTGTCACTGTGTTTTACATCTTAGTGCACACATCGGTCTTAACTGAAAGCTCAGCTATCGTCCCCATTCTCCCTGTTCGTGCTAATCAAGCAGTTGTCGATACTGGGTCTTCAGATGTATTCATTGGTCCAGTCGTAGTAGGAGACCTTTGGTAGACCCTTCCAGCTCACCTTGTAGGCAGTCTAATGTCCGCCAGGTCAGATGACCACTACATATTCTGATGACAGTGTTGGGGATACATTCGGGTTGAGTATTTTGTATTATTTATTGTCATGCTTCAGCCTTCAGACATAAAATGGCTTTTATTTTGTGGACATAGGATACTATTTTGTGCTTCTTGTTCAGTATTCTTTCTTATAGTTAATAGTTTTGGCGGAAATTAGGTTTCGATCGGCATCGTTGCTATAATCCTCCGTGAATATAACTAGACTCAGCAGCAGCGACCACAACATAGAATGGACTGTCCACTCGTGAACTTAACTCACAGCCCTTCTGTTGGGCTGGAGCTAGCCGATGCAGGCACCAACACCCTTGTGAAATAGAATGTCGAATCAAAACATTTCAGTTGTCCAAATTTCCAATTGGCACTTTATTTGAACAACCAGTGCTTCATTACGTAATTTAAACCATCTGGAAGACGTGTGGAATGTTTCCACCTCTGGTCAAGCTAAAATAAGGGCCAGCGTTCAGTGACGAGTATCCATAGATTTTTGACACAGTAAGCCCTTCGATCATCGTTTGCCGACCAAAGTGAGCTGTTGATTTCAGCAATTATAAAGCTTATTGCAGTGACCTGTAACATTTTTAATGCCATTATGGTTAGTTTGTTCAAATGTAACCTTGGGAGATGGAAATCGGGGCTCGAATTCATTTAGTCTATGGGCGCATCAAGGTCCCTACACACGTAACGTAGATACTGAGTTTGACTTTGGCACAGCACATTTACAAGTCTTTTGCAGCAGCCCAGTTGCTGGGCTTCATTTCTCCCTCAATGTCAGTGGCTGGCCCCAACGAAAGGCACGCTGTCGACACTTACCTGCTGCCAGAAGTCGTTGTTAGCATTCCTCCGCCATTCATTCGGCGAATATTCATGTGTTCCTGTCTGTATTGTGATCCCCGTACAGAAGGGTGCTACTTGTTGGTGGGCAATGCAGTTAGTTCTGCTGTCCATCTTGATTTCTGGTGACGACGTGTCCTCTGCTTGCTGCAGAGACGTGTTATGCTGGAATTCCTTGTAGCAAGTACCGTTACCTGTTCCGTATTGGTAGATAGTGTTACTGGTGTTGGAAGAGTCCCATTCTATAGGGAACCGGTAGAGAACTGACTCAATATCTCTCAGATCCAGATTCCAGTTTCATTCGGGAGGACGACGGTTCAATCCCGCGTCCGGCCATCCTGATTTAGGTTTTCCGTGATTTCCCTAAATCACTCCAGGCAAATGCCGGGATGGTTCCTCTGAAAGGGCACGGCCGACTTCCTTCCCGATCCTTCCCTAATCCGATGAGACCGATGACCACACTGTCTGGTCTCCTTCCCCAAACAACCAACCAACCAGATACCAGTTTGATACTTCTAAGGCCAGTGGTGGTTGTCCTCAGGTGGAAGCCACGGATTGTCTGCACAGCTGGTTGGCATGTCGTACGAGCGTGGCGCAATTGGAATCGACTGTGTATGATCGTCCAGTCGGCATCGTTGACTCCACCCATTCTGGGACCCTCCGAAAGACGTGAGCCAAGTGCTCTGTGCCCATAGAGTACCTGTGGCGAAGTTGGGACTGGTGTGTAGAAGTGCACGTCTCAAAAAGTCACAGAGGGCCCAGTGTTGGCAGCTACGAAGCAATTCCACCATAGTGGTCTTGTAGGAAGACAGATTGTATCAGGTTCTCGGCGTTGGACGCCGAATTCTAAGGATCTGCGTCTTAACGCTAACGACGAACTCCTCGGTTTCGCTATCAGAAGCTGGGAAGAACGGAGCTGTTACGTGCATCATGGCGTTATGTGAGCAGAAATACTGAAACGTACTAGATGAAAATTAGGGAATGCCGTACAAAGTGATTGTTTATGTGGCCTCTTCAGCTGAAAATACCTTAGAGCCCGCCGCTTAAGGACATTAGGAAAGATGAAAATTTGAGTCGCTGGTGTTGAGGCACATACCGTTGAGGAAGGGGCCATGTGGGTGCTGTGGCAATGACCAGCTGTGCAAGTGGGGGTGCGCTGTCACGCTTATGTCCCGGGAGCAGGCTCTCCTTTTAGTGTCAGGTATATAGCCACGCCAGTAAACGGGCTGCCTAGTGAGTGCCTTCGTGTACGTCATCTCCCAGAGGCCAGGGGGGAGGGGGTTACACAGTGAGGCAGTGCTGATGGGCTGCCACCCTGTAGTGAACGTCCGGTGTCTTCGTCAGTAGTCACTGTAGAATCTGGATTTTGCTTTTAGAAAAAAATGTATGCCGTGTTTTATAATGGAACAGGATGACAGGTGGTGTGACCAACCTTGGCGAATGTATTTCATTGTGGGAGAGATAGGGAATTGGGACGTGGAGTTTGCTGGTTTTTCTGTTTGTACCTTACATTATTTAAAAACAGTTCCCACTCGCTATTGGTTACAGAAGTAAGTAGAAATTACTGGACGTGCATTTACAACATTATGAAAAAAAGCGATGCCCAGTTCCTCTGACTAACATACCTCAAGGAAAACTGTACTCAGGAAGATAGAGGTTACAGAAGAGGACGACGATACGAAGAGCATTAGGCCTTCATCCCACCTGTTCATCACCAGCACCTTGTCTTCTTCCTTCTCACAGTGCTGAAGGCACTTGGCAACTGAATGGAAATGAAAGGGTTGGTAATGAGGAACGAAGAGCATGCAGAACTATGTGAATAGTGTTGTCAACAGCTGTGTGTGTTTTTACAGCAAATAAAACCCTGTATTAGTTTGCATACCAAGTGGTGGTGCTTCATTTGTTACCTTATATCAGGTCTATAGCGGCATAAAATTTATTGAAACTGAGTTCAAAATACTAATCCGATAACATATGCGACGTAATCCATTAATTAGTCTCATATATTGGATGAGGATCCTCGAAACGGTTAAATACCTCAAAACAAGTATGACAGTTAAACCAACGTGACTGTATGTGTCTTCTTTAAGTGACAGTTTCCCTATGTGCAGCGCCTTAAGATACGTGTGCTTTAACTGAATTATAACGGGGCTGACAGTTTCGTTTGCGACTACATCATGTTTAATTCAGCAGAAGATATTATTGGAGTTCACCTTAAATATACGCTTGTTGCAAAAGTTTGGTTTAAAATAATTTAAGAACGTTCGGTCACAAAAATTAAATAGCAGTGAAAAGTATGTCATTTTAAAAGTTCCTGTTTTTGAAGCAGAATAGTGTTCATCCTACAGACTTTGCCACTTTCATATAGAAGTTCGCACGAGACCATCTACAGAAACATACGCAGTCATCAACAGACCTAGTGGCTGCCCGGGAATATTGGTTGAATTACTGTGCGCGCAAGGCCTCGTCTATACGGTCGCTTATGCCACTCAAATAAGGCAAGCCAGCCACAGGAGATGATTGTTCTGTTCGCTGTTGGTGAAAGTCGGATTCCTGTAAAGTGTGTCCTAGTTTGCTGCTGTATGTTTTGCACTCTTACAATTCGAGAAAAAGAATCGCTTCGAGACTGCCAAATAAAAGTTTGAATAACTTGAAGAAATTCGGGCAGGTAATGACCCCGACAGCTGCAGATAATTCGACAACCGCCATTTTAAGGCAGAAACGTTAAGACCGCGCACTGCGCATGTATTACACAGTATCACTAACATTTACAACGAAGGACAAACAATTGCGACACAGTAATAAAAAAAGTTCTACTCTTCGCTATTTCTGTAATGGGCAGATACGGACACAACAACTGACACAAATTTAAGTAACTGAGGCGTCATTTACGACAATTATGGTAGCAATTTTCATAACTGGTGCAGTTAATAATAGGGATGCACATTCAGATGATGTCACTGGTTTTGGTTCAACACATGGTTTGAAATACGGTTAAATAATTCCGTATGTATTACCAAGACACCCCGTAGTATAAATGAATCTTGTGTCAAAGTATTAACTGTCTCAGACTGGCAGATGATCGTCCCTGAGGTTAAGCAAGCCAATACTTACATGACAATGAGGATAAAGGCCTTTTTAATTTTTTGTTGTTCCACTATATCATCCAGGCATCCCCATCCAAGGGTTAATTTCTTATTCTTATCCCCACTAAACAAATACTGAAGGTTGCCTGTGGAAACAACCAGGAACCAAAACATGGCAGCCTTTGCCATTCGATATTAACGACTACCTGGGAGGAAAGAATCAGACGAATGGAAAAGGATCACAAGTTGTTGCAGCGTCGGTCGCTGAGGGACTAACGAACATAAATTCTCACAAGACTTCAGCAGAGGGATGCACACGTACTCTAATCAGTGTCCTAGATTTCAGTCACTGTACAGGGTGCAACACGTTAACACTGCCAAATAGATGTATTAAGGCAACTACAGTAGTACTAAAAGTAATCTGTAATAAAGTAAGTCACTGACAAAAAAAAAATTGCTGCGCCTACTGCCACTACTGGTGCTGCTACAACATAGCGTTGTAAATCACTGGTGAAATGGCTGCTCCTGCTACTGGTACTAGTACAATGCAACGTTGTAAATCACTGGTGACATGGCTCCTGTTTCTACTGGTACAATGCAACGTTGCAAACCACTGGAGAAATGGCTGCTCCTGATACTGATACTGATACTGCTACTTGTACTGGTACAATGCAACATTGTAAATCACTGGTGAAATGGCTGCTCCTGCTACTGCTACTGGTACTGGTACAATGCAACATTGAAAATCACTGGTGAAATGGCTGCTCCTGCTACTGGTACTGGTACAATGCAACGTTGTAAATCACTGGTGAAATTGCTGCTGCTGCTACTGCTACTGGCACTAGTACAATGCATTACTGGTGAAATGGCTGCTCCTTCTACTGACACTAGTACTGGTACAATGCAACGTTGTAAATCACTGGTGAAATGGCTGCTCCTGCTACTGGTACTGGTACAATGCAACGTTGTAAATCACTGGTGAAATGGCTGCTCCTGCCACTGGTACTGGTACAATGCAACGTTGTAAATCACTGGTGAAATGGCTGCTGCTGCTACTGCTACTGGTACTAGTACAATGCAACGTTGTAAATCACTGGTGAAATGGCTGTTCCTGCCACTGCTACTGGTACTGGTACAATACAACGTTGTAAAACGCTGGTAAAATGGCTGCTCCTGGTACTGGTACAATGCAACGTTGTAAATCAATGGTGAAATGGCTGCTCCTGCTACTGGTACTAGTACAATGCAACGTTGTAAATCACTGGTGACATGGCTCCTCTTTCTACTGGTACAATGCAACGTTGCAAACCACTGGAGAAATGGCTGCTCCTGATACTGATACTGCTACTTGTACTGGTACAATGCAACATTGTAAATCACTGGTGAAATGGCTGCTCCTGCTACTGCTACTGGTACTGGTACAATGCAACATTGTAAATCACTGGTGAAATGGCTGCTCCTGCTACTGGTACTGGTACAATGCAACGTTGTAAATCACTGGTGAAATGGCTGCTGCTGCTACTGCTACTGGCACTAGTACAATGCATTACTGGTGAAATGGCTGCTCCTTCTACTGACACTAGTACTGGTACAATGCAACGTTGTAAATCACTGGTGAAATGGCTGCTGCTGCTGCTACTGCTACTGGTACTAGTACAATGCAACGTTGTAAATCACTGGTGAAATGGCTGTTCCTGCCACTGCTACTGGTACTGGTACAATACAACGTTGTAAAACGCTGGTAAAATGGCTGCTCCTGGTACTGGTACAATGCAACGTTGAAAATCACTGGTGAAATAGCTGCTCCTGCTACTGCTATTGGTACTGGTACAATGCAACGTGGTAAATCACTGGTGAAATGGCTGCTCCTGCTAGTGGTACTGGTAGTGGTACAATGCAACGTTGTAAATCACTGTTGAAATGGCTGCACCGGCTACTGCTAAGGGGACAATGCAACGTGGTAATTCACTGGTGAAATGGCTGCTCCTGCTACTGCAACTGGTACTGGTACAATGCAACATGGTAAATCACTGGTGAAATGGCTGCTCCTCCTACTGCTACTGGTACTGGTACAAATCAACGTCGGAAATGTGGTGAAATGGCTGCTCCTGTAAAGCTACTGGTACTGGTACAATGCAACGTTGTAAATTACTGGTGAAATGGCTGTTCCTGCTACTGCTAAAAGTACTAGTACAATGCAACTTTGTAAATCACTGTTGAAATGGCTGTTCCTGCCACTGCTACTGGTACTGGTACAATACAACGTTGTAAAACGCTGGTAAAATGGCTGCTCCTGGTACTGGTACAATGCAACGTTGAAAATCACTGGTGAAATGGCTGCTACTGTTACTGGTACAATGCATCGTTGTAAATCACTATTGGAATGGCTGCTCCTGCTACTGCTACTGGTACTAGTACAATGCAACGTTGTAAATCACTGGTGAAATGGCTGCTCGTCCTACTGCTACTGGTACTGGTAAAAATCAACGTCGGAAATGTGGTGAAATGGTTGCTCCTGTAAAGCTACTGGTACTGGTTCAATGCAACGTTGTAAATCACTGGTGAAATGGCTGTTCCTGCTACTGCTAAAAGTACTAGTACAATGCAACTTTGTAAATCACTGTTGAAATGTAATTACTATTAAAAACAGTCTTGATCACTTTTTATTTAAGAAGGTGACCGGTTTCGACCACTACTGTGGTCATCTTCAGACCTATAAGTTGTATACAAAGCTCTAATTAGAGGGCTACATACATTAAACAAAATACATAAAATTATGAAACTATAAAACGTTGAATTTACCATTGAGTAGGAACCTCTGTTCTGTTGTGGGATCACTACTGGAGAATCCAGAGCACGTCTTACTATATATAATGGAGGCTCCACCCACTTCTGACTGCATGATGTCATTTTTAACCAATGAGTAATAAGTCGAATTACAATTTAAAATTTCTTAGTTAAAAAGAACATTGTCAAGAATTAGAAATAAATACACACTAAACTTAGCTTATTAAACAGCTATTGTCAATTAATGAGCGTTAAAATATTTAAAAATGTAGGAAAATGAACTTCGGTTTGGCAGTACATGGGTTGCCCTCTCAAGGCCTGTCAGCGAACTATTTGGAACCACTGGTTGCTATGGTGAAGTTAGACGCCGTTGCAAAGATGAAGCAGCAGGCTTTTTTTCACTGAAGTTGTTGTAAAGTCGATAGTCGAACTAGTGGTTGCCATGGTGAGGACAAACGCCAGTGCAAAGATGTGGCAGCAGGCTTCTTTCCAACGAAGTTGTTGTAAAGTCGATAGTCGAACTAGTGGTTGCCATGGTGAGGACAAACGCCAGTGCAAAGATGTGGCAGCAAGCTTCTTTCCAACGAAGTTGTTGTGGCGTCAGACGATGTATTATTGAGCAGCAACTCTCTTTATTGAAACCAAAAATGTAAGCTACAATAATCTGTAGCTGACATGTATACTACATGCTGCCCAAATACGATACAAAGTAGTTGTCCGTATATATGAAATATTATCTATAAAGATATGTAGTTTACATGAGCCTTTTTTCCATTTAAGGCATTGATATTTCTCAAGTTATATACCAGTCATATAATCCGATAAAAAAGAAAGAATTTAAAATTATAAAATTATAAGCCAGTGTCAAAAAAAAAAAAATAAAACGATGTGAATTAGCAATATGCAGTCTAAAAGCATAAAAGCAAAAATTCTAAAACAGATAGTCAAACATAAAATAATGTTTGGTAAAAGACAATTACAATGTAAAGATAAAAAATTTTTGCTAAAAGTCTTATAATTAAAAAATATATAATTTCTTTATTTTAAACCTTTTTAAAACGGAGGACAGAAGAGTAAACATTCTAAAGGAGATCATCGAAAAGCTCAAAGAAATGTTTGTCTTTGAACTGAAGTTGTTCATTTAAAACAGATAATGGATTACTTTTGTGAAGTGAAAAAATTTCAATTTCTTCTAAGGTATTTAGCAGTGTTCCTTTTGGCACAGTATGTAATATTTTCAAATTGCTAGAAATGCAACCCTCAGAATGATTGTATCCATCAAGATGTTGACCAAATATTGATTTGATACGTGCAGTACCAGTAGTATGTTCTTTGAAACGTGTTAAAAAGTTACGGCCAGTTTGGCCAATATACTGTTTCTCGCAGTCATTACATATTATTTTATAAACGCCTGACTTTTGGTATCTATTTGAGCCTCCAATTGTGTGTTTCAGTTTCATCTGTAGGGGGTTATTAGTTTTAAATGCTAATCTCACGCTTGTGTTCTTAAATAATTTATTTATTTTATCTGAGATAGGTCCCATGTATGTCATTTGTATAAATCTCTTCTTGGAATTTATAACAGCGTCATTTTTTTCTTGTAATTTTTGATATAACAGATCAACCTGAAGGGAATTATAATTGTTAGCAACTGCTATCTGTTTTAATGTATTAATTTCCTTTTGGATTGCATCATGTTGGAGAGGTAATTTCAGTATCCTATGTATCATAGTTTTAAAAAATGCCATTTTGTATCTTAATGGATGGCATGATGTAGCATTTATTATTACGTCGGTTGATGTGGGTTTACTATAAATAGAAATATTATGTTTTCCATTCTGATTTGTAATTGTGAGGTCAAGGAAATTAATACTATTGTTACTTTCGTGTTCTACTGTAAATACAAGTTTTGGATGTAAATTATTTAAGTTGTTAGCGAAAGCATCAATTTCTTCCTTAGAGCCGTTATATAATAGCAGTGTGTCGTCAACATATCTTTTATAGTATATAATTTTATTTGTTATTTCTGGATTATTTTTGAAAAATTGGATTTCGACGTAGTTGACGAAGATATCTGCTATAGTGCTAGCCAGGGAATTCCCCATTGCCAGTCCATCTTCCTGTATGTATATTTTATTATTAAATGAAAAATAATTAAAATCTAGAGTAATTCTTAACAGTTCGATGAATTCTACTATTTCTTTGGGGCTCATGATTTTGTGACGCGTTAAGTTATCATTAATGATAGAGATAGTCTCTTGAATAGGTATAGATTTGTGATGTCCAATGATGCGAACTTTGCGTTTTTTGGGATATCCACATCATAAATTAACTTAGTTAATTCGAAACTGTTTTAATACTAAAATTTTCTTCATAAACGTAAAAGGATTTTAAGATTTGATTGAGCTTTTTGTTCAGGTTATAAGAGGGACTGTTGGTATTGTTAACAATTGGACGAATTGGTAAATTTGGTTTGTGTAATTTGATTTGCGATCTCAACTTAGGTAAAGTGGGGTTCATAACTCTAAGTGTTATTTTATCTTTAGGTGAAAGTAAAGAGTCACTATCATCAATCAGCTTTTTAATTTTTGTTTGAAACTTTTTAACACGTTTCAAAGAACATACTACTGGTACTGCACGTATCAAATCAATATTTGGTCAACATCTTGATGGATACAATCATTCTTGCATTGCTGCCCATACTATTCCTTTGAATTTAAGCCATATCTGGTATACATTTATATCTTTAATTTGGAATGAGTGGAGATTATCTCTCAGGAAGGCGTCAAGTGGAATTTTATCTGCTTTTTTGAATAGGTATGTTTTTAGTTTATTTTTGGAGGATTTGGGGATTACAATATTCACTCTCGCTACGGCAACCCTGTCTTCACTAATTCCTGTATCGGTTTTGATACTCGTTATCAACTCAGGATTATTTGTTGCTAAGAGGTAAAGTGTTTTTTTCACAACCCTTTAGTATTCGCGTGGGGTCATGAACTAATTGCTCGAAATAATTTTCAGAGAATGCGTTTAGCACAATTTTGGATGATATTTTATGCATACCTCCGGAATTAAACATGTAATTTACCCTCGCTATGTTGGCGAAAATAAAGTCTCCACCAACTACAATCGTATGAGTCTGGTACGATTGAGCTTATATCCGGCTTTAGCCCGCTTTCAGTGCCTGTAGCGATTTGAGCAGCAGTGCTTTGTTTTAGCGCTTGGAGCTCTGGTACTTCCCCAACACAGTTAAAACAGTGTAGCCGCCTCCTGCGAATAGTGGACACCTGACCTACTTAGCGGAACCCGAAACCCAACCACCCTTTGGCGCAAGTCGAGGAGTCTGCAGTCTACACGGTCGCAGAACCGTCTGAGCCTTTGATTCAGACCCTCAACTAGGCTCTGTACCAGTGGTCCGCAATCGGTCCTGTCTGCTATGCTGCAAATGGTCAGCTCTGCTTTCATCTTGCAAGCAAGACTGGCAGCCCTTACCACTTCCGTTAGCAGCTCGAAACCAGAGAGAATCTCTCCTGATCCAAAGTGACACATATCATTCGTACCAACGTGAGCAACCACCTGCAGTTGGTTGCACTCAATGCTCTTCGTGGCATCTAGGAGGACCCTTTCCACATCTGGAATGACTCCACCCTGTATACGCACTGAGTGCACATTTGTTTTCTTACCCTCCTGGCCAGTCAAGTCCCTAAGGGGCCCCAGAACGCGCCTAACGCTGGAGCTCCCAACTACCAATTGTCCCACCCACTGTGACTGCTCAGATCTTGCCTGTCCTGTTTCAGGGCAAACCACTCAGCCTGCGACAGCATCTGGCTCAGCGAGTGTCAACCACAGACAGGACTTGGAACCTGTTCGTCAGACAGACCAAGGAGGCCTTATGTGCGGCCTCCTGGGAAGTCTTTCGCCCCTGCGCGACCTCCCACTCGACTACAGGTGAGGGGTCAACCTCAGTGCAGGCAGTAACTGGGCTTGGCGCCTGTGACGACCGACCGGAGGGCTCCGACATGCTGGACGTCCATTGGATCCCCACAGCTGGCCCACAGCAGTGGTGCCCATCCACTGTAGCCTCAAGCTGTGTAATCGAAGCCATCACAGCTTGGAGCTGAGAGCAGAGTGTCACCAACTCGGCTCACATCCATACTCAACAATCGCAGTCGCTGTCGATACTAAAGACCGTGCAAAACTACTCAGATAAACGGATTACCGGCACGTGCTGCGCGACTCTACTGTAGACACTGACGAAAATGCACGAACTGTGTCTAAGCAGATATTAAAACACCGGACTACCGAAGCACTCAGGTGAAACAAAATAATTCTGTTGATTACGAACTTGCAATATGTCACAATATCGGTTTACTTTCCGACTCAAACGAAAATGCGAGAACTGAGATTCTGTGTGTAAATTTAATATCCAGAAACCACAAAGAACTAAACTATTGAAGCACACAGATCATATTTACGAGTTCCTAACCAGGGGCGAATTTTATGTCAGAAAAGCGGTTACTTCCCTGTTGCTGCTTAAGTCTCGGACGGCTGCTGCTACTGCCTGACTAGAAAATCCGTCAAGGGGGCTTTCTACACTCCTGAGCTGTCAGGAATGCTGTATCACAACACGTCCATTTTTTGTAACGGCAAATCCTTAAAGAGGTCAGATCAATATGTCTGTTGAGATACTCCACCGGATTCAGAGCGCCTCTTCGCTATTTTTTAAGCGGCAGATACTATCAAGGGCGAAGGCAGCACTACAGTTTCACAGTACATGTAATTCACTGTGCTCCTCCAGTACGACTGACGATGTCGAGGAGAAACTTAGCTGGTGGTCTTATTCCCCAGAGTCAGGCTGCAAAGGCATTGACTGACAATGTGCAGACATGTGACTAGATCTCAGCCAAGATGGCAGTACCCTCATGTAGCTTACAATGTTACATCCAGATCGCCATGATGCTTCTCTGTAATCCTCCTTGTTTCTGATCCTTCTACAGATTCTAGAGCGTTAAACATTAATATTTTATTGCCTCAAATACGTTGGATCGGAGAGAGAGAGAGAGAGAGAGAGAGAGAGAGAATTTATTATTGCAGGGCAATGCATTTGGGTCCTTTGTCCAGCACCGTACGGCACTACACACCACACCTGCTCAACGCTAGCGTCGTCCTGAGACGCCCTTCAACTGGCATGTGACCGTAAGCATGGCTGACTAAAAATTCTCCCTATAATGTGGCCACCAAGGTGAGAAGAGGTGCTATGGTAGAGGTAGGTGTACGTCTCCTAGTTAATTGGTATAATACCACGTGCAAAAATATTCTGATTACCGAGATAACGATCAGCTATTCAAATTTATTCATTCACATTTTTGTAGTTACTAAACCCCTTTTATAATGACAAACATTTCTCAGTTTAGTTATTACACATACCGCATATCCAATACAAGCTTCGTAGATATTTCACAGCAAGCCTTTAAATGGTCTTGAGCCACAAAACACCACGCAAAATACGAAGGAAAAACAGAGGAAATAATGCGATAGCTTGCAAGTAGACGTAATGTGCCGAAAGTATTTCGGATATTTTATCTCGTTAGTTGGCGTTGATTAGTATTCAGTCCACCGCTGACCACTTACGATGGCCTATTACGAAAATTACCTCAATTCCCCAATTGTACAGCTGTGAACGCTTACACAAATTTACAGCAATATTATACCCATCAGTCTGGTTGGTAAATTTTAGCGTATTAGAATGTAACTCCTACAGCTGCGTGATCAAGATTACGAAAATGTATGCAGTTAATGAATTAAAGCCATATTGTAGTGCCAATGCACACTGTTATGATAATGGGTAAATTTCTTCGTATCTCCTGGATGGAGTGTCTGTATGTGTTCCCGCAGCTTAGGAAACCAGATAGGAAGAGCTGTCTTTCGTAAAGTACGCTGTCTATCATTTGGTGGAGCACACACTTTAGTCACTATCGGCTTCAAAAGTAATGAAGTCCTGTTGGGGCAATAGCTTTGAATCGTGGGTATACGTTACATGAAAGTGAAAGATATTAGTATCCGATTATCTGACTTTGTCTTATCTTGTCTCGATTAACTTCAACTAATTGTTTGTTCTCAGGGTACCAAAATTCAAGTTTTCACGATCCGACAGCTTTAGTAACAGCCGTTTTAACGTCACATACGCCAGTAGTATTGCAGAATGCTTACGCACTCACAAATATTCGTATTCCCATACCATGTTTCAAAGCAATAAAGCCAGTTACCAAAGGAACGAAACCACATACGGATGCTTGAACCATTCCGTAATCAACGTAATAATAATAGTAATAATAATAATAATAATAAAAGGCGACGAAAAGAACAAACCACTAATAGGACTAACCACCCTTTTAGTGTGATTAGTTGGTTCAGGACAGAACATGTTCGGGGACGACGCTTGAACCCTATGCCCGCCCACAATGGTAACGACACTGCTAGCCAACTGGAAAAAGATTTAAATCCAAATAGAGGTGTTTTGCAGGATATGCTTCCTGCAACCACCCTAGAAGGAAAACAAAGACAGAGGATGAGATGGTCAGATGAAGTTAATCGACACCTCATGTTCTGTTATTACCAAGCAACAAACCAACACAACTGGATACAGATCACAAGTATACACAACATTTATTACCAGATACCCAGAATTAAAATTTTTAACAGAACAACGACTGTCTGATCAGATCCGTGTAATAATCAAAAATAACAGGATACCCCAGTCAGAATTAGAAAACACCAAACAAAAAGTACAACAAATACTGGAACAAAATAATGTGCAATCAGAAGAAGAAGAAAATACAGTAATGGACTCAAGATTTCGTTTTCCTCTGATTTTTTTAATTGGTGCGTGTTGTTCTTTACTTGTTTGCTGTGGGATGTTTAAGACAGCCACCAGAATAAGCACAAATAGAACACGAAGTGACACAGATGTTAGATATACAAGAAAAATTTCAGCTAACATATATAGAATACAAAGACACAAATACAGACATTAGACCATTCTTGCATAGACCACCAAATAACCCACAAGTCGAAACAACAATAAAAACTATCAACACAATCATACACAACAAAATAAATGAAAACACAACTATGGAAGAGTTAAAACTACTGGTTTATATAGGAGCACTCACTACACTAAATATACACACTAGGCAGAGATCAGAACCAACCAACACACAGAAGAAACCCACAAAACCAGCATGGCAACACAGGCTACAGATCAAAATAGAAAAACTGAGAAAAGACATCGGACAGCTAACACAGTTTATAAGAAATGAAATCTCGGGAAAAAAACAAAACAGGTTAGGCAAAATCTCACAACAAGAAGCGACAGAGCAATTAGACGAAAAGAAGCAGAAATTACAAGCATTAGCCAAACGACTCAGAAGATACAAAAAAAGTGAAAATAGAAGGAAACAAAACCAAACATTCAACACAAACCAAAAGGAAATTTTACCAGACAATAGATAACACACACATTAAAATAAACAATCCACCAAACATAACAGACATGGAACACTTCTGGAGCAACATATGGTCAAACCCGGTACAACATAACAGGCATGCACGGTGGATACAAGCAGAAACAGACACATACAAGATGATACCACAAATGCCTGAAGTGACAATTTTGCAACATGAAGTCACCCAAGCAATTAATTCTACTCACAATTGGAAAGCCCCTGGAAATGATAAAATAGCAAATTTCTGGGTAAAGAAGTTCACCTCAACACATTCACATCTAACTAAATTATTTAACAGTTACATTGCAGACCCATACACATTCCCTGATACACATGGAATAACTTATCTGAAACCTAAAGATCAAGCAGACACAGCGAACCCAGCTACATATCGCCCAATAACATGCCTACAAACAATATACAAAATATTAACTTCAGTCATTAAACAGAAATTAATGACACATACAACACAGAACAAAATTATAAATGAAGAACAAAAAGGCTGTTGCAAAGGAGCACGAGGATGTAAAGAGCAAATGATAATAGATACAGAGGTGACATATCAAGCTAAAACTAAACAAAGGTCGCTACACTACCCATACATTGATTACCAAAAAGCTTTGCATAGTGTACCCCACTCATGGTTACTACAAATATTGGAAATACACAAAGTAGATCCTAAATTGATACAGTTCCTAAACATAGTAATGAAAAATTGGAAAACCACACTTAATATCCAAACAAATTCAAATAATATCACATCACAGCCAATAGAGATTAAGTGTGGAATATACCAAGGAGACTCATTAAGTCCTTTCTGGTTCTGCCTTGCTCTGAACCCACTATCCAACATGCTAAATAATACAAATTATGGATACAATATGACTGGAACATACCCACACAAAATCACACATTTGCTATACATGGATGATCTAAAACTACTGGCAGCAACAAATCAACAACTCAACCAATTACTAAAGATAACAGAAGTATTCAGCAATGATATAAATATGGCTTTTGGAACACACAAATGTAAGAAAAATAGTATAGTCAAGGGAAAACACACTAAAGAGGAAGATTACATATTGAATAACCACAGCGACTGCATAGAAGCGATGGAAAAAAGATGCCTATAAATATCTAGGATACAGACAAAAAATAGGAATAGATAATAGAAATATTAAAGAAGAACTAAAAGAAAAATAGACAAAGACTAACAAAAATACTGAAAACAGAATTGACAGCAAGAAATAAGACAAAAGCTATAAATACTTATGCCATACCAATATTGACCTACTCATTTGGAGTAGTGAAATGGAGTAACACAGACCTAGAAGCACTCAATACACTTACACGATCACAATGCCACCAATATAGAATACATCACATACATTCAGCAACAGAAAGATTCTCATTAAGCAGAAAGGAAGGAGGAAGGGGATTTATCGACATAAAAAACCTACATTATGGACAGGTAGACAATTTAAGAAAATTCTTTCTAGAACGAGCAGAAACTAGAAAAATACACAAGGCAATCACTCATATAAATACATCGCCTACACCACTGCAATTTCACAACCACTTCTACAACCCTTTAGATCGCATAACATCAACAGATACGAAGAAAGTAAATTGGAAAAAGAAAACACTTCATGGCAAGCACCCGTATCATCTAACACAGCCACACATCGATCAAGACGCATCCAACACATGGCTAAGAAAAGGCAATATATACAGTGAGACAGAAGGATTCATGATTGCAATACAGGATCAAACAATAAACACCAGGTATTACAGCAAGCATATTATTAAAGATCCCAATACCACAACAGATAAATGCAGACTTCGTAAACAACAAATAGAAACAGTAGATCACATAACAAGCGGATGTACAATACTAGCAAATACAGAATACCCCAGAAGACATGACAATGTCGCAAAAATAATTCATCAACAGCTTGCCTTACAACATAAACTTTTAAAACAACATGTTCCCACATACAAGTATGCACCACAAAATGTACTGGAGATCGATGAATACAAATTATACTGGAACAGAACCATTATAACAGATAAAACAACGCCACATAGCAAACCTGACATCATACTCACCAATAAAAAGAAGAAATTAACACAACTAATCGAAATATCCGTACCCAATACAACAAATATACAAAAGAAAACACGAGAAAAAATTGAAAAATACATCCAACTGGCTGAGGAAGTCAAAGACATGTGGCATCAGGATAAAGTTGACATCATACCAATTATACTATCAACTACAGGAGTCATACCACACAATATCCACCAGTACATCAATGGAATACAGCTACATCCAAACATATATATATACAACTACAGAAATCCGTAATTATTGATACATGTTCAATTACCCGAAGGTTCCTAAATGCAATATAACACATACCATACAGTTAATAGGAAGTGACGCTTGATCAAGGTCCGCGTCACTTTCCATTCTTAACCAGACTTACCGTCCGAGAAAGTAAAGAAATAATAATAATAATAAGTCAAAACGTCAAAATTAAGCTTCACCTGTGACAAACAATGCAGTGACCTTTCGGTCTCATATTCGACAGGTTACTTCTGAGTGGGCAGCTGGTCCGAAGCCAGTCATTTGGAAATAAAGGAAAGTAATGTGGAAACTCAATTTGGGCAGTGATAAGGAACGATAACGGACCTCCCAGACGAAAAATAGGTCTGCTTCTGACGAAACCAGTCCTGTTCTCCATTTTTATGATTTCTTTGTGCGTTATTCAGGGATAACACACTATTTCAATGCTAATAGGCATTAGTGTGACACTTCGATACTTCACGTAAGGCCGATAGCAAGCTACAAACGGAGATTTTGAAGTTCTCTGAAAATGGAGCTGCGATCTCATACGATGACGTAGGCGAAGTATCAGTGGCGGTCTCGAAGTAGTACCCAGATGAGAAAACTAGTGAGTGCAGCAAGTAATGGTACTACGTGCAACTGCAGCGCAGCTAGGAACAGCTTAGCAGGTGCACGTAGTAAATACGTCGCCTCCGATCACGAGGAGCAGAGATGCCGAACAAAGGTTATATGAAGTAGTTATAAGCGAGCACGCACCGCTGCCATATCTTGGACGCCACCGTTATTGTGAGAAAGATATTTGATAAGACATACAATGTACATGGAGAGACAAAAATAACCACAGACTTAAATGATATACTGACGGATGTACCACACATTTCATTACTGAAGTTTGCTATACATTTCTTCACCTGTTGTACTTCTTGGTATTGGTTTGCTACTTTGACTGCAGGGGTTTTATGTTCTTCAAAGCTCTACGGGATAGTTTCAGGAATAGATTCCTCGTACAGCAAGATAACAAAAGGCCTAGGAAACAAGAGGGATAAGACGCCTACCTTAAGGACTACAGGCACTTCCTCAATAAAAAATCTTTCACAGCAGCAAAGATGAAAGAGTGCTCATAGCTATGAAAGTACGCAATTTAGACCGTGTGTTCACATGAGTTACTTTCTGTTTTGATCCTTTCTATGCCCTCCCAAAATAAGAAACTCGTGTATACATAGATGAGATTTGAGATCATAAGGTTAAACACCTCAAAGATCATGTAAAGAATCCATTCCTGAAGTTTCGCATAAGAGATTTAAAACGCGTTGTCTGAATAACACGATAATTTGAAAAGTGTCAAGTCTCCTCTCCATATCACCAGCCTAACATACTGTCCAATAAGGAGCTAACTAAAAAGCTAAATACAAAGTTCAGTACTAAACCTTCAGTCAATTATTCTTTAATGTTCTCCTACAGAGACAGAAGTGACAACGTGTAGGTACTTAGATAGAAGACAGTATAGCATTTTCTGTGGTATCCACATACATGCATACAACCTCTTCACTCACACATTTCACACATCTCATACACTCATAGCCCGCTACCTCCTCTTATAGACTCCCTATGCCCCCACTCGTCAATTAATATACCCTCCTGTAACAAGCTCGTCAGCTCAGATACCCCCCTCGCCTGCTCGGATACCCCCCTCGCCTGCTCGGATACCCCCCTCGCCTGCTCGGATACCCCCCTCGCCTGCTCGGATACCCCCCTCGCCTGCTCGGATACCCCCCTCGCCTGCTCGGATACCCCCCTCGCCTGCTCGGATACCCCCCTCGCCTGCTCGGATACCCCCCTCGCCTGCTCGGATACCCCCCTCGCCTGCTCGGATACCCCCCTCGCCTGCTCGGATACCCCCCTCGCCTGCTCGGATACCCCCCTCGCCTGCTCGGATACCCCCCTCGCCTGCTCGGATACCCCCCTCGCCTGCTCGGATACCCCCCTCGCCTGCTCGGATACCCCCCTCGCCTGCTCGGATACCCCCCTCGCCTGCTCGGATACCCCCCTCGCCTGCTCGGATACCCCCCTCGCCTGCTCGGATACCCCCCTCGCCTGCTCGGATACCCCCCTCGCCTGCTCGGATACCCCCCTCGCCTGCTCGGATACCCCCCTCGCCTGCTCGGATACCCCCCTCGCCTGCTCGGATACCCCCCTCGCCTGCTCGGATACCCCCCTCGCCTGCTCGGATACCCCCCTCGCCTGCTCGGATACCCCCCTCGCCTGCTCGGATACCCCCCTCGCCTGCTCGGATACCCCCCTCGCCTGCTCGGATACCCCCCTCGCCTGCTCGGATACCCCCCTCGCCTGCTCGGATACCCCCCTCGCCTGCTCGGATACCCCCCTCGCCTGCTCGGATACCCCCCTCGCCTGCTCGGATACCCCCCTCGCCTGCTCGGATACCCCCCTCGCCTGCTCGGATACCCCCCTCGCCTGCTCGGATACCCCCCTCGCCTGCTCGGATACCCCCCTCGCCTGCTCGGATACCCCCCTCGCCTGCTCGGATACCCCCCTCGCCTGCTCGGATACCCCCCTCGCCTGCTCGGATACCCCCCTCGCCTGCTCGGATACCCCCCTCGCCTGCTCGGATACCCCCCTCGCCTGCTCGGATACCCCCCTCGCCTGCTCGGATACCCCCCTCGCCTGCTCGGATACCCCCCTCGCCTGCTCGGATACCCCCCTCGCCTGCTCGGATACCCCCCTCGCCTGCTCGGATACCCCCCTCGCCTGCTCGGATACCCCCCTCGCCTGCTCGGATACCCCCCTCGCCTGCTCGGATACCCCCCTCGCCTGCTCGGATACCCCCCTCGCCTGCTCGGATACCCCCCTCGCCTGCTCGGATACCCCCCTCGCCTGCTCGGATACCCCCCTCGCCTGCTCGGATACCCCCCTCGCCTGCTCGGATACCCCCCTCGCCTGCTCGGATACCCCCCTCGCCTGCTCGGATACCCCCCTCGCCTGCTCGGATACCCCCCTCGCCTGCTCGGATACCCCCCTCGCCTGCTCGGATACCCCCCTCGCCTGCTCGGATACCCCCCTCGCCTGCTCGGATACCCCCCTCGCCTGCTCGGATACCCCCCTCGCCTGCTCGGATACCCCCCTCGCCTGCTCGGATACCCCCCCCCCCTCGCCTGCTCGGATACCCCCCCCCCTCGCCTGCTCGGATACCCCCCCCCTCGCCTGCTCGGATACCCCCCCCCCCTCGCCTGCTCGGATACCCCCCCCCCTCGCCTGCTCGGATACCCCCCCCCCCCCTCGCCTGCTCGGATACCCCCCCCCCCTCGCCTGCTCGGATACCCCCCCCCCTCGCCTGCTCGGATACCCCCCCCCCCCCTCGCCTGCTCGGATACCCCCCCCCCCTCGCCTGCTCGGATACCCCCCCCCTCGCCTGCTCGGATACCCCCCCCCTCGCCTGCTCGGATACCCCCCCCCTCGCCTGCTCGGATACCCCCCCCCCCCCTCGCCTGCTCGGATACCCCCCCCCCCTCGCCTGCTCGGATACCCCCCCCCCCTCGCCTGCTCGGATACCCCCCCCCCTCGCCTGCTCGGATACCCCCCCCCCCTCGCCTGCTCGGATACCCCCCCCCTCGCCTGCTCGGATACCCCCCCCCCTCGCCAGCTCGGATACCCCCCCCCCCTCGCCTGCTCGGATACCCCCCCCCCTCGCCTGCTCGGATACCCCCCCCCCCCTCGCCTGCTCGGATACACCCCCCCCCTCGCCTGCTCGGATACACCCCCCCCCTCGCCTGCTCGGATACCCCCCCCCCCTCGCCTGCTCGGATAACCCCCCCCCCCCTCGCCAGCTCGGATACCCCCCCCCCCTCGCCTGCTCGGATACCCCCCCCCCCTCGCCTGCTCGGATACCCCCCCCCCCCTCGCCTGCTCGGATACCCCCCCCCCTCGCCTGCTCGGATACCCCCCCCCCCCTCGCCTGCTCGGATACCCCCCCCCCTCGCCTGCTCGGATACCCCCCCCCGCTCGCCTGCTCGGATACCCCCCCCCTCGCCCCTTTCGTTGGCTCGGATAGGTCTGGAAGGTAGGAGACGAGGTACTGGCAGAAGTAAAGCTGTGAGGACGGGGCGTGAGTCATGCTTTGGTACCTCAGTTGGTAGAGGACTTGCCCGCGAAAGCCAAAGGTCTCGAGTCTCGGTCCGGCACACAGTTTCCGACAGCGCCACGAAATGTTGAAAATGTTTAAGTCCTCATTCAGACAGCATTCTCAGCCCTAGTCCTGGGTGTTGCTCACCTGCGTTTCCCCCCCCCCCCACTTGTCTCTCTCCATAAAAGCCTCAACATGGTCCAGGTGATTATTTTCCATCGCGACCTTCTCTTGCAGTCTGACGACAAACTGTGCTCCAATTTAGAATGGCGCGGTGTTAACTTCATCAAGCACATCTATACAGGACCCAAAGACAATAGGGTTCTTCCCAACGCCCTTATCTTGGTCTCTGATGGTGATTAATTGCCCGAAAACGTAAAGGAGATGATATACTGCTGTGACACAAAGTATCGCATAGGGGGTGGAATGTATGGTTTTACTCGCCTTGGTAAAGATGTTGAGGACCTACTAACTCAAATGTCCCGTCTGTCCACTGTAGAGCTCACGACGACTTTGGTGACCGTGACCACTTTCCATTCTTCCTGTCTCTCCCCCAACGTCACTCATTTACACACTTGCCCACATGGACTATTTCAGAGGCTGACTAGGACGCTTTCACATCAGCTACGACCACTAAATCTCCATTGTATGGCAACATCGATGAGGTGATCCACACCATTACTGCTACCACTGTTGCTGCAGCTGAACCGGCAATACCTTGTCTTTCAGGTTACGTCCCCCCCTCCCTGCGGCGGAACATCATTAGTGCCGCCCATACTTGGAGCACCTAATTACGTTCAAACAGCGCCATACTGAGGTCCACCAACTCATCAAACGATGTAAGCAGGAACGTCTGGAATGATACGTTTCCTCACTTGGAACACGAACGTCTCCTTCCTGGGTTTGAAAGAAGCTCTAACGACTTTACGGCTATCACACATCTGTGTGTGTCCCTGGAATTTCCATACATGGAGCTATATCAGCTGATCCAGATGTAATCACAGATTGTCTTGCCAAGCATTATGCTAGAGCCTCTGGATCAGATAATTACCACGTCAAACAGTGGGTGGAATGACAACACCTATCTTCTGCTCCATGCCACCCTGAGCCATATAATGCTTCTTTCAGTGAGTGGAAATTACTCAGTGCCCTTGCCGACTGTCCTGATATACCACTGGCCCAGACTGCATCCATTATCAAATGATTGAACTTCTGTCAAAAGATTACCACTGCCACCTCTTTGCCGACTTCAAATGCATCTGGAGCGATGGCGAATTCCCCGTCAAAATGCCGGAAAAATAACATCGTTACAGTGCTAAAGCCTGGTAACAAACCACTAGAAGTGGATAGCTATCGCCCTATCAGCCTCACCAACATTCTGTGTAAGCTGCTCGAACGTATGGTGAACTGGCTGTTGTGTTAGTTCCTGATTCTTGGATCCTTCTGGCTCTGTCCCAGGGCCGTTTCCGCCACCGACAACTTGGTCCACCTGAAGTATCCCCTTCGATCGGCCTCTTCCCAGCCACAACATTATATTTCAGTCTTTTTTGACCTGACGAAACCCTACGATGCCACTTGGCACAAGTGGGGTCTCCAGGGCCTGTTTCCGATTTTTATGCAGAACTACTTGTTCCTCCGCACTTTCCATGTCTGTGCTTCCTACAGTGCGCCAGATATAAAAGGGAATGGGCTTTACATGCACTTCTGCCGCTGTCATACTGTCAACCCCCACCCATAACTTTGACTCAATGATCAACTACTTCATGTAGTGGAGACTTACCACTTTCTTGGAAATTGTCTTTGACACCTGCTTAACTTGGGTCCCCATCTTCATCAGCTTCAGGG
The DNA here is from genome assembly GCF_023898315.1 of Schistocerca nitens. Taxonomy (NCBI): domain Eukaryota; kingdom Metazoa; phylum Arthropoda; class Insecta; order Orthoptera; family Acrididae; genus Schistocerca; species Schistocerca nitens. The sequence goes on from NC_064615.1 coordinate 1,070,224,606, forward strand.
AAAGTACTGGTGGCATCCTAATTTTATTCAATGCCTGATCCACACTGGCTGGGATGCTGAAGGCCGTACACCGATGCAGCTGTACAAAAGCCCTCATACAGTCCCATATTGACTTAAAGAGCCTGGTGTATGGTTCACCATTGCACTGCAGCTGCTGGCCCCTATCCACAACTTCACTTTGCGACAGGAATCTTCTGAAAAAAAACCGTGAACAGGCTCCTCGTGGAATCAAGCGTTGCTCCATTGCATTTCTGGCGTCAGCTACTGCTTAGAAATTATACCACCCACATACATAATTCGCCTCGCCTAGCACGGTGATCCATCCAGAACGGGGAATCGTCTTGCCGACCACGTCTGGTCGCTTCTTACTGAACTTGACACTTTCTCTCTACCATCTTTCTGTGGGTCAACTTCTGTACATCTCCATGTTACATGCATTCGTCACAGCTTTGTCTGGACCTATCACAAGGCTCAGAAGGCTCAGTTCTACCTGAGGCCCTCTGCCAGCAATTGTTATCTATTCTCGGCTAGTTCCAGGGCTCAGAAATAATCCAAACAGACTGATTAATGGTTGAACGTCTTGTTGGCTTTACGTAGGATCACGATGGACATACTGAACAGTGCTCCTTGACAGCAGGGTGCGGTGTTAGGCTCAAGAGCATAATACCAGGTCTGCAGCACAATCTGTTAAGCTCCAGGGAGTCCTTCGTTTGTAGTGACTCCATGAGCTCCTTCCAAGCTCTCGACCAGTGATAAGCACACCATCCTTTGATGAAGTTTATCCAAGAACCCATTTACGTCCTAGAACAATGGGGACTACCAGTTGTCTTCGTAGAACCTTCGGACACATCGGAATCCCAGAAATAGAACTTACTACAAGACTAGCCAAAAGAGGTACTAATAAACGGAGTCTGAAGATCGGTATCCTGGAATCGGGTCTTCCATCTATATTACATCGCAAGGTTTTTGAACTCAGGAATACAGAAATCTGCTCCATGACTTTGCTGAATGTTATGTAAGGTAAAAGAGATGGTTGTATGGAGGTCTCCAATGCAAGGACTCCTTTGTCCTTAGTGAACTCTGCATTGGCCATACTTGGCTTATTCAAGACCACCTCCTGTGCCCCTAGGATCCACCTCAGTGTTGGTGTGGTTGACACTTCAAAGCGGTCCACAGCTTGTTGGACTGTCGAAATTCCGCCACCCTGAGGCGGACTTCCAACCTTCCTGATAAAGTGGGAATGCCTCAACAGCTGTTTTAATTTTAAGTATTGTACAAGAGGGGGTTTTTATCGCTAGATCTAAGAGTTGGCTCATGGCTTTACATGCACTCTATCTGCATTTTAACTTTCTGTTGTGACTTGACCAGGCAGCCAAGTCACTATAAGAAGAGGCCGAAGGGCACGCGTTGAAGCTCACGCAGGCTGGCGTGAGGTGTGGAACAGTTAAAGGAATAGAGACTAGCAAAAAAGGTACGTAGCTTCTGGAATACGTAACTTTAATCCATAATTGGTGAACATCGGTCTGACGGTACATGCATCACAAGATAAATAGCAAATGATAATGGCGCCTTGCTAGGTCGTAGCAAATGACGTAGCTGAAGGCTATGCTAACTATCGTCTCGGCAAATGAGAGCGTAATTTGTCAGTGAACCATCGCCAGCAAAGTCGGCTGTACAAGTGGGGCGAGTGCTAGGAAGTCTCTCTAGACCTGCCGTGTGGCGGCGCTCGGTCTGCAATCACTGATAGTGGCGACACGCGGGTCCGACGTATGCTAACGGACCGCGGCCGATTTAAAGGCAACCACCTAGCAAGTGTGGTGTCTGGCGGTGACATCATACTTTTCTTGCCTCTTCTTGTGCTGTCTCTTCGACTTCGGTGTTGATCTTTTCACAATCTGTGTTTCTGCTGCCTTGTGTGTTTAGGCTCGTGATTCTGGTGTGATTCAGAGTGGGTGGCTCATCCTTTTTCAGACTTGTGATTGGCCAGCCCACGCCGTCTGTTATTATGTTGACATAGCTTCTACTGCTTTTTTCCTTGTAGTTAATGTTTTCAATTTGAGCTTGCTACTTTAGTTTTCTTTGCTTCAGTATGGTTTCACATGTAGTTCTAAGCGTTTCGTTTCTTCCCTGGATTTCGGATGAGGGGATCCTTTTGGGGGTACAATTTGAATCTGAGACCAGTGTGACTATGGAAAATGGACTGAACCTTTCAATTCAGTTCTTCAATCTACGAACAAACAAACTAACCCATTGACATTCCTCATTTGCATGTACAACCCCGTCGTCGTTCGCCGACTCGTACCTCATCATGCCCCTCGTCCACTCATATCCAATCATGACCCTCCCCCCCCCCCCCCTCTCCACGCGAAATTCACAGCTGTTTTGACCTTAGTCGCCTAAACAGAGTTTAACAAAATGCACAACCCCACAACAAACGACTTAAAGCGCACTGGCGACCACACATCACTGTATGCGGTGAACCAAACTGACTTCACTAATCTACTGAACTTCCTGAAAGAAAGGAAATGGAGTGTTTCACTAACACAAAAGTATTTGAAAAAACACAGCAATACATTAATAAGGCAGATGCAAAAACGCCAATCGATACAGTACTCGATGAACTAGCTGCCTTCAGCTGGGATTGAATGCGCATAAAACATTTGAGTTCAGCACAGTGAGATCTTTACATAACAACACGGCGAGTTGGCCGATAAGGCCAGATAACCAGACTAGTTGAATATGAAGTTATTTCTTCATATGGTCGTGAATGTGGAGATATACAACACACTATGTACCCCACAACAGTGACGTAACTGCCAGATTTTTGTGCTTTTGGGTATTCGACGCAGCCAGGCTCCATGCTGCCGGAAACGCGCTGGTGGTCATGCAACACAACAGTGTAAACATCCCTAACTCCCCCAAACAGCACCATGCAAATGCTCCATTTGTGGTGTGGCCCATCCAGCCAGCTGCAGGGTGTGCATTCCCTAGAAGCAGGCTCTCTTCAGAAAACGCAAAACCCATCGCAATTACAGCTCCAAGACCCTCGATCATTCCTCCCCCCCCCCCCCCCCCCCACACACACACACGAAGAACAAGAACAACAAATCTTCGTTGTATCAGCACCAATTTAAAACAAGGCACAGTGATGACGAGCTGACAGTTTCGTCCGTACGATACCCCAATGACCTCGGTGAAGAAGTCGTAGCATAACTGACTGCAAAGAACGTGGAACGAGACAGAGCAAGATGACATCACGTTGGACAAAAAGTCGTTGTGTGCTCAAAAAACGACGAACCAACGTTTCGTAAATCCGATTTTTGACAAAGGCCATTGCGTAGTGACACAATGCAAAGCAACACTTAAAACTGGGTCGTTAGCTGTTGCTGTGGCTATACGATGAAAGTCAACAGGAAAACTTACCATATCACCATTTTGCACATCTATGAACATACAAACCTGTTCGGAAGAGTCCATGAGCGTGTCTCCAGCTACTGGCAATCGGGAAAACTCGTCGACGTTACCATGCTGGGCAGTAGGCCGATACAAACATAGCAGCCCTGCAGCCAGGCGACTAGCACGAGGTTTGGTGTTCTCGTAAAGATAAGTCATTTTATATTATAAAAACATATAGTTTAGTACTGATTACGTGGTAAATAGGTGTATTAGTGTACCTTTTAAGCGTACCATTAAAGGATTCATTTTTCTTTACGTAATATAGCAGAAAACGCGAAAAGATCGTACAGTCGTATTTTCTGTTTACGTTTTGCCGCAGCAAATCTGTAAAATTTCGTTTAGTTGTTCTTCGTTCTCTCCAGCAATTTGACTGTAGCGTGTCTCCTCATTATATAACTCACATTTCCGGAAATAGCGTAAAGTTTATGTTGTTGTTCCAGAAACTTTGCACTGTTGTTTTTGTTTACCCACAGTCGCGTGTAGCCCAAATTTGTGGAATCATATTTTCTTGTTTATCTGTAATTTAACTGACGTATTCTTAATAAAGTATTACGTTTATCATGAGTGAAAAGTGCCTGACTTGCTTAGAATTGTTAGGTCGGGGCTTTGGTGTGACGGATGCTGTTAGTTTTTTTTTCCATGTCCGTGACTGTAGTGGCGTGGGAATAGGGGAAGTAAATGAGACTCATCTGTGGTTGTGTAGGATATGTAGTAGAGATAGGAAGACACTAGAACAGGAGGGAAAAATTGCCGCCCTTCAGGCTGAGTTACACAAGGCCAGGGGAGGTCTTGACAGGTTGAGGAGGGAGAAGGGTAGAGAGAGGTGGGAAGTGGCAACAGGAGGAACAGGTCTGGAAATTTGTCTGGCAGCTCCGTGGTGAATGTGGGAAATAGATTTGACCTGTTGCTTCAGTTAGAAGCTGGTGAGCCTCAAGCAGTTGCAGGTGTAGAGAGGGCACAACAAACTTTCAGCTGCAAATTGAAAAGTAAGGATGTAGGGAAATCAGTATAGAGAAAGAAAGTGTTGTTGTTAGGTAGTTCCCACGGAAGAGGTGGTGTCCAACTTTGAACTAGGATAAGGATACCAGGTCACATTCTGCCAAATTTTTTTAAACATAATGCAGGTGACAGAGGATTTAGGATCACTTTGTCAATACTATTACCTGCCCCACCCACTATAACTACAATGTCTTCCTTAGTGAAATTTTTGCAGAGATCCTGGGTACAATACAGAGTGTGACCTGGCAAAGATTGCATCAGCATCGAAGCATACTAGTGTTAAGGTTGTATCTGTTCTTGGTCGCCATGACAGACCTCATTTGAACTCTTCTGTCAAGAGAGTTAATTTAGAGTTGGAACAGCTGCTTATGGCGGGTGCAGAGTCACACATTGGTGTGCTTCCTGTTGATTCTCTCAATAGGTGGGGTTATACTAGGTATGGCCTTCACCTCAACAGGAAAGGGGAGGTTTAACTGTCTGGGAAATAACAGGAAAGTTAGAGGGGGGGGGAGTCATTGTCATGGGTGAAAAAATGCCAGTGGTTATAGGGTTCAGGAAAGACCCTTTTTTAGGGTAGGGAGGACAAAAACAAACCAACTTTTTTAAGAGAGGTTAGGACTGAGACAAACCTTCAGTTTGAGAAAGAAACAAAAAAAAATTAATTCTAGCTTATTACATCAGCATAAACAGCTATTGGTTAAGAATTTCCAACAGTCAGCAGATATTTCAACTCTGCCCAATTTTAACTCTGTCAATGTGACATGTCAGCTATCTTTATTGCATCAAAATATTCGAGGACTGAGAAATAAAATTGATTAATAATTTGCTTAGATAAATTAGTCTTCAAACCCAGCTGACATAATCTCCCTCTCAGAAAACCATGTGATCACTGGTATAGAACTTTTAAGCGTCACGGGGTTTAGGTTAGCATCTCACTTTCGTAGAGCAGAAATGGAAAAAGGAGGAGTTGACACATTCATCAGCAACTGTCATAAATTTAAGAACATACACATTCATAAATATTGCCTAGAACATCATACGGTAGCATGTGCAACAGAAGTAGAATTTCACTTAAAGTCCTTCATAATATTAAGTGTACATCGAGCATCTGCAGACAACTTTAATCTGTTCATAAACCACCTTGAAGCTGTACTGGCCCATTTAACAACCAAAAACAAAGAAATAGTGGTTGCTCGTGATTTCAATGTAGATTTCCTTAGACTCTCCCAATAAGAACATATTTGAGTTAGTAACACTCTTATACAAATTAATTCCCATTGTAAAGTTCCCCACTAGGGTGGCCAATTGCTCACATTGATAATATTTTTATAGAAAAGTCCAATGAACAAAATTATATTACAAAACCAATAGCCTCTCAGACCATGACATGCAGTTCATTCTGTTACATGTTAATACTGAATAGGATATAAAAATCTGTTAAATCTGAGCTCAAGAGGGTAATCAATAAGCCAAAAATTGATTATTTTAGGACACTCCTCAGATATTCACTGGAATGATGTTTACAGTTCTCATGGCATGAATGAAAAATATAACACTTTTGCTAATAAAGTGCTTACATTATTTGAACACTGTTTTCCCCCAAAACTAACCAAGGTTAGAGTAAAGTCTACAAAGGACCCACGGATTACCCAAGGAATAGGTGCATCTTGTAAAACAAAAAGAAAACTATATCTGTCAATCGGAAACAGTTCTGGTGTTGATGCTGTAGCACATTACAAGAAATACTGCAAAATATTAAGGACTGTAATACGGATATCAAAGTAAATACAAGGAAAAGACAGTCATATGAGATAACAAAATAAAGACAATATGGGATATAGTGAAGGTGGAGACTGGTAGAACAAGACATGAAGAGGGACAAATGGCATTAAGAGTAAATGGTACATTGGTGACAGATGTGTATAGTGTTGCAGAGCTTTTTAACAAACATTTTACAAATTTTACTGAAAAGATGTTGTCAGGTTCTGTAGATCCTGCTATGGAATAGTTCAGACCAGAATTTCAAGTAACTTCCATAATATGAATTTGACCCTCACTACCCCAGCGGAAATAATTACCATCATAAAATCTTTAAAATCAAAAACATCTAGTGGGTATGATAAAATATCAACCAAATTAATTAAAGTATGTGATTCTGAATTAACATATTAAGCTATCTGTGTAACCAGTAGTTAATAAGTGGAAAATTTCCTGAATGGTTGAAATATGATTAAGTTAAGCCTCTGTTTAAGAAGGGAGATAAAGAAATAGCATCAAATTACCGTACAATTTCACTTTTGCCAGCATTCTCAAAAATTTTAGAAAATGTAACAATCGGCTGTATAACCATCTTATCAAATAACATACTGTCAAAGTCGCAGTTCGGATTTCTAGAAGGTTCTGATATTGAGAGCGATATCTACACTTACAGTGAAAACGTGCTCAATTCTTTAGACAAAAAAATGCAGGCAACTGGTATATTTTGTGATCTGTCAATGGCATTTGACTGCGTAAATCACAATATCCTTTTAAGTAAATTAGAATATTAACGTGTAACAGGAAATGCTGCAAAATGGTTCAAATCTTATATCGCTGACAGGAAACAAAGGGTGTTATTAGGAAAGAGACATGTATCAAGCTATCAGGCATCATCCAACTGGGAACTAATTACATGTGGGGTCCCACAAAGATCCATTTTAGGGCCCTTACATTTTCTGGTGTATATCAATGACCTTTTATCAGTACCATTATCAGATGACAAGTACGTTTTGTTTGCCGGTGATACAAACATTGTAATAACAAGCATATCAAGTGTAGTCTTAGAAAGATCGCGTAATAAAATATTTTTGGCCATTAATCACTGGTTCCTAGCCAATTCTTTGTCACTAAAGTTTGAAAAACACACTACATGCAGTTCAGAACTTGTAAGAGGTGTCCCACGAGTATATGCCTAACATACGATGAGAAGCAGATAGAAGAAGTGGACAGTGTTAAATTCTTGGGATTACAGCTTCATAATACTTTAACTGGGAGGAGCACACCACAGAACTCCTGAAGCGTCTTAACAAATCTCTATTTGCAAGGCGAATTGTCAGACACAGGGGATATAAAAATGAAAAAGCTGGCAAACTGCTTAAGTGCTAGTCGTTAACTCTGCTTTCTCTTCCATGGAGGAGACAGTCCTGTTGAGTCCTTGTGTATAGTGTCTGTCCCTGGTGAAGTGTCGATCTGAATTTCTCACACCTGGTTATGTGGTAACCAGCTCAGACAGTTTTTGGTTCTGTTCTTAGTACTTTCTCCCTGGAAGCTGCTAACATGCATATTGTACAACGTGTGCTTTGCGTGCTGCCAGTATATCATGAGATGGCTGTTCATTGAGATAAGCCCCATGACTTCCTGGGGGAGTACCGTTGATTGTTGTGTATGAGAACTGGAATGGCATCAGTCACTGCATCCTCGATTGCAGTAGTAAGTGCATCGACAGCTGTGCTGTGTTTTCAACTGCAGTGTCGTTCTTCTGATACCCTTCATGAGGGCTTTGGCAATTACGTAAGGCCTATGTTAGTTACGGTTCTGCACAAGTGTGGGTACTTTCAAACCATAGTACGATTTAGTTTTGACCTAGTGGAACTTACTACAGTTTTTGCTTTTCTACTTTCGTATTCGATAGTTCCATTTGGGGTGTTTGCGTTCAAATATCCAATAGCAATAACTCTATGCTGATACCACATGTTATGATGCTATTAGGAGGATTGCGTAGCACCATCCGTGAGGTTTGAACTCCTTCGACCTTGATCCCGAGAGCTGTGGCCTCGAACATTTTTGCTACAGGGAGCTCGATTATTGTGTGTTCTATGCCTTTTATCCCACCTGTCCCACTTACAGCCCTATAGTTAGGTTCGCCTGATATGCGAATCTGTTTATGCAGTTTCAACGGTGTCTCATTCACGAGAGCGTTCTGGATGCCTTTCTGCTCCGTGAACAGAACTAATGCAATGCTTTCGAGGCAGATCTCATTCGTCTTGCATAAAAAGATCTGTCTGTGTGTGTTGTGTTGGTCACATGCGGAGACGGATTTGGTGTGTTAACCATTCACAGTTTGTATATGAGTTCTGAAAAGAGTGATTGTGGCAGCCTATTCCTTGCCTGGTTCGCTCATGAGCAGCTACATTTCGAAGGTAGCTATCCTGAGAAGTGCTCCCAACTTGAGATTGGAGAATAGTGTAGCCACTAATCGCCCGAAAGATAGAGATTTGTGTAAGCTTGTGATTTGTTGGACCATGGTGTCTTACGTGCACAGGCTTGTGTGTTTGGTGCAAGTGTTAAATCTGTTGGTGGCGGCGAGGTAACGTTTGTGTGAGCGTGTTTCCTGGAAGTCTCGCTATGCGAACTGTGTCCGTAAGTTCTTTTTCCTAATGTGGTGCTCTAGATCGTCACTGTGGTGGTTGTAGTCCTGGCAGTAATTCATAATGTCCTACTGCATTACAAATTCACACCGACGTTACGTTGAAGGCACGTGATTCCGTCGGCTCACATATTTATTTCTGTGTTCCTTTCTGCAAGTATCCTGTTGGCAGGGTCATCGCAGTATGGTATATTTATGTGCCCAATGTGAAGGGGCTTGGATTATGATTCTCATTATACATATATGTATGCAGTGCAACTGTGTTGGCAGTGTCAATCTCGCCTAATTTGATCCTCTATCTGCAGGTGGGAGAGGTAACATGGGAACAAGGTTTTTGGGTGGATCACCTGTTACTTCCAACTCTTGCAGCGCCTGCGTTTCGTTGTGCATGGAGTAGGCATTTCTGTTGGGTGATCAGACATCACTCCAGCACTCGGGGCCTTCATTTAGAAATGAAGATAATTTTTCCTTTGTTGAGAGCGAAGGTAAGTGCGTAAATTTACAGAACTTCGTTGGCGCTGGAATTAGCGGTGCCCGGGACCACAGACGGAAGATAGTGTCAGGGGTCTGTCTCGTCAGATAACCCCAGGCACTTATGTCCCCTAGAAAAGAATGATAAAGCCCCCCTGGAGAGGTTGCAACCGAAGTTGAGAACTGATTTTCCAGTAAGTGCTAGATACTGTCCGCGGAATTTCACCTCTCCTTCCACTGCCCTGCCATTTACTGTTGGCTGCTGCCTGCTTCTTCTGCCACTTCACTAGGCTGCTGTCTGCTGTTCGATGAGTCAACACGTTCGTTCGGGTTGGATGCCTCACTGCATTAAAATTACAGTTCAGATTTTTCAAAAGTCGATAAACGCTTAAAATTATTTCTGATACCAGTTATGTTGTGTCGTTTAGTTCCGTGTACTTATTTCCACAACATAATTTTTTACGTAGTGTAGTGGTAATTATGTTCACGAACTGATGTAGAATGCGTATCTTCGCACATACTATTACCTACAGCAATTTTAAATTAACAGTTTTTGAATTTTGACAATGCAAACGATAACAATAGAAACACAGGGGCTTAATACAGTAATAGCAAATAAGTGTTTTAATGACACTGCTCAGCTTAAATGATTAACATCTATACATCAGTACTATATGAAGTATGATATTAATAACAAAAAGTATTGTATGTTACAATCATATTGTCACGTTTTCCGTCTTCAATAAATCATTCGTCTAAGACAACTTTGTAAAGTTGTTTTGCATAACTTGGAATTTCAAAATACTTTATCAACGCAGATGCATCTTTCTTTTGTTAGCAAACCATATTTTATTTTGGTAAAATGGTGAATGATAGTTCTGTTCGATGGCGTGGTTTCTTTCGTCTCAGGGTGTCCATTTGTACTGTGTCTCCGGAGTATTTATTATTTACTGACACATTATGAATTTTCTATGCTTTCTTGTTTGAGATGACACGCTGGCCGTTCATTTTGAACGGTAGCTTGGGTTTTAGCACTTTCTTTGCATGACCTTTTAGAAATATAACAATCCAGTCTGTGTTCAGAACTTACAGTATCATGCTCTTCTAAAATACCATAATAGTCTTCAGAGGACAAGATGCTTCATTTTTTCTGTAAGATTTCTCCATTCTACCACCCACTCGGTCTGTAGGCATGTAGCTATGACCACGAACAGGGAAGAAGTGACGAAGATTGTTGAATTTTTTGCTCTTTCCAAAAATACTGTTACCATCGTCGTCATACAACTGTTTTGGCTACTCCAAGAACATGGGAATTGATGTATAGTACTGGTGCTGTCATTTGGATCTTTTTATCTAAATCAGACATAAAATCCAGCAAATCCAAGTTACTTGATTGCACCTTCTTGAAGATCGTGTCTACAGGCAGGTATAGAAAACGATACGCTGTATAACCATACACGTCCAGTATAGAAAACCCACTGACTGATAGATATGAGGAAATGAGATCAGCAATTGCGTCAGGAAAAGAGCTTTTAAACAATTAGGAAACTGGCAATTTGTCAAACATTAACGGATACCTGAAGTCAGACCAACTGCATATTGGAAATGAAAACATTACCATTTACAAAAATTTTCAGATGTCTTTTAAATGTATCTTACATGATTGCAGCAAATTTGGTAACAGTAGTAACATAAGCAATGCGTCACGTCAGACCGTGACGTAATTACAGAACCAGGAGAAGTTACACAGATAAAATTCAGCCCCGCAACAGGTGGTATGAACTCGCCGCCCATGGGCGTGCTGGTGGATGGGGCAGGTCTCGTAAAACGTGAAATACAACAGACTAAGAACTAACCTTTGTAAAGCAGTGCACCGCTTCTAGTTTTCTAAGTGGGGCGCGTATTTCATTGTATTACCATTTAAGAGCCGAACATAAACAAACATCTACCCAATTTGAGATGTGATGATCAGCAACGAAGCGTTTAACTGGGTAGCACTCTGAAATGCAGGAATCAGAAAACCAGTAAGTCTTACGTGCCCCCAAAAATTAATTGCCTAACCGTCACTTGCAATAACTGCGCAGCGGAAACAGTCACTACACACTATTTTCAAATGGAAAAAGCATAACATGGCCATAAGTAACAAATCGGGGAGCTCTTAAACTCCACTATTTTGAATAATTAAGCACCCGAACGTCAGATCTCAAACTTTGACCGGCTGCACGTGATAAATACAGGGAAAAGAACATGCTTATATTAGCAGAATTTACCATAGAATAATCCCGGGACGTGTCAAAAAAACAACCCCACAAATGTGTTTTACAAACTATTATTAATTACACTGAAAATACACTCTGATTAAATTAGACTTCACTCTAGTTAAAAAAAAAAAAAAACACACAGTTCAGCCTTCAACATGTTCCATGGTAAGCCACTCCAAATATGACCAATTTAAACAGGCAGTTCTGATTAATGTCCTCCACTAGCTCTGTAACACACAACACGCAACTTCCATAATTTCAAAAGCAGCTCGGAATAACGTCAGTGATGAAACAGAGTTGCTTCCATTAAGGTAATCTTCACTTCCTTTGAAACGAACCCCCCATAAACAGCAGACACAGCAGACCTTCCGAAAAGAAGAGACTGGTCGCAGCACTACAAGGCTCAGAAGAGTCTCGCCAAACTATTTGATGGATGTGTAGCGATGTGGCATCAACAATCTCCACACTGTCGATGCAAGCAAATTACTAGAGTCCCATCGCCACTACAACCAAAAACACAGTCTTCGCGGGATAAGATCTGTGCTCTGCAAAAGCTGTTACCTATTAGCTCCAGACACTGGAGGTAAACCAGCCTCGCGCCCCGCAAGTGCTCCTTCCAATTCGGACCGCAAATTTTGTCAACATTGATGCCGGTCAAAGCTCCTCGCGTGAAAAACCACCGAAGATCGTGCCCCGCTATCGCGGTCTAGCAATCGATTGATCGATGAGAGCCGGCACGGCTTACAGGAAAAGTGAAAAGAGTTGCAACACGGATGGACAATACGATGTAATGCTCCAGAGCATAAGGTTTGTTAAAATTCCGTAGGTTGTGTTGATACAATCTATCTAGTTAGAGTATGGTTGAAATAATTTCCCCTACAAATTTCTGTTTATTCTTTTTACCGATCCGGCAGCGAAAGCATCACTCTGTCGGAACTCGTCATCCAGCAAAGAGTTTTCCTAACTATATTGACTCGCAAAAGTTTCTTCAGTGACCAAAACTGCTTCAGCTGTAAAACCCGTTTATTCTTACACACCACTCGTTTCACTAAACTTCAAGGTTGCATGTTAAAGGGCAAATCAGAGTAAAGTCATGATACACATAGCGTATTACAGGAAGTCCCAGCGTTCATAGTCGGTCCCATACAACAGATTATCTGCATAAAAAAGGCGTATTTCCTGCACCTGAAGATACACCTGTTAGTGTTCTGAAACCGTTACTGCTTAGCAATAAATTACGTTTACAGCTCAAGAGGTTTCATTTCTCAACACGGCTTCATTATTGCAATATTAGAATAAAGTCAGCTCGTAGCGTGTAAACGACTTTCCCATCAGCGACGTATTTAGCATTTTGCAGACTGCACGTATTATCCAACATGGTCGCATCCCCTCAAAGTGACCTCACGTCGCAGCTATGTTGAATATATTTTGACTGCCCATGTAAATTAATGAATTTCAACCTTATCAACAATTCACCAATCAACTGCATTGGCGATGAATTTGCCACCTTGAAGATCTGTTTCACTTAAAGTAGCGGTTTAGGTTTACATAGATTTCTACCTTTGATTCAATTTCTGACTAATTTATGTACCTATTTTACTCACCAGTCTTCACCTCGGTGAAACGGCAGATCAGATCCGCTAACATTACTGACCTTGCTACAAAACAGAAGTGCTACAGACACGTAATCCATGCGTATTGATAGCCTAGCAATGCGATACTTGAAAATTGCTGACGGAAACCTTCACGAAAACGGGTACCGACACAAGAAATACTCTATTTTCTATTTTTTGCAACAGGATAATCGTGGTCTAAAACTTCATACAATTACTGCAAAGGATATTGTGTTCTCTTAACCTTTAGTGGACAATAATATGGCTGTTGCCGAAGCACTTCCCAATATTACTTTTCTGCTTAGCGTAGTTACCTTATAGAGAGGTTTTAGACACGTTTCAGCTATGTTCTAAGATTCTATAACAAATTTATGTCAAGGATATAGGACAGCACTTCCGTGGTCACCGTTACTGCTCTAACAGACGTGTGTGACCTGCGCTTTTTCGAAGAACTAGCCACGGTTCTTTGTTAGAAGGCTCTGCGAAAGATCATAGTTACAAGTGGAGGTAACTTAGCAACCATTAGATTCTGTGATGTCTTGGCAAAAGTGCCAACACCGTTTTTTTAGAGGAGGCCGAAATGCACGCGTTTAAATACACGCAGGCTGGCGTGAGGTCTGAAACAGGATACGTAATGAATGCTATAAAGAAAAGTACGTAGCTTCTGGAATACTTAACTTGAATTCATAAATGTAGAACATCGCTCTTGATGATACAGAAGTATAATAGCAATATAACAAAGGATGATGGCGCCTTGCTAGGTCGTAGCAAATGACGTAGCTGAAGGCTATGCTATCGTCTCGGCAAATGAGAGCGTGATTGTCAGTGAACCATTCCTATGAACGTCGGCTGTACAACTGGTGCGAGTGCCAGGACGTCTCTCTAGACCTGCCGTGTGGCGGCGCTCGGTCTGCTATCACTGACAGTGGCGACACTTGGGTCCGACGTATACTAGCGGACCGCGGCCGATTTAAAAGCTACCACCTAGCAAGTGTGGTGTCTGGCGGTGACAGTTACAACAATTTCAGGTGTGAAAGTAATACTTTCTTCTTTCACCTGTTAGTGGTACGAAGTTTATACCGAGGCAGGAATTTTTGAAAACGGATTGAAGGATTTCAACCTTTGCTTTCCTACCCTAAGTTTCAGTTTCTCTCACATTCGCTGGGGACTAGACACTAATTTTGGTGGCACTAACAGACTTCACATACGAGCAGAATTTCTTTGTGTCTTGTGAAAGATCATTTGACAATATTCTGCTACGTTAGTCATTGAAGGCCTCGTGCATTGCTCCATGGACAGCAAAACATGTTTCATTCAGTATCTCCCTATTTATAGCCATGTGCTCTGTTTATTGTTTTAGAATATTCTTTACAGTGACTGTATACCGTGGAGTGTCCTTCCTACCACGTACAGTTCTACTGGATACATACCTATCTAGTGCATTGTCACTTATTATTTTTACCTTAAACCGTAGTTCCTCAGCATGCACCCGCCCTGTGCTGAAGGTTTAAAGTTCCTCATCGAGATGTGCGTTCAGTAAACTAGACAAAAAAAATTAGTTGTCATGCTTTTCTGCTTGTTTTGGTTGTCATTCTTACTCGTATCAGTGACCGTTATGCGGTTGTGGCAGCTATGATTACCATTTTCCTTGTGGACATTTTCAGAGAGGTCAGGTCCCTTCGTTGACGCTACGTCCAATATATTTCGATAATGGATGGAGTTCCTAACGATCTGTTCTAGGTAGTTTCCAGCGAAGGCGTTTAGTAACGTTTCAGAGGATGTCTTATCACGCTCACCACTAATTTTCACTCCTGATTGTTGGATGACTTCAGTCGCCAACGACGATTACAGTACGTCCAGTTGCGGTAAGAAGTTGTTTCTCCTCGGTTGTCGACCTAGATGCAATATCTTTTAGGTAGTAAAAAATTAATGTAGCTTGCTCCTTACTTTCCAAGAAGTTCGGCAGACACGTTAGTTACGGAAAATCAAAATCTGAGCTGGAAGTTAGCTTCAGAGCAGTAAGCGGTCATCACACTCAACTGTCTTTATACTGCTCATGATTGAGCTTCATCGGAATGAGAAGAATGTTTTCGTATCATTACAATTTTATTAATATGTTGAAGCCAACATTGTTGCTGTTGAGCATGCTTTTGACATGCTCCAATATGTGTAAATTTATGCCGACTGGTCATTTCATTTACCCTTTGAACGTTCGTTAAGAAAATGTGTTAAGTGGAATCTATTTATTGTATGTTGAGTAGTACAGCCGTTATTGTCTAAAATAAATGCTGAGAAATTGCATATCGTTAACGCGGGTACATTAATTTCTGTTCCATGTCGCTATTTTACTATTCTAGCGAAGCAAAGGTAAGAGCTCTGATTTTTAATAAATTCGACAGGTTTGCCCGATAACGAAAGGTGGTTGCTGTGGTATTTGTCTCATAGTCAGTTACTTTTCTCTAACCTACTTCCGATACTCACTGTTCAAATGCTACTGCAGTAAACAAGCTAGTGATGCCGACAGCTAACAACCACTTCGCAAAAAGCAGACTTTACAGAAGACATCTCCTCTTCCTTTCTGCATGTATTTTCACACTTTTGGAAACGAAACACTGCGTTCAGCAGCCATCAAGCGTCATGTTTTTTGGCTACTTTAAGGCCATTATACGACATGCATTTGAATGTAATGTCACAGCACACTGGAATTTG
This sequence comes from Schistocerca nitens, assembly GCF_023898315.1. Classification (NCBI taxonomy): domain Eukaryota; kingdom Metazoa; phylum Arthropoda; class Insecta; order Orthoptera; family Acrididae; genus Schistocerca; species Schistocerca nitens. Next base: position 1,070,240,520 of record NC_064615.1, read on the forward strand.
TCAATAAAAATGACAACGCGTGGCTGTGCCCTAGGACACATAAGCTATATTTTTTCTTCACAAAACATCGCAGAAGAAAACAGCATTACAAATGTAGGTGTCTTCGACCATGCAGATTCAGAAGCCGAAATACTTGTTCTAACTTGCTTAACTCGGTAAATACGCCGAGAAGATAATGTCGAGCTGAAACTTAACAACGCAGTATGTGTGTCTTCCTTTATGTTTTGAGATTTCAGTGTAGTCTCCATTATTACCTGTAGAAATAATTTACTGATACTACATGCAAATAATATCCAATACAAGCTATGTAGTTACTTTCCGGAATTTGTCAAAACAGTGTTTATCGTCGCGAGGTGGTTTGGTAACTTCCTCTAAAACACATTACAATGACATGTAAATTTGGGTAGCTGATGTTTAGGTTCGTAACTGTTTCCTTAGGTACTCTTCTGCCACTGAAGGAGAAGACGTACACCGACTTTTAATATCGTGCCTTTTCTTGCCTTGGCGCTAAACAATAGTGGAGGACGAGTATTGTAATAATTCTTGTAAGTAGAAGTCTCCTATTACATTTAACGTTATATAATAGCATAAAATTGCAATACAGTTTACCGTTTAGTTCTTAAACATGTAGGCTGCACCTGAAGATGTGGCTGTAAGCTGTGAAACCGGTAGTCTGTTAAATTAATACCAAGTTTCCCCAGATGTCATCGATGTTTCCATTCGCCATTAATGGACAACTCTTAATCAGTCGTGATCAAACGTAAATGGAAGGCAACCCCAGCCAGACACTGATGAAGAGCAGTAAAAATTTGCGGTGTGTAGTAACGTGAATAGAACTGTACGAAGTTCAGAAATCTTGATCTACACTCTGCATGGCAGAAGGCACGTCCCACTGCACCAGTTATGTGTTCCTCCCCGCTCTATTCACGTGTCTCTGTGACACTTTACCACGGGTGAAACAAACCTGTGACCATTCGTGCTGCCCTTCTCTGTGTGTGTTTAATATTCCCTATTAGTCCTATTTCATATGAGTCTCACAAATTTAAGCAATGATTGCGCTTTTCCAGATTAAATTGTGCTTGCTTGAATCACCTTGCCGGCCGCGGTGGTCTAGCGGTTCTAGGCGCTCGGTCCGGAACCTCGCAACTGCTACGGTCGCAGGTTCGAATCCTGCCTCGGGCATGGATGTGTATGATGTCCTTAGATTAGTTAGGTTTAAGTAAGTAGTTCTAAGTTCCAGGGGACTGATGACCACAGATGTTACGTCACATAGTGCTCAGAGCCATTTGAACCATTTTTGAATCACCTTCTAGTGGACTGAATTAACTGAGCAAAGTCCCGTTCTTTGTTCAGCCAATAAGTTTAGGCAAGACAACTATTATTTTTCTCTTCTGTACTGGCGGCCGTTTTTTTAAGTTTTACAGCCAGAATGACATTCACGTAACGGAACGAGAGCAAATGGGAATCTCACTTTCTACAAAGTGGGTTTCAGCTGTCTGCATCACTAGCCTGTTTATTGCAGTAGCATTTGAACAGTGAGTATTGGAAGTAGGTTAGAGAAAAGTAAAACATTAAGGTGCCGCGTTATTCCTCTCCTCTTACTTCGGCTCCATAAGTATTTCATGACTCGTTTGGCCTCTAGGTGCGACAACGTGTTTTTCCGGGGCACGATAGTCGGCGTTCAGAGCCAGTTCATTGCGTGCACTGACGAGTATTGTGCACTTAGGTTTCTGAACCATTTTCTGAGCAACAAAATATACATTAGTCAAGACGGTAAACTTAAATATCCCCATAGAAGCTAATTACACCTTTGGTCATATAAAAATTGAAATCGCTGTTGTAACTATTTTCTTTTTCATAGCTGCCTCGTGTTTCCTGTCCGTTCCCTATAAGTTAGTATCTAGCCCGCTGATGCGGCTAGTCAGTAACGTGTCGTGAGGGTCAGCTGTTGCAGAGGGAGAGCTGTCGGGATTCGACCGCAGGACGTTCGGAGTCGACTGCCCACTCCCGTCCTGTGACTAGTTACCTCTACAGATGCACATTAAACAAACCAGAGGAATTGGGAAAAACACGTATCATGACAGTATCACCTGGTACTACTAAATGCAGGACATCACCCACGCTAGTCGGTTCGCTATCTTTTCCAAGTCTGTTTTTAATGTTAAGAGGTGTCTGGTTTTGTGAAATACGATTTTCCTAGGATTAGTATTCCAACAAAGAAAGTGGGAATGGTTGTGACTACTTGACGACAGCTTACCGCCATAAGGGTAGATATTCAGAAGGGCGGAAAAGGAAAATCGCTTTTGGAAGGTTACAAATACACACTTACCCCTTGAGGAGGTCATAGTGTGAAGTCAAGCATCCCCTTTCACCGCAAGTAGAATTTTACATCGTGTCTAGTAGTAAGACATGATGCTTCCTTTACTGGTAGGAGCGATATTAAACTATTCCTTCGCTCGTGCAATGGTCGGAACGGGCCTGAAATGTAACGCTCTGGCAACTAGGTTTAATTCAGCAGAAGAGCAGAGATCCGTGACGGCCTTAGGAAAACAGAACGCTATTTTTATGAGCTTATTTGTCCTGCAAAGGACCTGCCACAAGTTCTTCGCGATTTCATGCGTTTCATCTACTGTTTGTTGGGGTTGTGTGTCATGGAAAGAAGGCATTTCCAACACTAGTTTATTACAGCGAACCGCAGTATTGGTTGCAAGCGAGGTATGGTTGTGCAGATGTAATCTTAAACTTAGGTAGCCCGAACAAAAGATAAGATATAGAGCGGGGAAAAAGGGAAGAGAGACGGAGCCTGACAATTACTGCTAGAAAGTCACGTTCGTAATTGCGAAGAGATGGAGAGGATTAACTGGCAGCCGCCGTTGGAGATACATAAACTGGGGAACAACCCACTATACGGAAGGAAGAATAGCAAACCAGGTTCCCTTCCACATGTTAGGTCAATCACTGAGCATTCGTCACACGCTCTATAACCTACACCACTGCACATGATCTGTTTCTCAGCCACGTGCAACTAATGTTCTGTTAAGCAGTACTAAAACCAACTTATCGCCACTTTGTCGTAAGATCAGGCTCCAATTAACGGCTCCAAATATTCATTTCACTCGCAAAATACTGAATCTTACAACTCGCTGAAGGTGAAACACATGGAAAACGGGTGAATTTAGTTAACGTGGTTGTAAAGTGTCTTCACGTGCATGAGGTCCGACAAAGCTCGGATGCTGAATCCAACATGACATTCAAAGAATTTCACGCGCGAAAGGATAAGAAATAGGGACAGTAACAGCTGTGAGAGCAAGAAAACCGCTGATGCTTTAATGTTCGCTTGGTTCCTGACCCCATACACGCATCGCGACTTACCCTTGGACGACAGGAACACAACTCCACTTCCGAAGTCAGCCTCTATCCCCCGTGCAAAGAGGCGGAAGGTGGCGCTCGCCTTTCCGGTCAATGAGGCCACGCAAAATTGCCGCGTGAACAACGTTCAGTCCAGACAATTAGCCAGAATGCAGCAGGATGGATCGTGACGTGCCAAAATTCAGGGAGAGGGATCTCTTCGCGTAACCAAACCTGCAGGAGGTTTCAAAGGTCCATATTGCTGTTTGTGAGAACAAGTAAAGGCCTTCTGTGGCCCACACTAGATATTCTAACAAACAAGCCATGCTTTCATGCGAAACGGTCTAGTCAGGAAAATGACTCTATTACGGCTACTTTAGAGCGAGACTGCAGTTTGAAGGACTTGACACAGATATAGCTTGCTTCCATCCTCTCCGAAGTACGTGTATTCTTAGGTGTAGAAAATGAAGGACCAACAGGGCATGATGTTTAGATAAAAAAATTACAGAAATGACACTGCACGATTAAATGTTACAAAAGATACGAAAAGAGTGCGAAAAACGCACGTTTGAATGTAATTTCTGAAAATACCTTGCAGTAATGCATTTTCGGGATCCAAGTTTTATTGCATTATTCCCAAATTCTGTGTATCTTAAAATACCGTGATCGGAAAGCTTTCTTCTGATACTGGCTCTTCAACTACACTACATAACTTGGGGTCAAAAAATCATCGTATTACCATATTTCATACACCTTTGATGGTTACCTATAACATGGTTACTTCATATTAATGCACTTACTATGGTACAAAAATAGTTGGAGAGAAAATTTAGATACACTGTATTCACTTGACAGTTGACGAATTCAATCCACGCTGGCTCATCGTAAATCGTGGAACACATAAAGATGATAATTGAGATGGTTTAGGTCAAGGAAATTGGCCAATAGTCAGTAGAGAGCAATGCAAAAAGTAGTAAAATTGAAATCTAGTAAGCAGGCAGGTCATCAAAGTAGGCTATAAGCAAAGTATACACTGCAACACATTCATTTATTTCCATAAATGATACATACAGTCCATCGGTTGTATAAAATTCATTCAGGCTTCAGTATCACTAAGGATATTTTCTTCAGAACGATAAAGCCACCTATAATCTTTCAAACATATTCCAAAATAATCGTCTAAAATATGAAATAAATTACAACAGTGATTTGACGTAAATAGAACAAAACATACTACCATAATACCGAATAAGCCAAAAATGTAATCTAAAACGCTTTAGTCAAATAGCAGAAACCATAGATTAAGTCCTCTATGAAAAGCAGATACAGCTTATAATACGCACAGGCACTGAACTGAACGTGTAGCAACTGGTTACGATGCCAAGCAGACGTAATGCAGAGTGCGCCATTGCTGAATGTTAGTAGCATGACACACGCTCCACCATGTAAAAATTATAGCATTTACGCGTCAGTATAATATAAATTAATTTTAAGTAAAACTTTACATGGTGTAAAAGCAAAAATGACCACGACAGTACGTAGCACAAATTGAATTAAATAGTTAGTTACAGAAATATGTGCTGATAAATTACTGCTCTATACATTCTTTAGTAAAGAAGATCTTACAATATGCAAAAAAAAGAAAGAAATATTCATGTGAAATCTGAATAACCGGGATAGTTCCTTATAGCTGGCTATCGGTAAGAAAATACAGGGTCCGCTAAGTAAATAAACAAATAACGTTCTCGAAATTTAAGAGAAAGGAAACATTTGTCACAACGTTACGTAGTCGCGAGCAATGGCTGAAAAGCGTTAAACAGACACTTTTGCTTCTCAACTGTAGTTCGTCATTTAATTAGTGATCGCATGTCCAAGGATCTAGAGTGCTTCCAATACCTCACGTTTCGACCATTTCTTCTATCTATGTAGAATCGCCATTTCGTCTACCTCTTTTGAATTCTGTCCCGATATTAATAGAGACTCGTCGAAAGTAGAATTATAAAAATTGGTGCTCCTACTTTCTAACAGGTGTTCCTTGTACCTTATGTTAAAGGTCCTATCTATATGTCTGTGGCCGTGCGGTTCTAGGCGCTACAGTCCGGAGCCGAGCGACCGCTACGGTCGCAGGTTCGAATCCTGCCTCGGGCATGGATGTGCGTGATGCCCTTAGGCTAGTTAGGTTTACGTAGTTCTAAGTTCTAGGGGACTGATGACCTCAGAAGTTAAGTCCCATAGGGCTCAGAGCCATTTGAACCATTATCTGTCTGTCTGATGTAAAACACCTGAGACGTAGCGCAAGCGTTTTTGTAAATTCCTGAGCTACGTAACGGTTCATTTGCAATTTTGTTATGAACCAGAAGGTACAATGTGTACGCTGCTTATTACTTTACAGAAAATCACAGAGACACCCAAAAAATTTACCTCACGATTTTCATTTTGCAACTCCCAAGTGCTACTGATTTTCCCATGAAGATTATTACAAAGAGATGACACACCTTAATTCCATTGTATATAATAATACTATCCACTTACCCCCAGTGAGATTGAATGTCTAGTGCTGGTCAAACATAGCATACAAAAAGTGTTCTAGTACATATATGTAGATATAGAACACCTCAAATTTACACGTTTTGTAGTCGTATTCCTCCTCACTAGAAATTATCACCAGCAGATTTTATTATAAAGCTGACAGCCAGCTACACAATGCCTCCCATACTTCCTCTTCCCAAATTGCGCTCATCCATCTCCACTGGCACCCCCCCCCCCCCCCCCCGTCCACCTCCGCAAGTCGACCGTTTACTTAACATACTCAGTGGAGACTTCCCTGAAAAAACAAAGCTAATCCAACACACTTCGCACATTCTCACATCACTTGTGTATCAAAATGTAATGTAAAGATGAACTATAACAAAAATAACGCTTAAATAAAACGATCACCATGATGCCCAACCTAGACTTCTTGAACGAGAAGTGCCTCGTCGAACGATCACCAAGCGCTGTGACAGCGACACCGCCACATACCTGCGTCCCTGGTTCGCGAAGCTGGGACTCCACTGAACTTCAAAATCTCGCTATACACACACACCTCACGCAGTCGCAATCAGGATGAACCCCCTGGAAAAAACTCATTGTGATCGTCGTCGTATCACCGACCAGCTAAACCCGGAACTATTACATTCTTTGTCATCCATCCGTAGAAAAAGCAGGAAAAACACTATTCCGTATCGTTCCTTAAAATGCACTAATCATACGCCCACTCTGGCGTCATCTGCAACTGAAACGTTCAGATTCCTAGGTGTTGAGCTAAATAGTAAACTGTCATGGAAACCTCACATTCAGGATCTTGTTCAGACTTATCGCTGCCATTTTTACTATTCGAACGGTATCTAAGCAAGTGATAAGTCGACACGGAAAGTAGTCTACTTTGATTATTTTCATTCGCTTACGACTTATGGTGGTGTATTTTGGAGTAACTCTCCCCATTCTAAAACGATATTTTTGGCTCAGAAACGTCCGGTTCGGTCAATAAGCGTTGTAATTCGTAACCTCTTATCAACCCCTGTTCTTAACATTGGCCTCTTAGTGTATATATTATTTATGTAGTTCTTTGTCAACAATATCAGCTTATTTCCAAAAATTAGCACCTTTCACTTGGTTAATATTAGATAGAAATTCAGTCTGCATTTGGATCGCACTTCCTTGACTCTTCTGCAGTAATGCATGCGCTTTCAAATCGAAACCGAAGTGCTTCCTCATGTGTCACTTGTTCTATTTTGTCGAGGAGTTCTTTGTAACACAAGAATTAGCTTAATTTTTCATTGTTGATTACGTTTACATAAACTTAGTGTTTGTCGGTTCATAAACTACTTTTGTGTTGTAATTCCATGTACTGACACGTTCCATGGCCTTACATATTTGCTCATCAATTTAGTCCTACGGAACTAGACGTACAAAATTAAAAAGTAAAAGAAAACACGTAACATAACATAGTCTTCAGGCATGAACATCCACTAAAAGAGCGCGCCACCAAATGCCAAAATGCGCCATCTTAAAACACGACCCGACTCCAAAGACACTACGCCACATAACTTCACACATCACAAGACAGTTAGGTCACAGGGGAAAGAAAACTGGTAGAATCAAACGTTTCCCTCGACCGTAACGCTGCAGCTTTATATCCGATTTCCACTTCTGAGAAGGTAATCAGTGCACCCTTAGCGGCAATATGCAGAGTTTAAAGATGATTCCCTACGCCTTGGATAGTACGTTTATTTTCAATAAAATAATCACCGACAATAAGTTTTTCTTTACTTGTCCCTGCACTCTGTTCTTCAAAGCTGCAGGCTGCAGTTAGCATCTATTTAAAGCTTAACACTGACTTCGACTTTCAGTTTTTGACATAAATGCTTAAGATGCAAGCTTGAAGACTGGCGTGACAGGCTACCTATACAGGGTGTTACAAAAAGGTACGACCAAACTTTCAGGAAACATTCCTCACACACAAAGAAAGAAAATATGTTATGTGGACATTTGTCCGGAAACGCTTGCTTTCCATGTTAGAGCTCATTTTATTACTTCTCTCCAAATCACATTGATCATGGAATGGAAACACAGCAACAGAACTTACCTGCGTGACTTCAAACGCTTTGTTACAGGAAATGTTCAAAATGCCCTCCGTTAGCGAGGATGCATGCATCCACCCTCCGTCGCATGGAATCCCTGATACGCTGATGCAGCCCTGGAGAATGGCGTATTGTATCACAGCCGTCCACAATACGAGCACCAAGAGTCTCTACATTTGGTACCGGGGTTGCGTAGACAAGAGCTTTCAAATGCCCCCATAAATGAAAGTCAAGAGGGTTGAGGTCAGGAGAGCGTGGAGGCCATGAAATTGGTCCGCCTCTACCAATCCATCGGTCACCGAATCTGTTGTTGCGAAGCGTACGAACACTTCGACTGAAATGTGCAGGAGCTCCTTCGTGCATGAACCACATGTTGTGTCCTAATTGTAAAGGCACATGTTCTAGCAGCACAGGTAGAGTATCCGGTATGAAATCATGATAACGCGCTCCATTGAGCGTAGGTGGAAGAACAAACTAAAATGAGCTCTAATATGGAAATTAAGCGTTTCCGAACACATGTCCACATAACATCTTTTCTTTATTTGTGTGTGAGAAATGTTTCCTGAAAGTTCAGCCGTACCTTTTTGTAACACCCTGTATATATTAAGGTTGCCAGTAACACCGTACGTTTCCCATTACAGAGAGAAAATAATAATTTGAGATACATTTACATAATATTTGGATCGACAGCTGATAAGGTTACATGATAGGCCCTTGTATGCAGTAAAAGTGAAGAACCTCCTGGAATTAATCATCAAATTAAATATTACACTTCATGGAAATTGTTGTGTTATTATGATATGAGAACTGAAGATGGTCACACAGGTGATGAAAATCGATCTGCAAAATAAAGAAATTCAATATTTACGTCCTATGCTGCCATTTGTCCTAAATAAAATGGCTCTGAGCACTATGGGACTTAACATCTGAGGTCATCAGTCCCCTAGAACTTGAACTACTTAAACCTGACAAACCTAAGGCCATCACACACATCCATGCCCGAGGCAGGATTCGAACCTGCGACCGTAGCGGTCACGCGGTTCCAGAATGAAGCGCCTAGAACCACACGGCCACACCGGCCGGCTATCTATCCAAAATATGGTGACAATAATATGGTCGTGGTACACACAGTCCCAGTGGAATTATGCATAAAAAAATTAACTATGTATCGTGATAACTTCTGACCAGATTAGCCAGAAGTGGTAACTCTCTAAAACCGGTAGCCAGTAGGCAAAACAAAGAATACGTGCGTCTACGGACGACAACAGATAATTGTTTCTGATAATACTGGTATCTGTTCCAACCGGCAGTCTGTCCGAAATACATAATTCATATGGCACTTTGCGTAATTTTTTTGAGCTGTTGTTTGGATCACCTTATTAAATGGATCTAAAATACATACGCCTTTCCGAGGGCAAACAGGCACTAAACCCCTTGTGTGGGTACAGCCTGTTGCAGAGACGACTTTCTGAACCTGCACAAGTGTGTTAATCAAGCAGATTGGTATTGAGCTGTTGGGATTAGACTGATATTTCTCCTCTACTGTTTCTTTTTCTTCAGGTTTTGTTAGTTTCCGTATGGTAGGCATCTTAACCAGTGTCCTGGATCGCTCGGTAACCTGGTTCGGATTGGGATAATTCGTGCTTTCATTTGTTTCGAAACTTAGACATGAATATTACTGTATGTGGAACTTTCCTATTTCGTTATGACTAGTCCTCCTCCTCCTCCTCCTCCTCCTCTGGCAGACGGTATAGTTATGAAAATATTGGCGTATTAATTGTCTACCGCGTAGCTGAGTAGCATGTGAAGTTGGGTATCGTTTTGATCGTCGTCTTGAAGGAATTTTCCAAGCAGGTATTCTCATGTCTCCATCCAAGGGTCATTCAACCATCATCAATTTTCATTAAGTGTAGAGTGACTGGAGTTTCGATCTTCTCTGTCGCTGTGTTTTACATCTTAGTGCACACATCGGTCTTAACTGAAAGCTCAGGTATCTTCCCCATTCTCCCTGTTCGTGCTAATCAAGCAGTTGTCGATACTGGGTCTTCAGATGTCTTCATTGGTCCAGTCGTAGTAGGAGACATTTGGTAGACCCTTCCAGCTCACCTTGTAGGCAGTCTAATGTCCGCCAGCTCAGATGACCACTACATATTCTGATGAAAGTGTTGGGGATACATTCGGGTTGAGTATTTTGTATTATTTGTCATGCTTCAGCCTTTAGACATAAAATGGCTTTTATTTTGTGGACATAGGATACTATTTTGTGCTACTTGTTCAATATTCTTTCCTAAAGTTACTAGTTTTGGCGGCAATTAGGTTTCGATCGGCATCGTTGCTATAATCCTCCGTGAATATAACTAGACTCAGCAGCAGCGACCACAACATAGAGTGGACTGTCCACTCGTGAACTTAACTCACTGCCCTTCTGTTGGGCTGGAGCTAGCCGATGCAGGCACCAACACCCTTGTGAAATAGAATGTCGAATCAAAACATTTCAGCTGTCCAAATTTCCAATTGGCACTTTATTTGAACAACCAGTGCTTCATTACGTAATTTAAACCATCTGGAAGACGTGTAAAATGTTTCCACCTCTGGTCAAGCTAAAATAAGGGCCAGCGTTCAGTGACGAGTATCCATAGATTTTTGACACAGTAAGCCCTTCGATCATCGTTTGCCGACCAAAGTGAGCTGTTGATTTCAGCAATTATAAAGCTTATTGCAGTGACCTGTAACATTTTTAATGCCATTATGGTTAGTTTGTTCAAATGTAACCTTGGGAGTTGGAAATCGGGGCTCGAATTCATTTAGTCTATGGGCGCATCAAGGTCCCTACACACGTAACGTAGGTACTGAGTTTGACTTTGGCACAGCACATTTACAAGTCTTTTGCAGCAGCCCACTTGTTGGGCTTCATTTCTTCCTCAATGTCAGTGGCTGGCCCCAACGAAAGGCACGCTGTCGACGCTTACCTGCTGCCAGAAGTCGTTGTTAGCATCCCTCCGCCATTCATTCGGCGAATATTCATGTGTTCCTGGCTATATTGTGATCCCCGTACAGAAGGGTGCTAATTGTTGGTGGGCAATGCAGTTAGTTCTGCTGTCCATCTTGATTTCTGGTGACGTCGTGTCCTCTGCTTGCTGCAGAGACGTGTTATGCTGGAATTCCTTGTAGCAGGTACCGTTAGCTGTTCCGTACTGGTAGATAGTGTTACTGGTGTTGGAAAAGGGTCCCATTCTATAGGGAACCGGAAGAGAATTGGCTCAATATCACTCAGATCCAGATACAAGTTTGAGACTTCTAAGCCCAATGGTGGTTGTCCTCAGGTGGAAGCCACGGATTGTGTGCACAGCTGGTTGGCATGTCGTACGAGCGTGGCGCAATTGGAATCGACTGTGTATGATCGCCCACAGTCGGCATCGTTGACTCCACCCATTCTGGGACCCTCCGAAAGACGTGAGCCAAGTGCTCTGTGCCCATAAAGTACCTGTGGCGAAGTTGGGTGTGGTGTGTGGAAGTGCACGTCTCAAGAAGTCACAGATGGTCCAGTGTTGGCAGCTACGAAGCAATTCCACCATAGTGGTCTTGTAGGAAGACAGAATGGATCAGGTTCTCGGCGTTGGACGCAGAATTCTAAGGATCTGCATCGTAACGCTAACGACGAACTCCTCGGTTTCACCATCAGAAGCTGGGAAGAACGGCGCTGTTAGGTGCATCATGCCGTTATGTGAGCAGAAATCCTGAAACATACTAGATGAAACTTAGGAAATGCCTTACAAACGGATTGTTTCTGTGGCCTCTTCAGCTGAAAATACCTTAGAGCCCGCCGCTTAAGGAAATTAGGAAACATGAAAATTTGAGTCGATGGTGTTGAGGCACATAGCTGTGCAAGTGGGGGTACTGACTGCGCTGTCACGCTGATGTCCCGGGAGCAGGCTCTCCTTTTAGTGTCATGTATGCCGCCACGCCAGTAAACAGGCTGCCTAGTGAGTGCCTTCGTGTACGTCATCTCCCAGAGGCCAGGGGGGAGGGGGTTACACAGTGAGGCAGTGCTGATGGGCTGCCACCCTGTAGTGAACGTCCGGTGTCTTCGTCAGTAGTCACTGTAGAATCTGGATTTTGTTTTTAGAAAAAAATGTGTGCCGTGTTTTATAATGGAACAGGATGACAGGTGGTGTGACCAACCTTGGCGAATGTATTTCATTGTGGGAGAGATAGGGAATTGGGACGTGGAGTTTGCTGGTTTTTCTGTTTGTACCTTACATTATTTGAAAACAGTTCCCACTCGCTATTGGTTACAGAAGTAAGTAGCAATTACTGAACGCGCATTTACATCATTATGAAAAAAAACGATGCCCAGTTCCTCTGACTAACATACCTCAAGGAAAACTGTACTCAGGAAGATAGAGGTTACAGAAGAGGACGACGACACGAAGAGCATTAGGCCTTCATCCCACCTGTTCATCACCAGCACCTTGTCTTCTTCCTTCTCACAGTGCTGAAGGCACTGCGCAACTGAATGGAAATGAAAGGGTTGGTAATGAGGAACGAAGAGCATGCAGAACTATGTGAATAGTGTTGTCAACAGCTGTGTGTGTTTTTACAGCAAATAAAACCCTCTATTAGTTTGCATACCAAGTGGTGGTGCTTCATTTGTTACCTTATATCAGGTCTATAGCGGGATAAAATTTATTGAAACTGAGTTCAAAACACTAATCCGATAACATATGCAACGTAATCCATTAATTAGTCTTATATATTGGATGAGGATCCTCGAAACGGTTAAATACCTCAAAACAAGTATGACAGTTAAACCAACGTGACTGTGTCTTCTTTAAGTGACAGTTTCCCTATGTTCAGCGCCTTAAGATACGTGTGCTTTAACTGAATTATAACGGGGCTGACAGTTTCGTTTGCGACTACATCATGTTTAATTCAGCAGAAGATATTATTGGAGTTCACCTTAAATATACGCGTGTTGCGAAAGTTTGGTTTAAAATAATTTAAGAACGTTCGGTCACAAAAATTAAATAGCAGTGAAAAGTATGTCATTTTAAAAGTTCCTGTTTTTGAAGCAGAATAGTGTTCATCCTACAGACTTTGCCACTTTCATATAGAAGTTCGCACGAGACCATCTACAGAAACATACGCAGTCATCAACAGACCTAGTGGCTGCCCGGGAATATTGTTTGAATTACTGTGCGCGCTAGGCCTCGTCTATACGGTCGCTTATGCCACTCAAATAAGGCAAGCCAGCCACAGGAGATGATTGTTCTGTTTGCTGTTGGTGAAAGTCGGATTCCTGTAAAGTGTGTCCTAGTTTGCTGCTGTATGTTTTGCACTCTTACACGTCGAGAAAAAGAATCGCTTCGAGACTGCCAAATAAAAGTTTGAATAACTTGAAGAAATTCGGGCAGGTAATGACCCCGACAGCTGCAGATAATTCGACAACCGCCATTTTAAGGCAGAAACGTTAAGACCGCGCACTGCGCATGTATTACACAGTATCACTAACATTTACAACGAAGGACAAACAATTGCGACACAGTCATAAAAAAAGTTCTACTCTTCGCTATTTCTGTAATGGGCAGATACGGACACAACAACTGACACAAATTTAAGTAACTGAGCCGTCATTTACGACAATTATGGTAGCAATTTTCATAACTGGTGCAGTTAATAATAGGGATGCACATTCAGATGATGTCACTGCTTTTGGTTCAACACATAGTTTGAAATACGGTAAAATAATTCCGTATGCAGTAACAAAACACCCCGTAGTATAAATGAAACTCGTGTCAAGTTATTAACTGTCTCAGACTGGGAGATGATCGTCCCTGAGGTTAAGCAAGCCAATACTTACATGACAATGAGGATAAAGGCCTTTTTAATTTTTTGTTGTTCCACTATATCATCCAGGCATCCCCATCCAAGGGTTAATTTCTTATTCTTATCCCCACTAAACAAATACTGAAGGTTGCCTGTGGAAACAACCAGGAACCAAAACATGGCAGCCTTTGCCATTCGATATTAACGACTACCTGGGAGGAAAGAATCAGACGAATGGAAAAGGATCACAAGTTGTTGCAGCGTCGGTCGCTGAGGGACTAACGAACATAAATTCTCACAAGACTTCAGCAGAGGGATGCACACGTACTCTAATCAGTGTCCTAGATTTCAGTCACTGTACAGGGTGCAACACGTTAACACTGCCAAATAGATGTATTAAGGCAACTACAGTAGTACTAAAAGTAATCTGTAATAAAGTAAGTCACTGACAAAAAAAAAATTGCTGCGCCTACTGCCACTACTGGTGCTGCTACAACATAGCGTTGTAAATCACTGGTGAAATGGCTGCTCCTGCTACTGCTACTGGTACTAGTACAATGCAACGTTGTAAATCACTGGTGACATGGCTCCTGTTTCTACTGGTACAATGCAACGTTGCAAACCACTGGAGAAATGGCTGCTCCTGATACTGATACTGATACTGCTACTTGTACTGGTACAATGCAACATTGTAAATCACTGGTGAAATGGCTGCTCCTGCTACTGCTACTGGTACTGGTACAATGCAACATTGAAAATCACTGGTGAAATGGCTGCTCCTGCTACTGGTACTGGTACAATGCAACGTTGTAAATCACTGGTGAAATTGCTGCTGCTGCTACTGCTACTGGCACTAGTACAATGCATTACTGGTGAAATGGCTGCTCCTTCTACTGACACTAGTACTGGTACAATGCAACGTTGTAAATCACTGGTGAAATGGCTGCTCCTGCTACTGGTACTGGTACAATGCAACGTTGTAAATCACTGGTGAAATGGCTGCTCCTGCCACTGGTACTGGTACAATGCAACGTTGTAAATCACTGGTGAAATGGCTGCTGCTGCTACTGCTACTGGTACTAGTACAATGCAACGTTGTAAATCACTGGTGAAATGGCTGTTCCTGCCACTGCTACTGGTACTGGTACAATACAACGTTGTAAAACGCTGGTAAAATGGCTGCTCCTGGTACTGGTACAATGCAACGTTGTAAATCAATGGTGAAATGGCTGCTCCTGCTACTGGTACTAGTACAATGCAACGTTGTAAATCACTGGTGACATGGCTCCTCTTTCTACTGGTACAATGCAACGTTGCAAACCACTGGAGAAATGGCTGCTCCTGATACTGATACTGCTACTTGTACTGGTACAATGCAACATTGTAAATCACTGGTGAAATGGCTGCTCCTGCTACTGCTACTGGTACTGGTACAATGCAACATTGTAAATCACTGGTGAAATGGCTGCTCCTGCTACTGGTACTGGTACAATGCAACGTTGTAAATCACTGGTGAAATGGCTGCTGCTGCTACTGCTACTGGCACTAGTACAATGCATTACTGGTGAAATGGCTGCTCCTTCTACTGACACTAGTACTGGTACAATGCAACGTTGTAAATCACTGGTGAAATGGCTGCTCCTGCTAGTGGTACTGGTAGTGGTACAATGCAACGTTGTAAATCACTGTTGAAATGGCTGCACCGGCTACTGCTACGGGTACAATGCAACGTGGTAATTCACTGGTGAAATGGCTGCTCCTGCTACTGCAACTGGTACTGGTACAATGCAACGTGGTAAATCACTGGTGAAATGGCTGCTCCTCCTACTGCTACTGGTACTGGTACAAATCAACGTCGGAAATGTGGTGAAATGGCTGCTCCTGTAAAGCTACTGGTACTGGTACAATGCAACGTTGTAAATTACTGGTGAAATGGCTGTTCCTGCTACTGCTAAATGTACTAGTACAATGCAACTTTGTAAATCACTGTTGAAATGGCTGTTCCTGCCACTGCTACTGGTACTGGTACAATACAACGTTGTAAAACGCTGGTAAAATGGCTGCTCCTGGTACTGGTACAATGCAACGTTGAAAATCACTGGTGAAATGGCTGCTCCTGCTACTGTTACTGGTACAATGCATCGTTGTAAATCACTATTGGAATGGCTGCTCCTGCTACTGCTACTGGTACTAGTACAATGCAACGTTGTAAATCACTGGTGAAATGGCTGCTCGTCCTACTGCTACTGGTACTGGTAAAAATCAACGTCGGAAATGTGGTGAAATGGTTGCTCCTGTAAAGCTACTGGTACTGGTTCAATGCAACGTTGTAAATCACTGGTGAAATGGCTGTTCCTGCTACTGCTAAAAGTACTAGTACAATGCAACTTTGTAAATCACTGTTGAAATGTAATTACTATTAAAAACAGTCTTGATCACTTTTTATTTAAGAAGGTGACCGGTTTCGACCACTACTGTGGTCATCTTCAGACCTATAAGTTGTATACAAAGCTCTAATTAGAGGGCTACATACATTAAACAAAATACATAAAATTATGAAACTATAAAACGTTGAATTTACCATTGAGTAGGAACCTCTGTTCTGTTGTGGGATCACTACTGGAGAATCCAGAGCACGTCTTACTATATATAATGGAGGCTCCACCCACTTCTGACTGCATGATGTCATTTTTAACCAATGAGTAATAAGTCGAATTACAATTTAAAATTTCTTAGTTAAAAAGAACATTGTCAAGAATTAGAAATAAATACACACTAAACTTAGCTTATTAAACAGCTATTGTCAATTAATGAGCGTTAAAATATTTAAAAATGTAGGAAAATGAACTTCGGTTTGGCAGTACATGGGTTGCCCTCTCAAGGCCTGTCAGCGAACTATTTGGAACCACTGGTTGCTATGGTGAAGTTAGACGCCGTTGCAAAGATGAAGCAGCAGGCTTTTTTTCACTGAAGTTGTTGTAAAGTCGATAGTCGAACTAGTGGTTGCCATGGTGAGGACAAACGCCAGTGCAAAGATGTGGCAGCAGGCTTCTTTCCAACGAAGTTGTTGTAAAGTCGATAGTCGAACTAGTGGTTGCCATGGTGAGGACAAACGCCAGTGCAAAGATGTGGCAGCAAGCTTCTTTCCAACGAAGTTGTTGTGGCGTCAGACGATGTATTATTGAGCAGCAACTCTCTTTATTGAAACCAAAAATGTAAGCTACAATAATCTGTAGCTGACATGTATACTACATGCTGCCCAAATACGATACAAAGTAGTTGTCCGTATATATGAAATATTATCTATAAAGATATGTAGTTTACATGAGCCTTTTTTCCATTTAAGGCATTGATATTTCTCAAGTTATATACCAGTCATATAATCCGATAAAAAAGAAAGAATTTAAAATTATAAAATTATAAGCCAGTGTCAAAAAAAAAAAAATAAAACGATGTGAATTAGCAATATGCAGTCTAAAAGCATAAAAGCAAAAATTCTAAAACAGATAGTCAAACATAAAATAATGTTTGGTAAAAGACAATTACAATGTAAAGATAAAAAATTTTTGCTAAAAGTCTTATAATTAAAAAATATATAATTTCTTTATTTTAAACCTTTTTAAAACGGAGGACAGAAGAGTAAACATTCTAAAGGAGATCATCGAAAAGCTCAAAGAAATGTTTGTCTTTGAACTGAAGTTGTTCATTTAAAACAGATAATGGATTACTTTTGTGAAGTGAAAAAATTTCAATTTCTTCTAAGGTATTTAGCAGTGTTCCTTTTGGCACAGTATGTAATATTTTCAAATTGCTAGAAATGCAACCCTCAGAATGATTGTATCCATCAAGATGTTGACCAAATATTGATTTGATACGTGCAGTACCAGTAGTATGTTCTTTGAAACGTGTTAAAAAGTTACGGCCAGTTTGGCCAATATACTGTTTCTCGCAGTCATTACATATTATTTTATAAACGCCTGACTTTTGGTATCTATTTGAGCCTCCAATTGTGTGTTTCAGTTTCATCTGTAGGGGGTTATTAGTTTTAAATGCTAATCTCACGCTTGTGTTCTTAAATAATTTATTTATTTTATCTGAGATAGGTCCCATGTATGTCATTTGTATAAATCTCTTCTTGGAATTTATAACAGCGTCATTTTTTTCTTGTAATTTTTGATATAACAGATCAACCTGAAGGGAATTATAATTGTTAGCAACTGCTATCTGTTTTAATGTATTAATTTCCTTTTGGATTGCATCATGTTGGAGAGGTAATTTCAGTATCCTATGTATCATAGTTTTAAAAAATGCCATTTTGTATCTTAATGGATGGCATGATGTAGCATTTATTATTACGTCGGTTGATGTGGGTTTACTATAAATAGAAATATTATGTTTTCCATTCTGATTTGTAATTGTGAGGTCAAGGAAATTAATACTATTGTTACTTTCGTGTTCTACTGTAAATACAAGTTTTGGATGTAAATTATTTAAGTTGTTAGCGAAAGCATCAATTTCTTCCTTAGAGCCGTTATATAATAGCAGTGTGTCGTCAACATATCTTTTATAGTATATAATTTTATTTGTTATTTCTGGATTATTTTTGAAAAATTGGATTTCGACGTAGTTGACGAAGATATCTGCTATAGTGCTAGCCAGGGAATTCCCCATTGCCAGTCCATCTTCCTGTATGTATATTTTATTATTAAATGAAAAATAATTAAAATCTAGAGTAATTCTTAACAGTTCGATGAATTCTACTATTTCTTTGGGGCTCATGATTTTGTGACGCGTTAAGTTATCATTAATGATAGAGATAGTCTCTTGAATAGGTATAGATTTGTGATGTCCAATGATGCGAACTTTGCGTTTTTTGGGATATCCACATCATAAATTAACTTAGTTAATTCGAAACTGTTTTAATACTAAAATTTTCTTCATAAACGTAAAAGGATTTTAAGATTTGATTGAGCTTTTTGTTCAGGTTATAAGAGGGACTGTTGGTATTGTTAACAATTGGACGAATTGGTAAATTTGGTTTGTGTAATTTGATTTGCGATCTCAACTTAGGTAAAGTGGGGTTCATAACTCTAAGTGTTATTTTATCTTTAGGTGAAAGTAAAGAGTCACTATCATCAATCAGCTTTTTAATTTTTGTTTGAAACTTTTTAACACGTTTCAAAGAACATACTACTGGTACTGCACGTATCAAATCAATATTTGGTCAACATCTTGATGGATACAATCATTCTTGCATTGCTGCCCATACTATTCCTTTGAATTTAAGCCATATCTGGTATACATTTATATCTTTAATTTGGAATGAGTGGAGATTATCTCTCAGGAAGGCGTCAAGTGGAATTTTATCTGCTTTTTTGAATAGGTATGTTTTTAGTTTATTTTTGGAGGATTTGGGGATTACAATATTCACTCTCGCTACGGCAACCCTGTCTTCACTAATTCCTGTATCGGTTTTGATACTCGTTATCAACTCAGGATTATTTGTTGCTAAGAGGTAAAGTGTTTTTTTCACAACCCTTTAGTATTCGCGTGGGGTCATGAACTAATTGCTCGAAATAATTTTCAGAGAATGCGTTTAGCACAATTTTGGATGATATTTTATGCATACCTCCGGAATTAAACATG
Organism: Schistocerca nitens; assembly: GCF_023898315.1. Classification (NCBI taxonomy): domain Eukaryota; kingdom Metazoa; phylum Arthropoda; class Insecta; order Orthoptera; family Acrididae; genus Schistocerca; species Schistocerca nitens. Next base: position 1,070,259,962 of record NC_064615.1, read on the forward strand.
TAATTTACCCTCGCTATGTTGGCGAAAATAAAGTCTCCACCAACTACAATCGTATGAGTCTGGTACGATTGAGCTTATATCCGGCTTTAGCCCGCTTTCAGTGCCTGTAGCGATTTGAGCAGCAGTGCTTTGTTTTAGCGCTTGGAGCTCTGGTACTTCCCCAACACAGTTAAAACAGTGTAGCCGCCTCCTGCGAATAGTGGACACCTGACCTACTTAGCGGAACCCGAAACCCAACCACCCTTTGGCGCAAGTCGAGGAGTCTGCAGTCTACACGGTCGCAGAACCGTCTGAGCCTTTGATTCAGACCCTCAACTAGGCTCTGTACCAGTGGTCCGCAATCGGTCCTGTCTGCTATGCTGCAAATGGTCAGCTCTGCTTTCATCTTGCAAGCAAGACTGGCAGCCCTTACCACTTCCGTTAGCAGCTCGAAACCAGAGAGAATCTCTCCTGATCCAAAGTGACACATATCATTCGTACCAACGTGAGCAACCACCTGCAGTTGGTTGCACTCAATGCTCTTCGTGGCATCTAGGAGGACCCTTTCCACATCTGGAATGACTCCACCCTGTATACGCACTGAGTGCACATTTGTTTTCTTACCCTCCTGGCCAGTCAAGTCCCTAAGGGGCCCCAGAACGCGCCTAACGCTGGAGCTCCCAACTACCAATTGTCCCACCCACTGTGACTGCTCAGATCTTGCCTGTCCTGTTTCAGGGCAAACCACTCAGCCTGCGACAGCATCTGGCTCAGCGAGTGTCAACCACAGACAGGACTTGGAACCTGTTCGTCAGACAGACCAAGGAGGCCTTATGTGCGGCCTCCTGGGAAGTCTTTCGCCCCTGCGCGACCTCCCACTCGACTACAGGTGAGGGGTCAACCTCAGTGCAGGCAGTAACTGGGCTTGGCGCCTGTGACGACCGACCGGAGGGCTCCGACATGCTGGACGTCCATTGGATCCCCACAGCTGGCCCACAGCAGTGGTGCCCATCCACTGTAGCCTCAAGCTGTGTAATCGAAGCCATCACAGCTTGGAGCTGAGAGCAGAGTGTCACCAACTCGGCTCACATCCATACTCAACAATCGCAGTCGCTGTCGATACTAAAGACCGTGCAAAACTACTCAGATAAACGGATTACCGGCACGTGCTGCGCGACTCTACTGTAGACACTGACGAAAATGCACGAACTGTGTCTAAGCAGATATTAAAACACCGGACTACCGAAGCACTCAGGTGAAACAAAATAATTCTGTTGATTACGAACTTGCAATATGTCACAATATCGGTTTACTTTCCGACTCAAACGAAAATGCGAGAACTGAGTTTCTGTGTGTAAATTTAATATCCAGTAACCACAAAGAACTAAACTATTGAAGCACACAGATCATATTTACGAGTTCCTAACCAGGGGCGAATTTTATGTCAGAAAAGCGGTTACTTCCCTGTTGCTGCTTAAGTCTCGGACGGCTGCTGCTACTGCCTGACTAGAAAATCCGTCAAGGGGGCTTTCTACACTCCTGAGCTGTCAGGAATGCTGTATCACAACACGTCCATTTTTTGTAACGGCAAATCCTTAAAGAGGTCAGATCAATATGTCTGTTGAGATACTCCACCGGATTCAGAGCGCCTCTTCGCTATTTTTTAAGCGGCAGATACTATCAAGGGCGAAGGCAGCACTACAGTTTCACAGTACATGTAATTCACTGTGCTCCTCCAGTACGACTGACGATGTCGAGGAGAAACTTAGCTGGTGGTCTTATTCCCCAGAGTCAGGCTGCAAAGGCATTGACTGACAATGTGCAGACATGTGACTAGATCTCAGCCAAGATGGCAGTACCCTCATGTAGCTTACAATGTTACATCCAGATCGCCATGATGCTTCTCTGTAATCCTCCTTGTTTCTGATCCTTCTACAGATTCTAGAGCGTTAAACATTAATATTTTATTGCCTCAAATACGTTGGATCGGAGAGAGAGAGAGAGAGAGAGAGAGAGAGAGAGAGAGAGAGAGAGAATTTATTATTGCAGGGCAATGCATTTGGGTCCTTTGTCCAGCACCGTACGGCACTACACACCACACCTGCTCAACGCTAGCGTCGTCCTGAGACGCCCTTCAACTGGCATGTGACCGTAAGCATGGCTGACTAAAAATTCTCCCTATAATGTGGCCACCAAGGTGAGAAGAGGTGCTATGGTAGAGGTAGGTGTACGTCTCCTAGTTAATTGGTATAATACCACGTGCAAAAATATTCTGATTACCGAGATAACGATCAGCTATTCAAATTTATTCATTCACATTTTTGTAGTTACTAAACCCCTTTTATAATGACAAACATTTCTCAGTTTAGTTATTACACATACCGCATATCCAATACAAGCTTCGTAGATATTTCACAGCAAGCCTTTAAATGGTCTTGAGCCACAAAACACCACGCAAAATACGAAGGAAAAACAGAGGAAATAATGCGATAGCTTGCAAGTAGACGTAATGTGCCGAAAGTATTTCGGATATTTTATCTCGTTAGTTGGCGTTGATTAGTATTCAGTCCACCGCTGACCACTTACGATGGCCTATTACGAAAATTACCTCAATTCCCCAATTGTACAGCTGTGAACGCTTACACAAATTTACAGCAATATTATACCCATCAGTCTGGTTGGTAAATTTTAGCGTATTAGAATGTAACTCCTACAGCTGCGTGATCAAGATTACGAAAATGTATGCAGTTAATGAATTAAAGCCATATTGTAGTGCCAATGCACACTGTTATGATAATGGGTAAATTTCTTCGTATCTCCTGGATGGAGTGTCTGTATGTGTTCCCGCAGCTTAGGAAACCAGATAGGAAGAGCTGTCTTTCGTAAAGTACGCTGTCTATCATTTGGTGGAGCACACACTTTAGTCACTATCGGCTTCAAAAGTAATGAAGTCCTGTTGGGGGCAATAGCTTTGAATCGTGGGTATACGTTACATGAAAGTGAAAGATATTAGTATCCGATTATCTGACTTTGTCTTATCTTGTCTCGATTAACTTCAACTAATTGTTTGTTCTCAGGGTACCAAAATTCAAGTTTTCACGATCCGACAGCTTTAGTAACAGCCGTTTTAACGTCACATACGCCAGTAGTATTGCAGAATGCTTACGCACTCACAAATATTCGTATTCCCATACCATGTTTCAAAGCAATAAAGCCAGTTACCAAAGGAACGAAACCACATACGGATGCTTGAACCATTCCGTAATCAACATAATAATAATAGTAATAATAATAATAATAATAAAAGGCGACGAAAAGAACAAACCACTAATAGGACTAACCACCCTTTTAGTGTGATTAGTTGGTTCAGGACAGAACATGTTCGGGGACGACGCTTGAACCCTATGCCCGCCCACAATGGTAACGACACTGCTAGCCAACTGGAAAAAGATTTAAATCCAAATAGAGGTGTTTTGCAGGATATGCTTCCTGCAACCACCCTAGAAGGAAAACAAAGACAGAGGATGAGATGGTCAGATGAAGTTAATCGACACCTCATGTTCTGTTATTACCAAGCAACAAACCAACACAACTGGATACAGATCACAAGTATACACAACATTTATTACCAGATACCCAGAATTAAAATTTTTAACAGAACAACGACTGTCTGATCAGATCCGTGTAATAATCAAAAATAACAGGATACCCCAGTCAGAATTAGAAAACACCAAACAAAAAGTACAACAAATACTGGAACAAAATAATGTGCAATCAGAAGAAGAAGAAAATACAGTAATGGACTCAAGATTTCGTTTTCCTCTGATTTTTTTAATTGGTGCGTGTTGTTCTTTACTTGTTTGCTGTGGGATGTTTAAGACAGCCACCAGAATAAGCACAAATAGAACACGAAGTGACACAGATGTTAGATATACAAGAAAAATTTCAGCTAACATATATAGAATACAAAGACACAAATACAGACATTAGACCATTCTTGCATAGACCACCAAATAACCCACAAGTCGAAACAACAATAAAAACTATCAACACAATCATACACAACAAAATAAATGAAAACACAACTATGGAAGAGTTAAAACTACTGGTTTATATAGGAGCACTCACTACACTAAATATACACACTAGGCAGAGATCAGAACCAACCAACACACAGAAGAAACCCACAAAACCAGCATGGCAACACAGGCTACAGATCAAAATAGAAAAACTGAGAAAAGACATCGGACAGCTAACACAGTTTATAAGAAATGAAATCTCGGGAAAAAAACGAAACAGGTTAGGCAAAATCTCACAACAAGAAGCGACAGAGCAATTAGACGAAAAGAAGCAGAAATTACAAGCATTAGCCAAACGACTCAGAAGATACAAAAAAAGTGAAAATAGAAGGAAACAAAACCAAACATTCAACACAAACCAAAAGGAAATTTTACCAGACAATAGATAACACACACATTAAAATAAACAATCCACCAAACATAACAGACATGGAACACTTCTGGAGCAACATATGGTCAAACCCGGTACAACATAACAGGCATGCACGGTGGATACAAGCAGAAACAGACACATACAAGATGATACCACAAATGCCTGAAGTGACAATTTTGCAACATGAAGTCACCCAAGCAATTAATTCTACTCACAATTGGAAAGCCCCTGGAAATGATAAAATAGCAAATTTCTGGGTAAAGAAGTTCACCTCAACACATTCACGTCCAACTAAATTATTTAACAGTTACATTGCAGACCCATACACATTCCCTGATACACATGGAATAACTTATCTGAAACCTAAAGATCAAGCAGACACAGCGAACCCAGCTACATATCGCCCAATAACATGCCTACAAACAATATACAAAATATTAACTTCAGTCATTAAACAGAAATTAATGACACATACAACACAGAACAAAATTATAAATGAAGAACAAAAAGGCTGTTGCAAAGGAGCACGAGGATGTAAAGAGCAAATGATAATAGATACAGAGGTGACATATCAAGCTAAAACTAAACAAAGGTCGCTACACTACCCATACATTGATTACCAAAAAGCTTTGCATAGTGTACCCCACTCATGGTTACTACAAATATTGGAAATACACAAAGTAGATCCTAAATTGATACAGTTCCTAAACATAGTAATGAAAAATTGGAAAACCACACTTAATATCCAAACAAATTCAAATAATATCACATCACAGCCAATAGAGATTAAGTGTGGAATATACCAAGGAGACTCATTAAGTCCTTTCTGGTTCTGCCTTGCTCTGAACCCACTATCCAACATGCTAAATAATACAAATTATGGATACAATATGACTGGAACATACCCACACAAAATCACACATTTGCTATACATGGATGATCTAAAACTACTGGCAGCAACAAATCAACAACTCAACCAATTACTAAAGATAACAGAAGTATTCAGCAATGATATAAATATGGCTTTTGGAACAGACAAATGTAAGAAAAATAGTATAGTCAAGGGAAAACACACTAAAGAGGAAGATTACATATTGAATAACCACAGCGACTGCATAGAAGCGATGGAAAAAAGATGCCTATAAATATCTAGGATACAGACAAAAAATAGGAATAGATAATAGAAATATTAAAGAAGAACTAAAAGAAAAATAGACAAAGACTAACAAAAATACTGAAAACAGAATTGACAGCAAGAAATAAGACAAAAGCTATAAATACTTATGCCATACCAATATTGACCTACTCATTTGGAGTAGTGAAATGGAGTAACACAGACCTAGAAGCACTCAATACACTTACACGATCACAATGCCACCAATATAGAATACATCACATACATTCAGCAACAGAAAGATTCTCATTAAGCAGAAAGGAAGGAGGAAGGGGATTTATCGACATAAAAAACCTACATTATGGACAGGTAGACAATTTAAGAAAATTCTTTCTAGAACGAGCAGAAACTAGAAAAATACACAAGGCAATCACTCATATAAATACATCGCCTACACCACTGCAATTTCACAACCACTTCTACAACCCTTTAGATCGCATAACATCAACAGATACGAAGAAAGTAAATTGGAAAAAGAAAACACTTCATGGCAAGCACCCGTATCATCTAACACAGCCACACATCGATCAAGACGCATCCAACACATGGCTAAGAAAAGGCAATATATACAGTGAGACAGAAGGATTCATGATTGCAATACAGGATCAAACAATAAACACCAGGTATTACAGCAAGCATATTATTAAAGATCCCAATACCACAACAGATAAATGCAGACTTCGTAAACAACAAATAGAAACAGTAGATCACATAACAAGCGGATGTACAATACTAGCAAATACAGAATACCCCAGAAGACATGACAATGTCGCAAAAATAATTCATCAACAGCTTGCCTTACAACATAAACTTTTAAAACAACATGTTCCCACATACAAGTATGCACCACAAAATGTACTGGAGATCGATGAATACAAATTATACTGGAACAGAACCATTATAACAGATAAAACAACGCCACATAGCAAACCTGACATCATACTCACCAATAAAAAGAAGAAATTAACACAACTAATCGAAATATCCGTACCCAATACAACAAATATACAAAAGAAAACACGAGAAAAAATTGAAAAATACATCCAACTGGCTGAGGAAGTCAAAGACATGTGGCATCAGGATAAAGTTGACATCATACCAATTATACTATCAACTACAGGAGTCATACCACACAATATCCACCAGTACATCAATGGAATACAGCTACATCCAAACATATATATATATACAACTACAGAAATCCGTAATTATTGATACATGTTCAATTACCCGAAGGTTCCTAAATGCAATATAACACATACCATACAGTTAATAGGAAGTGACGCTTGATCAAGGTCCGCGTCACTTTCCATTCTTAACCAGACTTACCGTCCGAGAAAGTAAAGAAATAATAATAATAATAAGTCAAAACGTCAAAATTAAGCTTCACCTGTGACAAACAATGCAGTGACCTTTCGGTCTCATATTCGACAGGTTACTTCTGAGTGGGCAGCTGGTCCGAAGCCAGTCATTTGGAAATAAAGGAAAGTAATGTGGAAACTCAATTTGGGCAGTGATAAGGAACGATAACGGACCTCCCAGACGAAAAATAGGTCTGCTTCTGACGAAACCAGTCCTGTTCTCCATTTTTATGATTTCTTTGTGCGTTATTCAGGGATAACACACTATTTCAATGCTAATAGGCATTAGTGTGACACTTCGATACTTCACGTAAGGCCGATAGCAAGCTACAAACGGAGATTTTGAAGTTCTCTGAAAATGGAGCTGCGATCTCATACGATGACGTAGGCGAAGTATCAGTGGCGGTCTCGAAGTAGTACCCAGATGAGAAAACTAGTGAGTGCAGCAAGTAATGGTACTACGTGCAACTGCAGCGCAGCTAGGAACAGCTTAGCAGGTGCACGTAGTAAATACGTCGCCTCCGATCACGAGGAGCAGAGATGCCGAACAAAGGTTATATGAAGTAGTTATAAGCGAGCACGCACCGCTGCCATATCTTGGACGCCACCGTTATTGTGAGAAAGATATTTGATAAGACATACAATGTACATGGAGAGACAAAAATAACCACAGACTTAAATGATATACTGACGGATGTACCACACATTTCATTACTGAAGTTTGCTATACATTTCTTCACCTGTTGTACTTCTTGGTATTGGTTTGCTACTTTGACTGCAGGGGTTTTATGTTCTTCAAAGCTCTACGGGATAGTTTCAGGAATAGATTCCTCGTACAGCAAGATAACAAAAGGCCTAGGAAACAAGAGGGATAAGACGCCTACCTTAAGGACTACAGGCACTTCCTCAATAAAAAATCTTTCACAGCAGCAAAGATGAAAGAGTGCTCATAGCTATGAAAGTACGCAATTTAGACCGTGTGTTCACATGAGTTACTTTCTGTTTTGATCCTTTCTATGCCCTCCCAAAATAAGAAACTCGTGTATACATAGATGAGATTTGAGATCATAAGGTTAAACACCTCAAAGATCATGTAAAGAATCCATTCCTGAAGTTTCGCATAAGAGATTTAAAACGCGTTGTCTGAATAACACGATAATTTGAAAAGTGTCAAGTCTCCTCTCCATATCACCAGCCTAACATACTGTCCAATAAGGAGCTAACTAAAAAGCTAAATACAAAGTTCAGTACTAAACCTTCAGTCAATTATTCTTTAATGTTCTCCTACAGAGACAGAAGTGACAACGTGTAGGTACTTAGATAGAAGACAGTATAGCATTTTCTGTGGTATCCACATACATGCATACAACCTCTTCACTCACACATTTCACACATTTCACACATCTCATACACTCATAGCCCGCTACCTCCTCTTATAGACTCCCTATGCCCCCACTCGTCAATTAATATACCCTCCTGTAACAAGCTCGTCAGCTCAGATACCCCCCTCGCCTGCTCGGATACCCCCTCGCCTGCTCGGATACCCCCCTCGCCTGCTCGGATACCCCCCTCGCCTGCTCGGATACCCCCCTCGCCTGCTCGGATACCCCCCTCGCCTGCTCGGATACCCCCCTCGCCTGCTCGGATACCCCCCTCGCCTGCTCGGATACCCCCCTCGCCTGCTCGGATACCCCCCTCGCCTGCTCGGATACCCCCCTCGCCTGCTCGGATACCCCCCTCGCCTGCTCGGATACCCCCCTCGCCTGCTCGGATACCCCCCTCGCCTGCTCGGATACCCCCCTCGCCTGCTCGGATACCCCCCTCGCCTGCTCGGATACCCCCCTCGCCTGCTCGGATACCCCCCTCGCCTGCTCGGATACCCCCCTCGCCTGCTCGGATACCCCCCTCGCCTGCTCGGATACCCCCCTCGCCTGCTCGGATACCCCCCTCGCCTGCTCGGATACCCCCCTCGCCTGCTCGGATACCCCCCTCGCCTGCTCGGATACCCCCCTCGCCTGCTCGGATACCCCCCTCGCCTGCTCGGATACCCCCCTCGCCTGCTCGGATACCCCCCTCGCCTGCTCGGATACCCCCCTCGCCTGCTCGGATACCCCCCTCGCCTGCTCGGATACCCCCCTCGCCTGCTCGGATACCCCCGTCGCCTGCTCGGATACCCCCCCCCCTCGCCTGCTCGGATACCCCCCCCCTCGCCTGCTCGGATACCCCCCCCCCTCGCCTGCTCGGATACCCCCCCCCCCTCGCCTGCTCGGATACCCCCCCCCCTCGCCTGCTCGGATACCCCCCCCCCTCGCCTGCTCGGATACACCCCCCCCCTCGCCTGCTCGGATACACCCCCCCCTCGCCTGCTCGGATACACCCCGCCCCCCTCGCCTGCTCGGATACACCCCGCCCCCCTCGCCTGCTCGGATACACCCCCCCCCCCTCGCCTGCTCGGATACACACCCCCCCCCTCGCCTGCTCGGATACCCCCCCCCCTCGCCTGCTCGGATACCCCCCCCCTCGCCTGCTCGGATACCCCCCCCCCCTCGCCTGCTCGGATACCCCCCCCCCTCGCCTGCTCGGATACCCCCCCCCCCCTCGCCTGCTCGGATACCCCCCCCCCCTCGCCTGCTCGGATACCCCCCCCCCCTCGCCTGCCCGGATACCCCCCCCCCCCCTCGCCTGCTCGGATACCCCCCCCCCCCTCGCCTGCTCGGATACCCCCCCCCTCGCCTTCTCGGATACCCCCCCCCCCTCGCCTGCTCGGATACCCCCCCCCTCGCCTGCTCGGATACCCCCCCCCCTCGCCTGCTCGGATACCCCCCCCCCTCGCCTGCTCGGATACCCCCCCCCCCTCGCCTGCTCGGATACCCCCCCCCCCTCGCCTGCTCGGATACCCCCCCCCCCTCGCCTGCTCGGATACCCCCCCCCCCTCGCCTGCTCGGATACCCCCCCCCTCGCCTGCTCGGATACCCCCCCCCCCCTCGCCTGCTCGGATACCCCCCCCTCGCCTGCTCGGATACCCCCCCCCTCGCCTGCTCGGATACCCCCCCCCTCGCCTGCTCGGATACCCCCCCCCTCGCCTGCTCGGATACCCCCCCCCCCTCGCCTGCTCGGATACCCCCCCCCCTCGCCTGCTCGGATACCCCCCCCCCCTCGCCTGCTCGGATACCCCCCCCCCCCCCTCGCCTGCTCGGATACCCCCCCCCCCCTCGCCTGCTCGGATACCCCCCCCCCTCGCCCCTTTCGTTGGCTCGGATAGGTCTGGAAGGTAGGAGACGAGGTACTGGCAGAAGTAAAGCTGTGAGGACGGGGCGTGAGTCATGCTTTGGTACCTCAGTTGGTAGAGGACTTGCCCGCGAAAGCCAAAGGTCTCGAGTCTCGGTCCGGCACACAGTTTCCGACAGCGCCACGAAATGTTGAAAATGTTTAAGTCCTCATTCAGACAGCATTCTCAGCCCTAGTCCTGGGTGTTGCTCACCTGCGTTTCCCCCCCCCCCCCCCCCCACTTGTCTCTCTCCATAAAAGCCTCAACATGGTCCAGGTGATTATTTTCCATCGCGACCTTCTCTTGCAGTCTGACGACAAACTGTGCTCCAATTTAGAATGGCGCGGTGTTAACTTCATCAAGCACATCTATACAGGACCCAAAGACAATAGGGTTCTTCCCAACGCCCTTATCTTGGTCTCTGATGGTGATTAATTGCCCGAAAACGTAAAGGAGATGATATACTGCTGTGACACAAAGTATCGCATAGGGGGTGGAATGTATGGTTTTACTCGCCTTGGTAAAGATGTTGAGGACCTACTAACTCAAATGTCCCGTCTGTCCACTGTAGAGCTCACGACGACTTTGGTGACCGTGACCACTTTCCATTCTTCCTGTCTCTCCCCCAACGTCACTCATTTACACACTTGCCCACATGGACTATTTCAGAGGCTGACTAGGACGCTTTCACATCAGCTACGACCACTAAATCTCCATTGTATGGCAACATCGATGAGGTGATCCACACCATTACTGCTACCACTGTTGCTGCAGCTGAACCGGCAATACCTTGTCTTTCAGGTTACGTCCCCCCCTCCCTGCGGCGGAACATCATTAGTGCCGCCCATACTTGGAGCACCTAATTACGTTCAAACAGCGCCATACTGAGGTCCACCAACTCATCAAACGATGTAAGCAGGAACGTCTGGAATGATACGTTTCCTCACTTGGAACACGAACGTCTCCTTCCTGGGTTTGAAAGAAGCTCTAACGACTTTACGGCTATCACACATCTGTGTGTGTCCCTGGAATTTCCATACATGGAGCTATATCAGCTGATCCAGATGTAATCACAGATTGTCTTGCCAAGCATTATGCTAGAGCCTCTGGATCAGATAATTACCACGTCAAACAGTGGGTGGAATGACAACACCTATCTTCTGCTCCATGCCACCCTGAGCCATATAATGCTTCTTTCAGTGAGTGGAAATTACTCAGTGCCCTTGCCGACTGTCCTGATATACCACTGGCCCAGACTGCATCCATTATCAAATGATTGAACTTCTGTCAAAAGATTACCACTGCCACCTCTTTGCCGACTTCAAATGCATCTGGAGCGATGGCGAATTCCCCGTCAAAATGCCGGAAAAATAACATCGTTACAGTGCTAAAGCCTGGTAACAAACCACTAGAAGTGGATAGCTATCGCCCTATCAGCCTCACCAACATTCTGTGTAAGCTGCTCGAACGTATGGTGAACTGGCTGTTGTGTTAGTTCCTGATTCTTGGATCCTTCTGGCTCTGTCCCAGGGCCGTTTCCGCCACCGACAACTTGGTCCACCTGAAGTATCCCCTTCGATCGGCCTCTTCCCAGCCACAACATTATATTTCAGTCTTTTTTGACCTGACGAAACCCTACGATGCCACTTGGCACAAGTGGGGTCTCCAGGGCCTGTTTCCGATTTTTATGCAGAACTACTTGTTCCTCCGCACTTTCCATGTCTGTGCTTCCTACAGTGCGCCAGATATAAAAGGGAATGGGATACTGCAGGGCTCTCTCCTGTGTATGCCACTATTTTCATCTGTCGTTAATAGCCTCGCACTAGCAATATGATCCTCAGATCTCCTCTCCATCTATTTTTGTATTTCCTTCTGCTCCTCATCTATTGGTGTGGCTGAAAGCTGGTTGCAGGGAGCTATACAGAAGGTGCAGTCCTGGGCCCTCTGTCACAATTTTCAGCTTTCAGCTGTCAAGACTTTACATGCACTTCTGCCGCTGTCATACTGTCAACCCCCACCCATAACTTTGACTCAATGATCAACTACTTCATGTAGTGGAGACTTACCACTTTCTTGGAAATTGTCTTTGACACCTGCTTAACTTGGGTCCCCATCTTCATCAGCTTCAGGGAAAGTACTGGTGGCATCCTAATTTTATTCAATGCCTGATCCACACTGGCTGGGATGCTGAAGGCCGTACACCGATGCAGCTGTACAAAAGCCCTCATACAGTCCCATATTGACTTAAAGAGCCTGGTGTATGGTTCACCATTGCACTGCAGCTGCTGGCCCCTATCCACAACTTCACTTTGCGACAGGAATCTTCTGAAAAAAAACCGTGAACAGGCTCCTCGTGGAATCAAGCGTTGCTCCATTGCATTTCTGGCGTCAGCTACTGCTTAGAAATTATACCACCCACATACATAATTCGCCTCGCCTAGCACGGTGATCCATCCAGAACGGGGAATCGTCTTGCCGACCACGTCTGGTCGCTTCTTACTGAACTTGACACTTTCTCTCTACCATCTTTCTGTGGGTCAACTTCTGTACATCTCCATGTTACATGCATTCGTCACAGCTTTGTCTGGACCTATCACAAGGCTCAGAAGGCTCAGTTCTACCTGAGGCCCTCTGCCAGCAATTGTTATCTATTCTCGGCTAGTTCCAGGGCTCAGAAATAATCCAAACAGACTGATTAATGGTTGAACGTCTTGTTGGCTTTACGTAGGATCACGATGGACATACTGAACAGTGCTCCTTGACAGCAGGGTGCGGTGTTAGGCTCAAGAGCATAATACCAGGTCTGCAGCACAATCTGTTAAGCTCCAGGGAGTCCTTCGTTTGTAGTGACTCCATGAGCTCCTTCCAAGCTCTCGACCAGTGATAAGCACACCATCCTTTGATGAAGTTTATCCAAGAACCCATTTACGTCCTAGAACAATGGGGACTACCAGTTGTCTTCGTAGAACCTTCGGACACATCGGAATCCCAGAAATAGAACTTACTACAAGACTAGCCAAAAGAGGTACTAATAAACGGAGTCTGAAGATCGGTATCCTGGAATCGGGTCTTCCATCTATATTACATCGCAAGGTTTTTGAACTCAGGAATACAGAAATCTGCTCCATGACTTTGCTGAATGTTATGTAAGGTAAAAGAGATGGTTGTATGGAGGTCTCCAATGCAAGGACTCCTTTGTCCTTAGTGAACTCTGCATTGGCCATACTTGGCTTATTCAAGACCACCTCCTGTGCCCCTAGGATCCACCTCAGTGTTGGTGTGGTTGACACTTCAAAGCGGTCCACAGCTTGTTGGACTGTCGAAATTCCGCCACCCTGAGGCGGACTTCCAACCTTCCTGATAAAGTGGGAATGCCTCAACAGCTGTTTTAATTTTAAGTATTGTACAAGAGGGGGTTTTTATCGCTAGATCTAAGAGTTGGCTCATGGCTTTACATGCACTCTATCTGCATTTTAACTTTCTGTTGTGACTTGACCAGGCAGCCAAGTCACTATAAGAAGAGGCCGAAGGGCACGCGTTGAAGCTCACGCAGGCTGGCGTGAGGTGTGGAACAGTTAAAGGAATAGAGACTAGCAAAAAAGGTACGTAGCTTCTGGAATACGTAACTTTAATCCATAATTGGTGAACATCGGTCTGACGGTACATGCATCACAAGATAAATAGCAAATGATAATGGCGCCTTGCTAGGTCGTAGCAAATGACGTAGCTGAAGGCTATGCTAACTATCGTCTCGGCAAATGAGAGCGTAATTTGTCAGTGAACCATCGCCAGCAAAGTCGGCTGTACAAGTGGGGCGAGTGCTAGGAAGTCTCTCTAGACCTGCCGTGTGGCGGCGCTCGGTCTGCAATCACTGATAGTGGCGACACGCGGGTCCGACGTATGCTAACGGACCGCGGCCGATTTAAAGGCAACCACCTAGCAAGTGTGGTGTCTGGCGGTGACATCATACTTTTCTTGCCTCTTCTTGTGCTGTCTCTTCGACTTCGGTGTTGATCTTTTCACAATCTGTGTTTCTGCTGCCTTGTGTGTTTAGGCTCGTGATTCTGGTGTGATTCAGAGTGGGTGGCTCATCCTTTTTCAGACTTGTGATTGGCCAGCCCACGCCGTCTGTTATTATGTTGACATAGCTTCTACTGCTTTTTTCCTTGTAGTTAATGTTTTCAATTTGAGCTTGCTACTTTAGTTTTCTTTGCTTCAGTATGGTTTCACATGTAGTTCTAAGCGTTTCGTTTCTTCCCTGGATTTCGGATGAGGGGATCCTTTTGGGGGTACAATTTGAATCTGAGACCAGTGTGACTATGGAAAATGGACTGAACCTTTCAATTCAGTTCTTCAATCTACGAACAAACAAACTAACCCATTGACATTCCTCATTTGCATGTACAACCCCGTCGTCGTTCGCCGACTCGTACCTCATCATGCCCCTCGTCCACTCATATCCAATCATGACCCTCCCCCCCCCCCCCTCTCCACGCGAAATTCACAGCTGTTTTGACCTTAGTCGCCTAAACAGAGTTTAACAAAATGCACAACCCCACAACAAACGACTTAAAGCGCACTGGCGACCACACATCACTGTATGCGGTGAACCAAACTGACTTCACTAATCTACTGAACTTCCTGAAAGAAAGGAAATGGAGTGTTTCACTAACACAAAAGTATTTGAAAAAACACAGCAATACATTAATAAGGCAGATGCAAAAACGCCAATCGATACAGTACTCGATGAACTAGCTGCCTTCAGCTGGGATTGAATGCGCATAAAACATTTGAGTTCAGCACAGTGAGATCTTTACATAACAACACGGCGAGTTGGCCGATAAGGCCAGATAACCAGACTAGTTGAATATGAAGTTATTTCTTCATATGGTCGTGAATGTGGAGATATACAACACACTATGTACCCCACAACAGTGACGTAACTGCCAGATTTTTGTGCTTTTGGGTATTCGACGTAGCCAGGCTCCATGCTGCCGGAAACGCGCTGGTGGTCATGCAACACAACAGTGTAAACATCCCTAACTCCCCCAAACAGCACCATGCAAATGCTCCATTTGTGGTGTGGCCCATCCAGCCAGCTGCAGGGTGTGCATTCCCTAGAAGCAGGCTCTCTTCAGAAAACGCAAAACCCATCGCAATTACAGCTCCAAGACCCTCGATCATTCCTCCCCCCCCCCCCCCCCCCACACACACACACGAAGAACAAGAACAACAAATCTTCGTTGTATCAGCACCAATTTAAAACAAGGCACAGTGATGACGAGCTGACAGTTTCGTCCGTACGATACCCCAATGACCTCGGTGAAGAAGTCGTAGCATAACTGACTGCAAAGAACGTGGAACGAGACAGAGCAAGATGACATCACGTTGGACAAAAAGTCGTTGTGTGCTCAAAAAACGACGAACCAACGTTTCGTAAATCCGATTTTTGACAAAGGCCATTGCGTAGTGACACAATGCAAAGCAACACTTAAAACTGGGTCGTTAGCTGTTGCTGTGGCTATACGATGAAAGTCAACAGGAAAACTTACCATATCACCATTTTGCACATCTATGAACATACAAACCTGTTCGGAAGAGTCCATGAGCGTGTCTCCAGCTACTGGCAATCGGGAAAACTCGTCGACGTTACCATGCTGGGCAGTAGGCCGATACAAACATAGCAGCCCTGCAGCCAGGCGACTAGCACGAGGTTTGGTGTTCTCGTAAAGATAAGTCATTTTATATTATAAAAACATATAGTTTAGTACTGATTACGTGGTAAATAGGTGTATTAGTGTACCTTTTAAGCGTACCATTAAAGGATTCATTTTTCTTTACGTAATATAGCAGAAAACGCGAAAAGATCGTACAGTCGTATTTTCTGTTTACGTTTTGCCGCAGCAAATCTGTAAAATTTCGTTTAGTTGTTCTTCGTTCTCTCCAGCAATTTGACTGTAGCGTGTCTCCTCATTATATAACTCACATTTCCGGAAATAGCGTAAAGTTTATGTTGTTGTTCCAGAAACTTTGCACTGTTGTTTTTGTTTACCCACAGTCGCGTGTAGCCCAAATTTGTGGAATCATATTTTCTTGTTTATCTGTAATTTAACTGACGTATTCTTAATAAAGTATTACGTTTATCATGAGTGAAAAGTGCCTGACTTGCTTAGAATTGTTAGGTCGGGGCTTTGGTGTGACGGATGCTGTTAGTTTTTTTTTCCATGTCCGTGACTGTAGTGGCGTGGGAATAGGGGAAGTAAATGAGACTCATCTGTGGTTGTGTAGGATATGTAGTAGAGATAGGAAGACACTAGAACAGGAGGGAAAAATTGCCGCCCTTCAGGCTGAGTTACACAAGGCCAGGGGAGGTCTTGACAGGTTGAGGAGGGAGAAGGGTAGAGAGAGGTGGGAAGTGGCAACAGGAGGAACAGGTCTGGAAATTTGTCTGGCAGCTCCGTGGTGAATGTGGGAAATAGATTTGACCTGTTGCTTCAGTTAGAAGCTGGTGAGCCTCAAGCAGTTGCAGGTGTAGAGAGGGCACAACAAACTTTCAGCTGCAAATTGAAAAGTAAGGATGTAGGGAAATCAGTATAGAGAAAGAAAGTGTTGTTGTTAGGTAGTTCCCACGGAAGAGGTGGTGTCCAACTTTGAACTAGGATAAGGATACCAGGTCACATTCTGCCAAATTTTTTTAAACATAATGCAGGTGACAGAGGATTTAGGATCACTTTGTCAATACTATTACCTGCCCCACCCACTATAACTACAATGTCTTCCTTAGTGAAATTTTTGCAGAGATCCTGGGTACAATACAGAGTGTGACCTGGCAAAGATTGCATCAGCATCGAAGCATACTAGTGTTAAGGTTGTATCTGTTCTTGGTCGCCATGACAGACCTCATTTGAACTCTTCTGTCAAGAGAGTTAATTTAGAGTTGGAACAGCTGCTTATGGCGGGTGCAGAGTCACACATTGGTGTGCTTCCTGTTGATTCTCTCAATAGGTGGGGTTATACTAGGTATGGCCTTCACCTCAACAGGAAAGGGGAGGTTTAACTGTCTGGGAAATAACAGGAAAGTTAGAGGGGGGGGGAGTCATTGTCATGGGTGAAAAAATGCCAGTGGTTATAGGGTTCAGGAAAGACCCTTTTTTAGGGTAGGGAGGACAAAAACAAACCAACTTTTTTAAGAGAGGTTAGGACTGAGACAAACCTTCAGTTTGAGAAAGAAACAAAAAAAAATTAATTCTAGCTTATTACATCAGCATAAACAGCTATTGGTTAAGAATTTCCAACAGTCAGCAGATATTTCAACTCTGCCCAATTTTAACTCTGTCAATGTGACATGTCAGCTATCTTTATTGCATCAAAATATTCGAGGACTGAGAAATAAAATTGATTAATAATTTGCTTAGATAAATTAGTCTTCAAACCCAGCTGACATAATCTCCCTCTCAGAAAACCATGTGATCACTGGTATAGAACTTTTAAGCGTCACGGGGTTTAGGTTAGCATCTCACTTTCGTAGAGCAGAAATGGAAAAAGGAGGAGTTGACACATTCATCAGCAACTGTCATAAATTTAAGAACATACACATTCATAAATATTGCCTAGAACATCATACGGTAGCATGTGCAACAGAAGTAGAATTTCACTTAAAGTCCTTCATAATATTAAGTGTACATCGAGCATCTGCAGACAACTTTAATCTGTTCATAAACCACCTTGAAGCTGTACTGGCCCATTTAACAACCAAAAACAAAGAAATAGTGGTTGCTCGTGATTTCAATGTAGATTTCCTTAGACTCTCCCAATAAGAACATATTTGAGTTAGTAACACTCTTATACAAATTAATTCCCATTGTAAAGTTCCCCACTAGGGTGGCCAATTGCTCACATTGATAATATTTTTATAGAAAAGTCCAATGAACAAAATTATATTACAAAACCAATAGCCTCTCAGACCATGACATGCAGTTCATTCTGTTACATGTTAATACTGAATAGGATATAAAAATCTGTTAAATCTGAGCTCAAGAGGGTAATCAATAAGCCAAAAATTGATTATTTTAGGACACTCCTCAGATATTCACTGGAATGATGTTTACAGTTCTCATGGCATGAATGAAAAATATAACACTTTTGCTAATAAAGTGCTTACATTATTTGAACACTGTTTTCCCCCAAAACTAACCAAGGTTAGAGTAAAGTCTACAAAGGACCCACGGATTACCCAAGGAATAGGTGCATCTTGTAAAACAAAAAGAAAACTATATCTGTCAATCGGAAACAGTTCTGGTGTTGATGCTGTAGCACATTACAAGAAATACTGCAAAATATTAAGGACTGTAATACGGATATCAAAGTAAATACAAGGAAAAGACAGTCATATGAGATAACAAAATAAAGACAATATGGGATATAGTGAAGGTGGAGACTGGTAGAACAAGACATGAAGAGGGACAAATGGCATTAAGAGTAAATGGTACATTGGTGACAGATGTGTATAGTGTTGCAGAGCTTTTTAACAAACATTTTACAAATTTTACTGAAAAGATGTTGTCAGGTTCTGTAGATCCTGCTATGGAATAGTTCAGACCAGAATTTCAAGTAACTTCCATAATATGAATTTGACCCTCACTACCCCAGCGGAAATAATTACCATCATAAAATCTTTAAAATCAAAAACATCTAGTGGGTATGATAAAATATCAACCAAATTAATTAAAGTATGTGATTCTGAATTAACATATTAAGCTATCTGTGTAACCAGTAGTTAATAAGTGGAAAATTTCCTGAATGGTTGAAATATGATTAAGTTAAGCCTCTGTTTAAGAAGGGAGATAAAGAAATAGCATCAAATTACCGTACAATTTCACTTTTGCCAGCATTCTCAAAAATTTTAGAAAATGTAACAATCGGCTGTATAACCATCTTATCAAATAACATACTGTCAAAGTCGCAGTTCGGATTTCTAGAAGGTTCTGATATTGAGAGCGATATCTACACTTACAGTGAAAACGTGCTCAATTCTTTAGACAAAAAAATGCAGGCAACTGGTATATTTTGTGATCTGTCAATGGCATTTGACTGCGTAAATCACAATATCCTTTTAAGTAAATTAGAATATTAACGTGTAACAGGAAATGCTGCAAAATGGTTCAAATCTTATATCGCTGACAGGAAACAAAGGGTGTTATTAGGAAAGAGACATGTATCAAGCTATCAGGCATCATCCAACTGGGAACTAATTACATGTGGGGTCCCACAAAGATCCATTTTAGGGCCCTTACATTTTCTGGTGTATATCAATGACCTTTTATCAGTACCATTATCAGATGACAAGTACGTTTTGTTTGCCGGTGATACAAACATTGTAATAACAAGCATATCAAGTGTAGTCTTAGAAAGATCGCGTAATAAAATATTTTTGGCCATTAATCACTGGTTCCTAGCCAATTCTTTGTCACTAAAGTTTGAAAAACACACTACATGCAGTTCAGAACTTGTAAGAGGTGTCCCACGAGTATATGCCTAACATACGATGAGAAGCAGATAGAAGAAGTGGACAGTGTTAAATTCTTGGGATTACAGCTTCATAATACTTTAACTGGGAGGAGCACACCACAGAACTCCTGAAGCGTCTTAACAAATCTCTATTTGCAAGGCGAATTGTCAGACACAGGGGATATAAAAATGAAAAAGCTGGCAAACTGCTTAAGTGCTAGTCGTTAACTCTGCTTTCTCTTCCATGGAGGAGACAGTCCTGTTGAGTCCTTGTGTATAGTGTCTGTCCCTGGTGAAGTGTCGATCTGAATTTCTCACACCTGGTTATGTGGTAACCAGCTCAGACAGTTTTTGGTTCTGTTCTTAGTACTTTCTCCCTGGAAGCTGCTAACATGCATATTGTACAACGTGTGCTTTGCGTGCTGCCAGTATATCATGAGATGGCTGTTCATTGAGATAAGCCCCATGACTTCCTGGGGGAGTACCGTTGATTGTTGTGTATGAGAACTGGAATGGCATCAGTCACTGCATCCTCGATTGCAGTAGTAAGTGCATCGACAGCTGTGCTGTGTTTTCAACTGCAGTGTCGTTCTTCTGATACCCTTCATGAGGGCTTTGGCAATTACGTAAGGCCTATGTTAGTTACGGTTCTGCACAAGTGTGGGTACTTTCAAACCATAGTACGATTTAGTTTTGACCTAGTGGAACTTACTACAGTTTTTGCTTTTCTACTTTCGTATTCGATAGTTCCATTTGGGGTGTTTGCGTTCAAATATCCAATAGCAATAACTCTATGCTGATACCACATGTTATGATGCTATTAGGAGGATTGCGTAGCACCATCCGTGAGGTTTGAACTCCTTCGACCTTGATCCCGAGAGCTGTGGCCTCGAACATTTTTGCTACAGGGAGCTCGATTATTGTGTGTTCTATGCCTTTTATCCCACCTGTCCCACTTACAGCCCTATAGTTAGGTTCGCCTGATATGCGAATCTGTTTATGCAGTTTCAACGGTGTCTCATTCACGAGAGCGTTCTGGATGCCTTTCTGCTCCGTGAACAGAACTAATGCAATGCTTTCGAGGCAGATCTCATTCGTCTTGCATAAAAAGATCTGTCTGTGTGTGTTGTGTTGGTCACATGCGGAGACGGATTTGGTGTGTTAACCATTCACAGTTTGTATATGAGTTCTGAAAAGAGTGATTGTGGCAGCCTATTCCTTGCCTGGTTCGCTCATGAGCAGCTACATTTCGAAGGTAGCTATCCTGAGAAGTGCTCCCAACTTGAGATTGGAGAATAGTGTAGCCACTAATCGCCCGAAAGATAGAGATTTGTGTAAGCTTGTGATTTGTTGGACCATGGTGTCTTACGTGCACAGGCTTGTGTGTTTGGTGCAAGTGTTAAATCTGTTGGTGGCGGCGAGGTAACGTTTGTGTGAGCGTGTTTCCTGGAAGTCTCGCTATGCGAACTGTGTCCGTAAGTTCTTTTTCCTAATGTGGTGCTCTAGATCGTCACTGTGGTGGTTGTAGTCCTGGCAGTAATTCATAATGTCCTACTGCATTACAAATTCACACCGACGTTACGTTGAAGGCACGTGATTCCGTCGGCTCACATATTTATTTCTGTGTTCCTTTCTGCAAGTATCCTGTTGGCAGGGTCATCGCAGTATGGTATATTTATGTGCCCAATGTGAAGGGGCTTGGATTATGATTCTCATTATACATATATGTATGCAGTGCAACTGTGTTGGCAGTGTCAATCTCGCCTAATTTGATCCTCTATCTGCAGGTGGGAGAGGTAACATGGGAACAAGGTTTTTGGGTGGATCACCTGTTACTTCCAACTCTTGCAGCGCCTGCGTTTCGTTGTGCATGGAGTAGGCATTTCTGTTGGGTGATCAGACATCACTCCAGCACTCGGGGCCTTCATTTAGAAATGAAGATAATTTTTCCTTTGTTGAGAGCGAAGGTAAGTGCGTAAATTTACAGAACTTCGTTGGCGCTGGAATTAGCGTTGCCTGGGACCACAGACGGAAGATAGTGTCAGGGGTCTGTCTCGTCAGATAACCCCAGGCACTTATGTCCCCTAGAAAAGAATGATAAAGCCCCCCTGGAGAGGTTGCAACCGAAGTTGAGAACTGATTTTCCAGTAAGTGCTAGATACTGTCCGCGGAATTTCACCTCTCCTTCCACTGCCCTGCCATTTACTGTTGGCTGCTGCCTGCTTCTTCTGCCACTTCACTAGGCTGCTGTCTGCTGTTCGATGAGTCAACACGTTCGTTCGGGTTGGATGCCTCACTGCATTAAAATTACAGTTCAGATTTTTCAAAAGTCGATAAACGCTTAAAATTATTTCTGATACCAGTTATGTTGTGTCGTTTAGTTCCGTGTACTTATTTCCACAACATAATTTTTTACGTAGTGTAGTGGTAATTATGTTCACGAACTGATGTAGAATGCGTATCTTCGCACATACTATTACCTACAGCAATTTTAAATTAACAGTTTTTGAATTTTGACAATGCAAACGATAACAATAGAAACACAGGGGCTTAATACAGTAATAGCAAATAAGTGTTTTAATGACACTGCTCAGCTTAAATGATTAACATCTATACATCAGTACTATATGAAGTATGATATTAATAACAAAAAGTATTGTATGTTACAATCATATTGTCACGTTTTCCGTCTTCAATAAATCATTCGTCTAAGACAACTTTGTAAAGTTGTTTTGCATAACTTGGAATTTCAAAATACTTTATCAACGCAGATGCATCTTTCTTTTGTTAGCAAACCATATTTTATTTTGGTAAAATGGTGAATGATAGTTCTGTTCGATGGCGTGGTTTCTTTCGTCTCAGGGTGTCCATTTGTACTGTGTCTCCGGAGTATTTATTATTTACTGACACATTATGAATTTTCTATGCTTTCTTGTTTGAGATGACACGCTGGCCGTTCATTTAGAACGGTAGCTTGGGTTTTAGCACTTTCTTTGCATGACCTTTTAGAAATATAACAATCCAGTCTGTGTTCAGAGCTTACAGTATCATGCTCTTCTAAAATACCATAATAGTCTTCAGAGGACAAGATGCTTCATTTTTTCTGTAAGATTTCTCCATTCTACCACCCACTCGGTCTGTAGGCATGTAGCTATGACCACGAACAGGGAAGAAGTGACGAAGATTGTTGAATTTTTTGCTCTTTCCACAAATACTGTTACCATCGTCGTCATACAACTGTTTTGGCTACTCCAAGAACATGGGAATTGATGTATAGTACTGGTGCTGTCATTTGGATCTTTTTATCTAAATCAGACATAAAATCCAGCAAATCCAAGTTACTTGATTGCACCTTCTTGAAGATCGTGTCTACAGGCAGGTATAGAAAACGATACGCTGTATAACCATACACGTCCAGTATAGAAAACCCACTGACTGATAAATATGAGGAAATGAGATCAGCAATTGCGTCAGGAAAAGAGCTTTTAAACAATTAGGAAACTGGCAATTTGTCAAACATTAACGGATACCTGAAGTCAGACC
Source organism: Schistocerca nitens (assembly GCF_023898315.1). Lineage (NCBI taxonomy): Eukaryota > Metazoa > Arthropoda > Insecta > Orthoptera > Acrididae > Schistocerca > Schistocerca nitens. The sequence goes on from NC_064615.1 coordinate 1,070,283,246, forward strand.
AACTGCATATTGGAAATGAAAACATTACCATTTACAAAAATTTTCAGATGTCTTTTAAATGTATCTTACATGATTGCAGCAAATTTGGTAACAGTAGTAACATAAGCAATGCGTCACGTCAGACCGTGACGTAATTACAGAACCAGGAGAAGTTACACAGATAAAATTCAGCCCCGCAACAGGTGGTATGAACTCGCCGCCCATGGGCGTGCTGGTGGATGGGGCAGGTCTCGTAAAACGTGAAATACAACAGACTAAGAACTAACCTTTGTAAAGCAGTGCACCGCTTCTAGTTTTCTAAGTGGGGCGCGTATTTCATTGTATTACCATTTAAGAGCCGAACATAAACAAACATCTACCCAATTTGAGATGTGATGATCAGCAACGAAGCGTTTAACTGGGTAGCACTCTGAAATGCAGGAATCAGAAAACCAGTAAGTCTTACGTGCCCCCAAAAATTAATTGCCTAACCGTCACTTGCAATAACTGCGCAGCGGAAACAGTCACTACACACTATTTTCAAATGGAAAAAGCATAACATGGCCATAAGTAACAAATCGGGGAGCTCTTAAACTCCACTATTTTGAATAATTAAGTAACCAAACCTCAGATCTCAAACTTTGACCGGCTGCACGTGATAACTACAGGGAAAAGAACATGCTTATGTTAGCAGAATTTACCATAGAATATCCCGGGACGGGTCAAAAAACAACCCCACAAATGTGTTTTACAAACTATTATTAATTACACTGAAAATACACTCTGATTAAATTAGACTTCACTCTAGTTAAAAAAAAAAAACACACAGTTCAGCCTTCAACATGTTCCATGGTAAGCCACTCCAAATATGACCAATTTAAACAGGCAGTTCTGATTAATGTCCTCCACTAGCTCTGTAACACACAACACGCAACTTCCATAATTTCAAAAGCAGCTCGGAATAACGTCAGTGATGAAACAGAGTTGCTTCCATTAAGGTAATCTTCACTTCCTTTGAAACGAACCCCCCATAAACAGCAGACACAGCAGACCTTCCGAAAAGAAGAGACTGGTCGCAGCACTACAAGGCTCAGAAGAGTCTCGCCAAACTATTTGATGGATGTGTAGCGATGTGGCATCAACAATCTCCACACTGTCGATGCAAGCAAATTACTAGAGTCCCATCGCCACTACAACCAAAAACACAGTCTTCGCGGGATAAGATCTGTGCTCTGCAAAAGCTGTTACCTATTAGCTCCAGACACTGGAGGTAAACCAGCCTCGCGCCCCGCAAGTGCTCCTTCCAATTCGGACCGCAAATTTTGTCAACATTGATGCCGGTCAAAGCTCCTCGCGTGAAAAACCACCGAAGATCGTGCCCCGCTATCGCGGTCTAGCAATCGATTGATCGATGAGAGCCGGCACGGCTTACAGGAAAAGTGAAAAGAGTTGCAACACGGATGGACAATACGATGTAATGCTCCAGAGCATAAGGTTTGTTAAAATTCCGTAGGTTGTGTTGATACAATCTATCTAGTTAGAGTATGGTTGAAATAATTTCCCCTACAAATTTCTGTTTATTCTTTTTACCGATCCGGCAGCGAAAGCATCACTCTGTCGGAACTCGTCATCCAGCAAAGAGTTTTCCTAACTATATTGACTCGCAAAAGTTTCTTCAGTGACCAAAACTGCTTCAGCTGTAAAACCCGTTTATTCTTACACACCACTCGTTTCACTAAACTTCAAGGTTGCATGTTAAAGGGCAAATCAGAGTAAAGTCATGATACACATAGCGTATTACAGGAAGTCCCAGCGTTCATAGTCGGTCCCATACAACAGATTATCTGCATAAAAAAGGCGTATTTCCTGCACCTGAAGATACACCTGTTAGTGTTCTGAAACCGTTACTGCTTAGCAATAAATTACGTTTACAGCTCAAGAGGTTTCATTTCTCAACACGGCTTCATTATTGCAATATTAGAATAAAGTCAGCTCGTAGCGTGTAAACGACTTTCCCATCAGCGACGTATTTAGCATTTTGCAGACTGCACGTATTATCCAACATGGTCGCATCCCCTCAAAGTGACCTCACGTCGCAGCTATGTTGAATATATTTTGACTGCCCATGTAAATTAATGAATTTCAACCTTATCAACAATTCACCAATCAACTGCATTGGCGATGAATTTGCCACCTTGAAGATCTGTTTCACTTAAAGTAGCGGTTTAGGTTTACATAGATTTCTACCTTTGATTCAATTTCTGACTAATTTATGTACCTATTTTACTCACCAGTCTTCACCTCGGTGAAACGGCAGATCAGATCCGCTAACATTACTGACCTTGCTACAAAACAGAAGTGCTACAGACACGTAATCCATGCGTATTGATAGCCTAGCAATGCGATACTTGAAAATTGCTGACGGAAACCTTCACGAAAACGGGTACCGACACAAGAAATACTCTATTTTCTATTTTTTGCAACAGGATAATCGTGGTCTAAAACTTCATACAATTACTGCAAAGGATATTGTGTTCTCTTAACCTTTAGTGGACAATAATATGGCTGTTGCCGAAGCACTTCCCAATATTACTTTTCTGCTTAGCGTAGTTACCTTATAGAGAGGTTTTAGACACGTTTCAGCTATGTTCTAAGATTCTATAACAAATTTATGTCAAGGATATAGGACAGCACTTCCGTGGTCACCGTTACTGCTCTAACAGACGTGTGTGACCTGCGCTTTTTCGAAGAACTAGCCACGGTTCTTTGTTAGAAGGCTCTGCGAAAGATCATAGTTACAAGTGGAGGTAACTTAGCAACCATTAGATTCTGTGATGTCTTGGCAAAAGTGCCAACACCGTTTTTTTAGAGGAGGCCGAAATGCACGCGTTTAAATACACGCAGGCTGGCGTGAGGTCTGAAACAGGATACGTAATGAATGCTATAAAGAAAAGTACGTAGCTTCTGGAATACTTAACTTGAATTCATAAATGTAGAACATCGCTCTTGATGATACAGAAGTATAATAGCAATATAACAAAGGATGATGGCGCCTTGCTAGGTCGTAGCAAATGACGTAGCTGAAGGCTATGCTATCGTCTCGGCAAATGAGAGCGTGATTGTCAGTGAACCATTCCTATGAACGTCGGCTGTACAACTGGTGCGAGTGCCAGGACGTCTCTCTAGACCTGCCGTGTGGCGGCGCTCGGTCTGCTATCACTGACAGTGGCGACACTTGGGTCCGACGTATACTAGCGGACCGCGGCCGATTTAAAAGCTACCACCTAGCAAGTGTGGTGTCTGGCGGTGACAGTTACAACAATTTCAGGTGTGAAAGTAATACTTTCTTCTTTCACCTGTTAGTGGTACGAAGTTTATACCGAGGCAGGAATTTTTGAAAACGGATTGAAGGATTTCAACCTTTGCTTTCCTACCCTAAGTTTCAGTTTCTCTCACATTCGCTGGGGACTAGACACTAATTTTGGTGGCACTAACAGACTTCACATACGAGCAGAATTTCTTTGTGTCTTGTGAAAGATCATTTGACAATATTCTGCTACGTTAGTCATTGAAGGCCTCGTGCATTGCTCCATGGACAGCAAAACATGTTTCATTCAGTATCTCCCTATTTATAGCCATGTGCTCTGTTTATTGTTTTAGAATATTCTTTACAGTGACTGTATACCGTGGAGTGTCCTTCCTACCACGTACAGTTCTACTGGATACATACCTATCTAGTGCATTGTCACTTATTATTTTTACCTTAAACCGTAGTTCCTCAGCATGCACCCGCCCTGTGCTGAAGGTTTAAAGTTCCTCATCGAGATGTGCGTTCAGTAAACTAGACAAAAAAAATTAGTTGTCATGCTTTTCTGCTTGTTTTGGTTGTCATTCTTACTCGTATCAGTGACCGTTATGCGGTTGTGGCAGCTATGATTACCATTTTCCTTGTGGACATTTTCAGAGAGGTCAGGTCCCTTCGTTGACGCTACGTCCAATATATTTCGATAATGGATGGAGTTCCTAACGATCTGTTCTAGGTAGTTTCCAGCGAAGGCGTTTAGTAACGTTTCAGAGGATGTCTTATCACGCTCACCACTAATTTTCACTCCTGATTGTTGGATGACTTCAGTCGCCAACGACGATTACAGTACGTCCAGTTGCGGTAAGAAGTTGTTTCTCCTCGGTTGTCGACCTAGATGCAATATCTTTTAGGTAGTAAAAAATTAATGTAGCTTGCTCCTTACTTTCCAAGAAGTTCGGCAGACACGTTAGTTACGGAAAATCAAAATCTGAGCTGGAAGTTAGCTTCAGAGCAGTAAGCGGTCATCACACTCAACTGTCTTTATACTGCTCATGATTGAGCTTCATCGGAATGAGAAGAATGTTTTCGTATCATTACAATTTTATTAATATGTTGAAGCCAACATTGTTGCTGTTGAGCATGCTTTTGACATGCTCCAATATGTGTAAATTTATGCCGACTGGTCATTTCATTTACCCTTTGAACGTTCGTTAAGAAAATGTGTTCAGTGGAATCTATTTATTGTATGTTGAGTAGTACAGCCGTTATTGTCTAAAATAAATGCTGAGAAATTGCATATCGTTAACGCGGGTACATTAATTTCTGTTCCATGTCGCTATTTTACTATTCTAGCGAAGCAAAGGTAAGAGCTCTGATTTTTAATAAATTCGACAAGTTTGCCCGATAACGAAAGGTGGTTGCTGTGGTATTTGTCTCATAGTCAGTTACTTTTCTCTAACCTACTTCCGATACTCACTGTTCAAATGCTACTGCAGTAAACAAGCTAGTGATGCCGACAGCTAACAACCACTTCGCAAAAAGCAGACTTTACAGAAGACATCTCCTCTTCCTTTCTGCATGTATTTTCACACTTTTGGAAACGAAACACTGCGTTCAGCAGCCATCAAGCGTCATGTTTTTTGGCTACTTTAAGGCCATTATACGACATGCATTTGAATGTAATGTCACAGCACACTGGAATTTGTCAATAAAAATGACAACGCGTGGCTGTGCCCTAGGACACATAAGCTATATTTTTTCTTCACAAAACATCGCAGAAGAAAACAGCATTACAAATGTAGGTGTCTTCGACCATGCAGATTCAGAAGCCGAAATACTTGTTCTAACTTGCTTAACTCGGTAAATACGCCGAGAAGATAATGTCGAGCTGAAACTTAACAACGCAGTATGTGTGTCTTCCTTTATGTTTTGAGATTTCAGTGTAGTCTCCATTATTACCTGTAGAAATAATTTACTGATACTACATGCAAATAACATCCAATACAAGCTATGTAGTTACTTTCCGGAATTTGTCAAAACAGTGTTTATCGTCGCGAGGTGGTTTGGTAACTTCCTCTAAAACACATTACAATGACATGTAAATTTGGGTAGCTGATGTTTAGGTTCGTAACTGTTTCCTTAGGTACTCTTCTGCCACTGAAGGAGAAGACGTACACCGACTTTTAATATCGTGCCTTTTCTTGCCTTGGCGCTAAACAATAGTGGAGGACGAGTATTGTAATAATTCTTGTAAGTAGAAGTCTCCTATTACATTTAACGTTATATAATAGCATAAAATTGCAATACAGTTTACCGTTTAGTTCTTAAACATGTAGGCTGCACCTGAAGATGTGGCTGTAAGCTGTGAAACCGGTAGTCTGTTAAATTAATACCAAGTTTCCCCAGATGTCATCGATGTTTCCATTCGCCATTAATGGACAACTCTTAATCAGTCGTGATCAAACGTAAATGGAAGGCAACCCCAGCCAGACACTGATGAAGAGCAGTAAAAATTTGCGGTGTGTAGTAACGTGAATAGAACTGTACGAAGTTCAGAAATCTTGATCTACACTCTGCATGGCAGAAGGCACGTCCCACTGCACCAGTTATGTGTTCCTCCCCGCTCTATTCACGTGTCTCTGTGACACTTTACCACGGGTGAAACAAACCTGTGACCATTCGTGCTGCCCTTCTCTGTGTGTGTTTAATATTCCCTATTAGTCCTATTTCATATGAGTCTCACAAATTTAAGCAATGATTGCGCTTTTCCAGATTAAATTGTGCTTGCTTGAATCACCTTGCCGGCCGCGGTGGTCTAGCGGTTCTAGGCGCTCGGTCCGGAACCTCGCAACTGCTACGGTCGCAGGTTCGAATCCTGCCTCGGGCATGGATGTGTATGATGTCCTTAGATTAGTTAGGTTTAAGTAAGTAGTTCTAAGTTCCAGGGGACTGATGACCACAGATGTTACGTCACATAGTGCTCAGAGCCATTTGAACCATTTTTGAATCACCTTCTAGTGGACTGAATTAACTGAGCAAAGTCCCGTTCTTTGTTCAGCCAATAAGTTTAGGCAAGACAACTATTATTTTTCTCTTCTGTACTGGCGGCCGTTTTTTTAAGTTTTACAGCCAGAATGACATTCACGTAACGGAACGAGAGCAAATGGGAATCTCACTTTTTACAAAGTGGGTTTCAGCTGTCTGCATCACTAGCCTGTTTATTGCAGTAGCATTTGAACAGTGAGTATTGGAAGTAGGTTAGAGAAAAGTAAAACATTAAGGTGCCGCGTTATTCCTCTCCTCTTACTTCGGCTCCATAAGTATTTCATGACTCGTTTGGCCTCTAGGTGCGACAACGTGTTTTTCCGGGGCACGATAGTCGGCGTTCAGAGCCAGTTCATTGCGTGCACTGACGAGTATTGTGCACTTTTGTTTTTGAACCATTTTCTGAGCAACAAAATATACATTAGTCAAGACGGTAAACTTAAATATCCCCATAGAAGCTAATTACACCTTTGGTCATATAAAAATTGAAATCGCTGTTGTAACTATTTTCTTTTTCATAGCTGCCTCGTGTTTCCTGTCCGTTCCCTATAAGTTAGTCTCTAGCCCGCTGATGCGGCTAGTCAGTAACGTGTCGTGAGGGTCAGCTGTTGCAGAGGGAGAGCTGTCGGGATTCGACCGCAGGACGTTCGGAGTCGACTGCCCACTCCCGTCCTGTGACTAGTTACCTCTACAGATGCACATTAAACAAACCAGAGGAATTGGGAAAAACACGTATCATGACAGTATCACCTGGTACTACTAAATGCAGGACATCACCCACGCTAGTCGGTTCGCTATCTTTTCCAAGTCTGTTTTTAATGTTAAGAGGTGTCTGGTTTTGTGAAATACGATTTTCCTAGGATTAGTATTCCAACAAAGAAAGTGGGAATGGTTGTGACTACTTGACGACAGCTTACCGCCATAAGGGTAGATATTCAGAAGGGCGGAAAAGGAAAATCGCTTTTGGAAGGTTACAAATACACACTTACCCCTTGAGGAGGTCATAGTGTGAAGTCAAGCATCCCCTTTCACCGCAAGTAGAATTTTACATCGTGTCTAGTAGTAAGACATGATGCTTCCTTTACTGGTAGGAGCGATATTAAACTATTCCTTCGCTCGTGCAATGGTCGGAACGGGCCTGAAATGTAACGCTCTGGCAACTAGGTTTAATTCAGCAGAAGAGCAGAGATCCGTGACGGCCTTAGGAAAACAGAACGCTATTTTTATGAGCTTATTTGTCCTGCAAAGGACCTGCCACAAGTTCTTCGCGATTTCATGCGTTTCATCTACTGTTTGTTGGGGTTGTGTGTCATGGAAAGAAGGCATTTCCAACACTAGTTTATTACAGCGAACCGCAGTATTGGTTGCAAGCGAGGTATGGTTGTGCAGATGTAATCTTAAACTTAGGTAGCCCGAACAAAAGATAAGATATAGAGCGGGGAAAAAGGGAAGAGAGACGGAGCCTGACAATTACTGCTAGAAAGTCACGTTCGTAATTGCGAAGAGATGGAGAGGATTAACTGGCAGCCGCCGTTGGAGATACATAAACTGGGGAACAACCCACTATACGGAAGGAAGAATAGCAAACCAGGTTCCCTTCCACATGTTAGGTCAATCACTGAGCATTCGTCACACGCTCTATAACCTACACCACTGCACATGATCTGTTTCTCAGCCACGTGCAACTAATGTTCTGTTAAGCAGTACTAAAACCAACTTATCGCCACATTGTCATAAGATCAGGCTCCAATTAACGGCACCAAATATTCATTTCACTCGCAAGATACTGAATCATACTACTCGCTGAAGGTGAAACACATACATGGAAAGCGGGTGAATTTAGTTAACGTGGTTGTAAAGTGTCTCCACGTGCATGAGGTCCGACAAAGCTCGGATGCTGAATCCAACATGACATTCAAAGAATTTCACGCGCGAAAGGATAAGAAATAGGGACAGTAATAGCTGTGAGAGCAAGAAAACCGCTGATGCTTTAATGTTCGCTTGGTTCCTGACTCCATACACACATCGCGACTTACCCTTGGACGACAGGAACACAACTCCGCTTCCGAAGTCAGCCTCTATCCCCAGTGCAAAGAGGCGGAAGGTGGCGCTCGCCTTTCCGGTCAATGAGGCCACGCAAAATTGCCGCGTGAACAACGTTCAGTCCAGACAATTAGCCAGAATGCAGCAGGATGGATCGTGACGTGCCAAAATTTAGGGAGAGGGATCTCTTCGCGTAACCAAACCTGCAGGAGGTTTCAAAGGTTCATATTGCTGTTTGTGAGAACAAGTAAAGGCCTTCTGTGGCCCACACTAGATATTCTAACAAACAAGCCATGCTTTCATGCGAAACGGTCTAGTCAGGAAAATGACTCTATTACGGCTACTTTAGAGCGAGACTGCAGTTTGAAGGAAATGACACAGATATAGCTTGCTTCCATCCTCTCCGAAGTACGTGTATTCTTAGGTGCAGAAAATGAAGGACCAACAGGGCATGATGTTTAGGTAAAAAAAATTACAGAAATGACACTGCACGATTAAATGCTACAAAAGATACGAAAAGAGTGCGAAAAACGCACGTTTGAATGTAATTTCTGAAAATACCTTGCAGTAATGCATTTTCGGGATCCAAGTTTTATTGCGTTATTCCCAAATTCTGTGTATCTTAAAATACCGTGATGGGAAAGCTTTCTTCTGATACTGGCTCTTCAACTACACTTCATAACTTGGGGTCAAAAAAATCATTGTATTACCATATTTGATACACCTTTGATGGTTACCTATAACATGGTTACTTCATATTCATTGCACTTACTGTGGTACAAAAATAGTTGGAGAGAAAATTTAGATACACTGTATTCACTTGACAGTTGACGAATTCAATCCACGCTGGCTCATCGTAAATCGTGGAACACATCAAGATGATAATTGAGATACTTTAGGTCAAGGAAATTGGCCAATAGTCAGTAGAGAGCAATGCAAAAAGTAATAAAATTGAAATCTAGTAAGCAGGCAGGTCATCAAAGTAGGCTACAAACAAAGTATACACTGCGACACATTCATTTATTTCCATAAATGATACACACAGTCCATCGGTTGTATAAAATTCATTGTAATAAGCCTTGATCAGGCTTCAGTATCACTAAGGATATTTTCTTCAGAACGATAAAGCCACCTATAATCTTTTAAACATATTCCAAAATAATCGTCTAAAATATGAAATAAATTACAACAGTGATTTGACGTACATAGAACAAAACATACTACCATAATACCGAATAAGCCAAAAATGTAATCTAAAACGCTTTAGTCAAATAGCAGAAACCATAGATTAAGTCCTCTATGAAAAGCAGATGGAGCTTATAATACGCATAGGCACTGAACTGAACGTGTAGCAACTGGTTACGATGCCAAGCAGACGTAATGCAGAGTGCGCCGTTGCTGAATGTTAGTAGCATGACACACGCTCGACCATGTAAAAATTACAGCATTGACGCGTCAGTATAATATAAATTAATTTTAAGTAAAACTTTACATGGTGTAAAAGCAAAAATGACCACGACAGTACGTAGCACAAATTGAATTAAATGGTTGATTACAGAAATATGTGCTGATAAATTACTGCTCTATACATTCTTTAGTAAAGAAGATCTTACAATATGCAAAAAAAAAAGAGAAATATTCGTGTGAAACCTGAATAACCGGAATAGTTCCTTATAGCTGGCTATCGGTAAGGAAATACAGGGTCCGCTAAGTAAATAAACAAATAACGTTCTCGAAATTTAAGAGAAAGGAAACATTTGTCACAACGTTACGTAGTCGCGAGCAATGGCTGAAAAGCGTTAAACAGACACTTTTGCTTCTCAACTGTAGTTGGTCATTTAATTAGTGATCGCATGTCCAAGGATCTCGAGTGCTTCCAATACCTCACGTTTCGACCATTTCTCCTATCTATGTAGAATCGCCATTGCGTCTACCTCTTTTGAATTCTGTCCCGATATTAATAGAGACTCGTCGAAAGTAGAATTATAAAAATTGGTGCTCCTTGTACCTTATGTTAAAGGTCCTATCTATATGTCTGTGGCCGTGCGGTTCTAGGCGCTACAGTCTGGAGCCGAGCGACCGCTACGGTCGCAGGTTCGAATCCTGCCTCGGGCATGGATGTATGTGAAGTCCTTAGGTTAGTTAGGTTTAAGTAGTCCAAGTTCTAGGGGACTGATGACCTCAGCAGTTAAGTCCCATAGTGCTCAGAGCCATTTGAACCATTTTTTTGTCCAAAAGTTCCATCAGTGTACATCGTTTACTGTGAATACAAAATGACAACATATTACCCTGACGTCCTTCTGGAAGGACGGTTGAAAACATTATTGAATTACAACTGACAAAAACTTTCGATCGTAATATGAACCCATAAACAATATAGGTTACTTCTTTAAGATATTATATGACAAGTTTCAGAATTATTGACGCAGTATGAAAGAAAATATACATACCCATCGATGACAAGGGCAGTCAGTTGGTCCATGGTCAAATCGGCCCTATTTTCAAGACAGTTTCTCACTCACTATGAACGACAGCGTGAAACTGACTGTCGCAGCACGCAACTGACTCTGTCTACTTCATATAACAATGCGCCACAGGCCGTTGCAACAGTGCGTTATTCGCAAAAATAAATAATTTCAACAGTGAGTGACGTCGTCCTTCCAGAAGGATGTCAGGGTTATCTGGGTTAATTCCATTGTATATAATAATACTATCCACTTACCTCTAGTGAGATTGAATGTCTAGTGCTGGTCAAACATAGCATACAAAAAGTGTTCTAGTACATATATGTAGATATAGAACACCTCAAATTTACACGTTTTGTAGTCTTATTCCTCCTCACTAGAAATTATCACCAGCAGACTTTATTATAAAGCTAACAGCCAGCTACACAATGCCTCCCATACTTCCTCTTCCCAAATAGCGCTCATCCATCTCCACTGGCACCCCCCCCCCCCTCCACCTCCGCAAATCGACCGTTTACTTAACATACTCAGTGGAGACTTCCCTGAAGAAACAAAGCTAATCCAACACAGTTCGCACATTCTCACGTCACTTGCGTATCAAAATGTAATGTAAAGATGAACTATAACAAAAATAACGCTTAAATAAAACGATCTCCATGATGCCCAACCTAGACTTCTTGAAAGAGAAGTGCCTCGTCGAACGATCACCAAGCGCTGTGACTGTGACACCGCCACATACCTGCGTCCCTGGTCCGCGAAGCTGGGACTCCACTCAACTTCAAAATCTCGCTATACACACAGAACACCTCACGCAGTCGCAACCAGGATGAACCCCCTGGAAAAAACTCATTGTGATCGTCGTCGTATCACCGACCAGCTAAACCCGGAACTATTACATTCTTTGTCATCCATCCGTAGAAAAAGTAGGAAAAACACTATTCCGTATCGTTCCTTAAAATGCAGATGACGCCAGAGTGGGCATATGATTAGAGAAACTGAAATGTTCAGATTCCTAGGTGTTGAGCTAAATAGTAAACTGTCATGGAAACCTCACATTCAGGATCTTGTTCAGACTTATCGCTGCCATTTTTACTATTCGAACGGTATCCAAGCAAGTGATAAGTCGTCACGGAAAGTAGTCTACTTTGATTGTCATTCGCTTATGACTTATGGTGGTGTATTTTGGAGTAACTCTCCCCATTCTAAAAGGACATTTTTGGCTCCGAAACGGCCGGTTCGGTCAATAAGCGGTGTAATTCCTAACCTCTTGTCAACCCCTGTTCTTAACATTGGCCTCTTAGTGTATATATTCTTTATGTAGTTCTTTGTCAACAATATCAGCTTATTTCCAAAAATTAGCACCTTTCACTTAGTTAATATTAGATAGAAATTCAGTCTGCATTTGGATCGCACTTCCTTGACTCTTGTGCAGTAATGCATGCGCTTTCAAATCGAAACCGAAGTGCTTGCTCATGTGTCACTTCTTCTATTTTGTCGAGGAGTTCTTTGTAACACAAGAATTAGCTTAATTTTTCATTGTTGATTACGTTTACATAAACTTAGTGTTTGTCGGTTCATAAACTACTTTTGTGTTGTAATTCCATGTACTGACACGTTCCATGGCCTTACATATTTGCTCATCAATTTAGTCCTACGGAACTAGACGTACAAAATTAAAAAGTAAAAGAAAACACGTAACATAAGTCTTCAGGCATGAACATCCACTAAAAGAGCGCGCCACCAAATGCCAAAATGCGCCATCTTAAAACACGACCCGACTCCAAAGACACTGCGCCACATAACTTCACACACGACAAAACAGTTAGGTCACAGGGAAAAGAAAACTGGTAGAATGAAACGTTTACCTCGACCGTAACGCTGCAGCTTTATATCCGATTTCCACTTCTGAGAAGGTAATCAGTGCACCCTTAGCGGCAATATGCAGAGTTTAAAGATGATTCCCTACGCCTTGGATAGTACGTTCATTTTCAATAAAATAATCACCGACAATAAGTTTTTCTTTACTTGTCCCTGCACTCTGTTCTTCAAAGCTGCAGGCTGCAGTTAGCATCTATTTAAAGCTTAGCACTGACTTCGACTTTCAGTTTTTGACATAAATGCTTAAGATGAAAGCTTGACGACTGGCGTGACAGGCTACCTATACAGGGTGTTACAAAAAGGTACGACCAAACTTTCAGGAAACATTCCTCACACACAAAGAAAGAAAATGTTATGTGGACATGTGTCCGGAAATGCTTACTTTCCATGTTAGAGCTCATTTTATTGCTTCTCTCCAAATCACATTAATCATGGAATGGAAACACAGTAACAGAACGTACCAGCGTGACTTCAAACACTTTGTTACAGGAAATGTTCAAAATGTCCTCCGTTAGCGAGGATACATGCATCCACCCTCCGTCGCATGGAATCCCTGATGCGCTGATGCAGCCCTGGAGAATGGCGAATTGTTTCACAGCCGTCCACAATACGAGCACGAAGAGTCTCTACATTTGGTACCGGGGTTGCATAGACAAGATATTTCAAATGCCCCCATAAATGAAAGTCAAGAGGGTTGAGGTCAGGAGAGCGTGGAGGCCACGGAATTGGTCCGCCTCTACCAATCCATCGGTCACCGAATCTGTTGTTGAGAAGTGTACGAACACTTCGACTGAAATGTGCAGGAGCACCTTCGTGCGTGAACCACATGTTGTGCCGTAATTGTAAAGGCACATGTTCTAGCAGCACAGGTAGAATATCCCGTATGAAATCATGATAACGTGCTCCATTGAGCGTAGGTGGAAGAACAAACTAAAATGAGCTCTAATATGGAAAGTAAGCGTTTCCGAACACATGTCCACATAACATCTTTTCTTTATTTGTGTGTGATGAATGTTTCCTGAAAGTTTGGCCGTACCTTTTTGTAACACCCTGTATATATTAAGGTTGCCCGTAACACCGTACGTTTCCCATTACAGAGAGAAAATAATAATTTGAGAGACATTTACATAATATTTGGATCGACAGCTGATAAGGTTACATGATAGGCCCTTGTATGCAGTAAAAGTGAAGAACCTCCTGGAATTAATCATCAAATTAAATATTACACTTCATGGAAATTGTTGTGTTATTATGATATGAGAACTGAAGATGGTCACACAGGTGATGAAAATCGATCTGCAAAATAAAGAAATTCAATATTTACGTCCTATGCTGCCATTTGTCCTAAATAAAATGGCTCTGAACACTACGGGACTTAACATCTGAGGTCATCAGTCCCCTAGAACTTGAACTACTTAAACCTGACAAACCTAAGGACATCACACACATCCATGCCCGAGGCAGGATTCGAACCTGCGACCGTAGCGGTCACGCGGTTCCAGACTGAAGCGCCTAGAACCACTCGGCCACACCGGCCGGCTATCTATCCAAAATATGGTGACAATAATATGGTCGTGGTACACACAGTCCCAGTGGAATTATGCATAAAAAAATTAACTATGTATCGTGATAACTTCTGACCAGATTGGCCAGAGGTGGTAACTGTCTAAAACCGGTAGCCAGTAGGCAAAACAAAGAATACGTGCGTCTACGGACGACAACAGATAATTGTTTCTGATAATACTGGTATCTGTTCCAACCGGCAGTCTGTCCGAAATACATAATTCATATGGCACTTTGCGTAAATTTTTTGAGCTGTTGTTTGGATCACCTTATTAAATGGATCTAAAATACATACGCCTTTCCGAGGGCAAACTGGCACTAAACCCCTTGTGTGGGTACAGCCTGTTGCAGAGACGACTTTCTGAAGCTGCACAAGTGTGTTAATCAAGCAGATTGGTATTCAGCTGTTGGGATTAGACGGATATTTCTCCTCTACTGTTTCTTTTTCTACAGATTTTGTTAGTTTCCGTATGGTAGTCATCGTAACCAGTGTCCTGGATCGCTCGGTAACCTGGTTCGGATTGGGATAATTCGTGCTTTCATTTGTTTCGAAACTTAGACATGAATATTACTGTATGTGGAACTTTCCTATTTCGTTATGACTAGTCCTCCTCCTCCTTCTCTGGCAGACGGTATAGTTATGAAAATATTGGCGTATTAATTGTCTACCACGTAGCTGAGTAGCATGTGAAGTTGGGTATCGTTTTGATCGTCGTCTTGAAGGAGTTTTCCAAGCAGGTATTCTAATGTCTCCATCCAAGGGTCATTCAACCATCATCAATTTTCATTAAGTGTAGAGTGATTGGAGTTTCGATCTTCTCTGTCACTGTGTTTTACATCTTAGTGCACACATCGGTCTTAGCTGAAAGCTCAGGTATCTTCCCCATTCTCCCTGATCGTGCTAATCAAGCAGTTGTCGATACTGGGTCTTCAGATGTCTTCATTGGTCCAGTCGTAGTAGGAGACCTTTGGTAGACCCTTCCAGCTCACCTTGTAGGCAGTCTAATATCCGCCAGCTCAGATGACCACTACATATTCTGATGACAGTGTTGGGGATACATTCGGGTTGAGTATTTTGTATTATTTATTGTCATGCTTCAGCCTTTAGACATAAAATGGCTTTTATTTTGTGGACATAGGATACTATTTTGTGCTACTTGTTCAGTATTCTTTCTTAAAGTTAATAGTTTTGGCGGCAATTAGGTTTAGACCGGCATCGTTGCTATCATCCTTCGTGAATATAACTAGACTCAGCAGCAGCGACCACAACATAGAATGGACTGTCCACTCGTGAACTTAACTCACAGCCATTCTGTTGGGCTGGAGCTAGCCGATGCAGGCACCAACACCCTTGTGAAATAGAATGTCGAATCAAAACATTTCAGTTGTCCAAATTTCCAATTGGCACTTTATTTGCACAAACAGTGCTTCATTACGTCATTTCAACCCTCTGGAAGACGTGTGGAATGTTTCCACCTCTGGTCAAGCTAAAATAAGTGCCAGCGTTAAGTGACGAGTATCCATAGATTTTTGACACAGTGATCCCTTCGATCATCGTTTGCCGACCAAAGTGAGCTGTTGATTTCAGCAATTATAAAGCTTATTGCAGTGTCCTGTAACATTTTTAATGCCATTATGGTTAGTTTGTTCAAATGTAACCTTGGGAGATGGAAATCAGGGCTCGAATTCATTTAGTCTATGGGCGCATCAAGGTCCCTACACACGTAACGTAGATACTGAGTTTGACTTTGGCACAGCACATTTACAAGTCTTTTGCAGCAGCCCAGTTGCTGGGCTTTATTTCTCCCTCAATGTCAGTGGCTGGCCCCAACGAAAGGCACGCTATCGACGCTTACCTGCTGCCAGAAGTCGTTGTTAGCATCCCTCCGCCATTCATTCGGCGAATATTCATGTGTTCCTGTCTGTATTGTGATCCTCGTACAGAAGGGTGCTACTTGTTGGTGGGCAATGCAGTTAGTTCTGCTGTCCATCCTGATTTATGGTGACGTTGTGTCCTCCGCTTGCTGCAGAGACGTGTTATGCTGGAATTCCTTGTAGCAAGTACCGTTACCTGTTCCGTATTGGTAGATAGTGTTACTGGTGTTGGAAAAGAGTCCCATTCTATAGGGAACCGGCAGAGAACTGGCTCAATATCACTCAGATCCAGATACCAGTTTCATTCGGGAGGACGACGGTTCAATCCCGCGTCCGCCCATCCTGATTTAGGTTTTCCGTGATTTCCCTAAATCACTCCAGGCAAATGCCGGGATGGTTCCTTTGAAAGGGCACGGCCGACTTCCTTCCCCATCCTTCCCTAATCCGATGAGACCGATGACCAAGCTGTTTCCTTCCCCAAACAACCAACCAACCAATCAACCAGATAGCAGTTTCAGAGACTTCTAAGGCCAGTGGTGGTTGTCCTCAGGTGGAAGCCGCGGATTGTGTGCACAGATGGTTGGCATATCGTACGAGCGTGGCGAAATTGGAATCGACTGTGTATGATCGTCCACAGTTGACATCGTTGACTCCACCCATTCTGGGACCCTCCGAAAGACGTGAGCCAAGTGCTCTGTGCCCATAGAGTACCTGTGGCGAAGTTGGGGGTGGTGTGTGGAAGTGCACGTCTCAAGAAGTCACAGATGGTCCAGTGTTGGCAGCTACGAAGCAATTCCACCATAGTGGTCTTGTAGGAAGACAGATTGGATCAGGTTCTCGGCGTTGGAGGCAGAATTCTAAGGATCTGCATCGTAACGCTAACGACGAACTCCTCGGTTTCACCATCAGAAGCTGGGAAGAACGGCGCTGTTAGGTGCATCATGCCGTTATGTGAGCAGAAATCCTGAAACATACTAGATGAAAATTAGGGAATGCCGTACAAAGGGATTGTTTCTGTGGCCTCTTCAGCTGAAAATACCTTAGAGCCCGCCGCGTAAGGAAATTAGGAAACGTGAAAATATGAGTCGCTGGTGTTGAGGCACATACCGTTGAGGAAGGGGCCATGTGGGTGCTGTGGCAATGGCCAGCTGTGCAAGTGGGGGTACTGACTGCGCTGTCGCGCTGATGTCCCGGGAGCAGGCTCTCCTTTTAGTGTCATGTATGCCGCCACGCCAGTAAACAGGCTGCCTAGTGAGTGCCTTCGTGTACGTCATCTCCCAGAGGCCAGGGGGGAGGGGGCTACACAGTGAGGCAGTGCTGATGGGCTGCCACCCTGTAGTGAACGTCCGGTGTCTTCGTCAGTAGTCACTGTAGAATCTGGATTTGGCTTTTAGAAAAAAATGTGTGCCGTGTTTTATAATGGAACAGGATGACAGGTGGTGTGACCAACCTTGGCGAATGTATTTCATTGTGGGAGAGATAGGGAATTGGGACGTGGACTTAGCTGGTTTTTCTGTTTGTACCTTACATTATTTGAAAACAGTTCCCACTCGCTATTGGTTACAGAAGTAAGTAGAAATTACTGAACGCGCATTTACATCATTATGAAAAAAAACGATGCCCAGTTCCTCTGACTAACATACCTCAAGGAAAACTGTACTCAGGAAGATAGAGGTTACAGAAGGGGACGACGATACGAAGAGCATTAGGCCTTCATCCCACCTGTTTATCACCAGCACCTTGTCTTCTTCCTTCTCACAGTGCTGAATGCACTGGGCAACTGAATGGAAATGAAAGGGTTGGTAATGAGGAACGAAGAGCATGCAGAACTATGTGAATAGTGTTGTCAACAGCTGTGTGTGTTTTTATAGCAAATAAAACCCTCTATTAGTTCGCATACCAAGTGGTGGTGCTTCATTTGTTACCTTATATCAGGTCTATAGCGGGATAAAATTTATTGAAACCGAGTTCAAAATACTAATCCGATAACATATGCGACGTAATCCATTAATTAGTCTTATATATTGGATGAGGATCCTCGAAACGGTTAAATACCTCAAAACAAGTATGACAGTTAAACCAACGTGACTGTGTCTTCTTTAAGTGACAGTTTCCCTATGTTCAGCGCCTTAAGATACGTGTGCTTTAACTGAATCATAACGGGGCTGACAGTTTCGTTTGCGACTACATCATGTTTAATTCAGCAGAAGATATTATTGGAGTTCACCTTAAATATACGCGTGTTGCGAAAGTTTGGTTTAAAATAATTTAAGAACGTTCGGTCACAAAAATTAAATAGCAGTGAAAAGTATGTCATTTTAAAAGTTCCTGTTTTTGAAGCAGAATAGTGTTCATCCTACAGACTTTGCCACTTTCATATAGAAGTTCGCACGAGACCATCTACAGAAACATACGCAGTCATCAACAGACCTAGTGGCTGCCCGGGAATATTGGTTGAATTACTGTGCGCGCAAGGCCTCGTCTATACGGTCGCTTATGCCACTCAAATAAGGCAAGCCAGTCACAGGAGATGATTGTTCTGTTCGCTGTTGGTGAAAGTCGGAATCCTGTAAAGTGTGTCCTAGTTTGCTGCTGTATGTTTTGCACTCTTACACGTCGAGAAAAAGAATCGCTTCGAGAGTGCCAAATAAAAGTTTGAATAACTTGAAGAAATTCGGGCAGGTAATGACCCCGACAGCTGCAGATAATTCGACAACCGCTATTTTAAGGCAGAAACGTTAAGACCGCGCACTAACATTTACAACAAAGAACAAACAATTGCGACACAGTAATAAAAAAAGTTCTACTCTTCGCTATTTCTGTAATGGGCAGATACGGACACAACAATTGACACAAATTTAAGTAACTGAGGCGTCATTTACGACAATTATGGTAGCAATTTTCATAACTGGTGCAGTTAATAATAGGGATGCACATTCAGATGATGTCACTGCTTTTGGTTCAACACATGGTTTGAAATACGGTAAAATAATTCCGTATGTAGTACCAAGACACCCCGTAGTATAAATGAAACTTGTGTCAAGGTATTAACTGTCTCAGACTGGGAGATGATCGTCCCTGAGGTTAAGCAAGCCATTACTAACATGACAATGAGGATAAAGGTCTTTTTAATTTTTTGTTGTTCCATTATATCATCCAGGCGTCCCCCTCCAAGGGTTAATTTCTTATTTTTATTCCCACTAAACAAATACTGAAGGTTGCCTGTGGAAACAACCAGGAACCAAAACATGGCAGCCTTTGCCATTCGACATTAACGACTACCTGGGAGGAAAGAATCAGACGGATGGAAAAGGATCACAAGTTGTTGCGGCGTCGGTCGCTGAGGGACTAAAGAACATAAATTCTCACAAGACTTCAGCAACAGGGATGCACAAGTACTCTATAATCAGTGTCCTGGATTTCAGTCACTGTACAGGGTGCAACACGTTAACACTGCCAAATAGCTGATTTAAGGCAACTACAGTAGTACTAAAAGTAATATGTAATAAAGTAAGTCACTGACAAAAAAAATTGCTGCGCCTACTGCCACTACTGGTGCTGCTACAACGTAGCGTTGTAAATCACTGGTGAAATGGCTGCTCCTGCTACTACTACTGGTACTAGTACAATGCAACGTTGTAAATCACTGATGAAATGGCTGCTCCTGCTACTGCTACTGGTACTGGTACAATGCAACGTTGTAAATCATTGGAGAAATGGCTGCTCCTGATACTGCTACTGGTACTGGTACAATGCAACGTTGTAAATCACTGGTGAAATGGCTGCTCCTGCTACTGCTAATGGTACTAATTCAATGCAACGTTGTATATCACTGGTGAAATGGCTGCTCCTGCTAGTGGCACAGGTACAGTGCAACGTTGTAAATCACTGGTGAAATGGCTGCTCCTGCTACTGGTACTGGTACAATGCAACGTTGTAAATCACTGGTTGAAACGGCTGCTCTTGCTACTGCTACTGGTAGTGGTACAATGCAACGTTGTAAATCACTGGTGAAATGGCTGCTCCTGGTACTGCTACTGGTATTGGCACAATGCAACGTTGTAAATCACTAGTGTAATGGCTGCTCCTGCTACTGCTACTGGTACTGGTACAATGCAACGTTGTAAATCACTGGTGAAATGGCTGCTCCTGCTACTGCGACTGGTACTGGTACAATGCAACGTTGTGAATAACTGGTGAAATGGCTGCTCCTGTTACTGCTACTCGTACTGATAAAATGTAACGTCGTAAATCACTGGAGAAATGGCTGCTCCTGCTACTGCTACTGGTACTAGAGCAATGCAACGTTGTATATCACTGGTGAAATGGCTGCTCCTGCTACTGCTATGGTACTGGAGCAATGCAACGTTTTAAATCACTGGTGAAATGGCTCTCCTGCTACTGCTACTGGTACTGGTACAATGCAACATTGTAAATCACTGGTGAAATGGCTGCTCCTGCTCCTGCTACTGCTACTGGTACTGGTACAATGCAACGTCGTAAATCACTGGTGAAATGGCTGCTCCTGCTACTGGTACTGGTACTGGTACAATGCAACGTCGTAAATCACTGGTGAAATGGCTGCTCCTGCTCCTGCTACTGCTACTGGTACTTCTACAATGCAACGTTGTAAATCACTGGTGAAATGGCTGCTCCTGCTACTGGCACAGGTACAGTGCAACGTTGTCAATCACTGGTGAAATGGCTGCTCCTGGGACTGCTACTGGTACTGGTACAATGCAACGTTGTAAATCGCTGTTGAAATGGCTGCTCCTGCTACTGCTACTGGTACTGGTACAATGCAACGCTGTAAATCACTAGTGTAATGGCTGCTCCTGCTACTGCTACTGGTACTGGTACAATGCAACGTTGTAAATCACTGGTGAAATGGCTGCTACTGCTACTGGTACTGGTACTGGTACAATGCAACGTTGTAAATAACTGGTGAAATGGCTGGTCCTGCTACTGGTACTGGGACAGTGGAACGTTGCGAATCATTCGTGAAATGGTTGCTCCTGCTACTGCTACGTGTACTAGTATAATGCAACGTTGTAAATCACTGGTGAAATGGCTGCTCCTGCTACTGCTACTGGTACTAGTACAATGCAACGTTGTAAATCACTGGTGAAATGGCTGCTCCTGCTACTGGTACTGGTACAATGCAACGTTGTAAATCACTGGTGAAATTGCTGCTCCTGCTACTGCTACTGGTACAATGCAACGTTGTAAACACTGGTGAAATGGCTGCTCCTGCTACTGGTACTTGTACAATGCAATGTTGTAAATCACTGGTGAAATGGCTGCTCCTGCTACTGGCACTGGTACAATGCAACGTTGTAAATCGCTGGTGAAATGGCTGCTCCTGCTACTGGTACTGGTACTGGTACAATGCAACGTTGTAAATCACTGGTGAAATTGCTGCTCCTGCTACTGTTACTAGTACAATGCAACGTTGTGAATCACTGGTGAAATGGCTGCTCCTGCTACTGGTACTGGTACAATGCAACGTTGTAAATCACTGGCGAAATGGCTGCTCCTACTACTGCTACTGGTACTGTGCAACATTGTAAATCACTGGTGAAATGTCTGCTCCTGCTACTGCTACTGGTACAATGCAACGTTGTAAATCACTGGTGAAATGGCTGCTCCTGCTACTGATACTGATACTGGTACAATGCAACGTTGTAAATCACTGGTGAAATGGCTGCTCCTCGTACTGCTACTAATACTGGTACTGTGCAACATTGTATATCACTGGTGAAATGTCTGCTCCTGCTACAGCTACTGGTATAATGCAACGTTGTAAATCAGTGGTGAAATGGCTGCTCCTGCTACTGCTACTGGTACTGGTACAATGCAACGTTGTAAATCACAGGAGAAATTGCTTCTCCTGCTACTGCTACTGGTACTGGTACAATGCAACGTTGTAAATCACTGGTGAAATGGCTGGTCCTGCTACTGGTACTGGGACAGTGGAACGTTGTAAATCATTCGTTAATTGGCTGCTCCTGCTACTGCTACGTGTACTAGTACAATGCAATGTTGTAAATCACTGGTGAAATGGCTGCTCCTGCTACTGCTACTGGTACTGGTACAATCCAACGTTGTAAATCACTGGTGAAATGGCTGCACCTGCTACTGCTACTGGTACAGGTACAGGTACAATGCAACGTTGTAAATCACTGGTGAAATGGCTGCTACTGCTACTGCTACTGGTACTGGTACAATCCAACGTTGTAAATCACTGGTGAAATGGCTGCTACTGCTTCTGCTACTGGTACTGGTACAATGCAACGTTGTAAATCACAGGAGAAATTGCTGCTACTGCTACTGGTACTGGTACAATGCATCGTTGTAAATCAGTGGCGAAATGGCTGCTCCTACTACTGCTACTGGTACTGTGCAACATTGTAAATGACTGGTGAAATGTGTGCTCCTGCTACAGCTACTGGTACAATGCAACGTTGTAAATCAGTGGTGAAATGGCTGCTCCTACTACTGCTACTGGTACTGGTACAATCCAACGTTGTAAATCACTGGTGAAATGGCGGCTCCTGCTACTGCTACTGGTACTGGTAAAAGTACAATGAAACTTTGTAAATCACTGGTGAAATGGCTGCTCCTGGTACTGGTACAATGCAACGTTGTAAATCAATGGTGAAATGGCTGCTCCTGCTACTGGTACTGGTAGAATGCAACGTTGTAAATCAATGGTGAAATGGCTGCTCCTGCTACTGGTACTGGTACAATGCAACGTTGTAAATCACTGGTGAAATGGCTGCTCCTGCTACTGGTACTTGTACAATGCAACGTTGTAAATCACTGGCGAAATGGCTGCTCCTGCTACTGCTACTGTTACTAGTACAATGCAACGTTGTAAATCACTGGTGAAATGGCTGCTCCTGCTACTGCTACTGGTACTGGTACAATGCAACGTTGTAAATCACTGGTGAAATGGCTGATCCTGCTACTGCTACTGGGACAGTGGAACGTTGTAAATCACTCGTGAAATGGCTGCTCCTGCTACTGCTACGTGTACTAGTAAAATGCAACGTTGTAGTTCACTGGTGAAATGGCTGCTCCATCTACTGCTACTGATAGTGGTACAATCCAACGTTGTAAATCACTGTTGAAATGGCTGCACCTGCTACTGCTACTGGTACAATGCAACGTTGTAAATCACTGGTGAAATGGCTGCTCCTGCTACTGCTACTGGTAAAAGTACAATGAAACGTTGTAAATCACTGGTGAAATGGCGGCTCCTGCTACTGCTACTGGTACTAGTACAATGCAACGTTGTAGGTCACTGGTGAAATGGCTGCTCCTGCTACTGCTACTGGTAGTAGAACAATGCAACGTTGTAAATCACTGGGAAATGGCTGCTTTTGCTACTGCTACTGGTACAATGCAATGTTGTAAATCACTGGCGAAATGGCTTCTCCTACTACTGCTACTGGTACTGTGCAACATTGTAAATCACTGGTGAAATGTCTGCTCCTGCTACAGCTACTGGTACAATGCAACGTTGTAAATCACTGGTGAAATGGCTGCTCCTGCTACTGGTTCTGGTAAAATCCAACGTTGTAAATCACTGGTGAAATGGCTGCTCCTGGTACTGCTATTGGTACTAGTACAATGCTACGTTGTAAATCACTGGTGAAATGGCTACTCCTGCTACTGCTACTGGTACTGGTACAATGGAACGTTGTAAATCACAGGAGAAATGGCTGCTCCTGCTACTGCTACTGGTTCCCCCTGCGGGTTCTGGGGTTAGAATAGGCCCGCGGTATTCCTGCCTGTCGTAAGATGCGAGTAAAAGTGTCTCAAATGTTTCGGCCTTATGTGATGGTCCCCTCTCGTGTTTGACCTCCATCTTTCTAAATTATTCCGAAGAGCGAGCCAATTGGGGAATTGCGCCTTACATGGTGCATTGTATCCGTCGTGCTTTGAGACCTTTAGCCGGCTTTTTCGTCGTTGCAATGGTGTCCCGCTCGTTTTCCATCTCTTGGGCGAGGATACGTCCCTGTTTGCGATTCCCACGCTGCACTATGCAGTGTTTCTTTTCACTGTGACGACGACCTTGGACAGTTTTGCACCTAAGATGCAGCACGGTAGCCAGTCCCTTGTGGTGGGGCCGCCATGTACCCTCTTGGTTGTAGCCCCCTGACGACACAGGGATCGCTCTACTGTTGCCTGTGCATCCCCACGTATGCCAAGGAGTAGATGCCCATCTCCTTGGGGCATCAGGACTCCCGGCAATGGCCATCCTGCCAGGTGGCTATTGCTGCGGCTGGGTCGCACCCGTGGGGAGGGCCCTTGGTCGGAGTAGGTGGCATCAGGGCGGATGACCCGCAATGAAGCGTGGTACATCATCTCTCGCTGGTGGGCCTCCACCAGCAGTCTCGAAGCGATCGAGGTCTAACCTCAACGGGAAGAAATTTGATTTGAGATCGTTTCCCTCCCTAGCTACTCCATGGGAGGAACGTCTTGCTAAGGAAGGCAGTGGAGAATATTCACCCCGGTACCTTGTGTGTACGCGGGTTGATGGAGACTCGTTTATGTCAACCAAGCCCCAGTTTTTCGTGGAGCATTTATAGGACAAGTTCGGGGAGGTGGAGGGCTTGTCCAAAATGCACTCTGGGTCGGTTCTCATCAAAACAGCATCCTCTGCCGAGTCACGGAGGTTGCTCACTTGTGACAAGTTGGGTGATGTTTCCGTCACCATCACTCCCCATAAAAGTTTAAACATGGTCCAGGGTATTATATTCCACAGGGATCTTCTTCTGCAGTCCGACGATGAACTACGCGCCAACCTAGAACGACGAGGTGTTCACTTCGTCCGGCGCGTCCATCGGGGTCCGAGGGATAATCAGGCAGCCACCGGTGCCTTCATCTTGGCCTTTGAGGGTGATGTCTTACCCGAAAAGGTTAAGGTGATGGTTTACCGTTGTGATGTGAAGCCGTATATCCCTCCTCCGATGCGGTGTTTTAAATGCTGGAAGTTCGGGCACATGTCATCTCGCTGTACTTCCAGCATCACGTGTCGGGATTGTGGACGTCCTTCCCATCCTGATACTCCATGTGCCCCGCCTTCTATCTGTGTTAACTGCGGAGAACACCATTCCCCCTGCTCGCCGGACTGTAGGATCTTCCAGAAAGAACGGAAGATAATGGAATATAAAACCCTGGACCACCTGACGTACTCTGAGGCTAGGCGGAAATATGAGAGGCTCCATCCTGTGCCAATGACGTCAACGTACGCCGCTGCTGCTACGACGGTTCTTCCATCTTCTGTGTCGTCCCATACGGTTGGTTCTATGTATGGTCAGCATCCAAAACCCCCCTTGCTTGTGGGGGACACTTCACACCCTGTTGCTCCTGCTCCATCTCCTCCAGGAGCAACACCCTCCCAACCATCGGGGACATCAGCTCCCCCTTCCCAGCCGGAGAAGCGTAAGACTTCTTCGGCTACTCTTGCCAGGAAGGGATCCCTTGGGGACCTCCCTTCGCAAGTTCCGACCAGTGGAAAAGCGAACGCCCGCAAGTGGTTGAAACAACCGCCAGTCCCTGGTCGTCGGGCCTCGCGGTCGTCGTCTGTCCCTGAGACTGACCTAGTGACGCCCATGAAGCCTGAACCGCCGAAGGCACAGCGTGACAAGCAGAAAAAGAAGAAAGTCCCCAAGACCAACGATATTGCGGTGGTACCGATCCCACCGCTTCCTACAAGCTCTGCCTCTGAGGACGAGGTGGAGATTCTTGCGTCCGCTGAGGACCTCGCTCTTGCCGGTCCCTCGGACGCAATGGATGGCATTTGCACGGGTGCTCCATCGGAGGCAGCAGGTGACCCAGTGGCGTAATCTGCCTTCCCCGTCCCGTCACGCCTTTCCCAGCCATGGACAACACCATCCTCCAGTGGAACTGCAGCGGTTTCTTCCACCATCTAGCTGTGCTCCGCCAACTTAGCAGCCTTCACCCTTTCTTCTGCATTGCTCTCCAGGAAACTTGGTTTCCAGCAATGCGAACCCCCGCCCTCCGTGGCTATCGGGGTTATTATAAGAACCGAGCAGCTTATGAAAGGGTGTCTGGTGGCGTCTGCATGTATGTCCTTCACACTCTGCACAGCGATCCTGTCCCTCTCCAAACGCCTTTAGAGGCTGTCGCTGTACGCGTGTGGACGCCACAGGCTGTTACTGTCTGCAGTCTTTACATTCCACCGGATGGTGATGTTTCGCAGCATGTCCTGGCTGCACTGGTCGCCCAATTGCCGCCACCTTTCTTGCTATTGGGCGACTTCAGTGCCCATAACCCTCTGTGGGGTGGGTCAGTGGCAACAGGTTGAGGCGCCATCGTTGAGCATTTTTTGTCGCAGCTCGATCTCTCGCTGTTAAATGATGGTGCCTTCACACACTTCAGTGTGGCACATGGCACCTACTCCGCCATTGACCTTTCAATCTGTAGCCATAGCCTCTTACCGTCTGTCCAATGGCGAGTGCATGACGACCTGTGTGGTAGTGACCACTTTCCGCTCTTTTTGTCACTACCACAGCGTCACTCTTCTGGGCGCCCTAGCAGATGGGCTATGAATAAGGCTGACTGGGACTTGTTCTCCTCCACTGCCGCTTTTGAGCCTCTCTCTACTGATGACATTGATGCGGTGGTTGAATCGGTCACAACCGGCATCGTTACTGCCGCCGAAACTGCCATTCCCCGTTCTTCTGGGTCCCCTCGGCGGAAGGCTGTGCCTTCGTGGTCGCCTGAGATCGCTGAAGCGATTAAAGATCGCCGGCGGGCGCTGCAGCGTCACAAGCGACATCCCTCCATAGACCACCTTATCGCCCTCAAACGTCTGCGTGCGCGGGCCCGCCTCCTTATCCGCCAAGACAAGAAGGAGTGCTGGGAACGGTATGTGTCCACCATTGGCCTCCATGTCACTCCATCGCAGGTCTGGGCCAAGATTCGACGCGTCTACGGCTATCGGCCACCTGTCAGTGTCCCTGCGCTCTCACTGAATGGAGCAGTTTGTACTGACTCCGACGTCATTGCAAATCGCTTAGCAGAGCATTTTGCTATGAGTTCCGCTTCTGGGGCCTTCCGCTCCATTAAAGAGCGGATGGAACGTCGGAGCCTTTCGTTTCGCACCAACCACCCAGAATCTTGCAATGCTCCATTTAGTGAGTGGGAATTTCGCAGTGCCCTAGCTGCTTGCCCTGATACCGCTCCTGGACCAGATGGCATCCACTGTCAGATGCTGAAACACCTTTCAGTGGACTGCCAGTGGCGCCTTCTCGATCTTTACAACCGTCTTTGGGTCGAGGGGGAGTTTCCGTCGCAATGGCGGGAAGGCATTGTCATCCCCGTTTTGAAACCTGGACAGAACCCTCTGGAGGTGGACAGCTACCGTCCCATTAGCCTCACCAACGTTCTTTGCAAGTTGCTTGAACGGATGGTGAGCCGGCGCTTGAATTGGGTACTGGAGTCTCGGGGCCTTCTGGCTCCGTCTCAGGGTGGGTTCCGTAAAGGCCGCTCCGCCACCGACAATCTGGTGAGCCTGGAGTCGGCCATCCGTACTGCCTTTGCCCTCCGTCAGCACCTGGTCGCTGTCTTTTTCGACATGCGGAAGGCGTACGATACGACATGGCGTCATCACATCCTTTCTACGCTTCATGGATGGGGTCTTCGGGGTCCTCTGCCGATTTTTATCCGCAATTTTCTGTCGTGTCGTACCTTCCGCGTGCAAGTCGCGGCCTCGTATAGTTCCTCCCACGTCCAGGAGAACGGTGTGCCACAGGGTTCTGTTTTAAGTGTCTGTCTGTTTTTAATAGCCATTAACGGGCTTACTGCGGCCGTGGGACAATCTGTCTCCGCTTCCCTGTATGCTGACGACTTTTGCTTTTACTACAGCTCTACTGGTATTGCAGCTGTTGAACGTCATCTACAGGGCGCTATCCGTAAGGCGCAGTCTTGGGCTGTATCGCATGGGTTTCAGTTTTCGGCAGCCAAGACCTGCGTTATGCATTTCTACCGGCGACGTACTGTCCACCCGGAGCCGCAGCTTTCTCTTAACGGCGAACTTCTTTCGGTGGTGGAATCACACAGGTTTTTTGGGGGTGGTTTTCGATGCCCGGTTGACTTGGCTGCCTCATATTCGGCAGGTCAAACGGGCGTGTTAGCGGCATCTCAATGCACTGCGATGTTTGAGCCACACCCGCTGGGGCGCCGACCGCTCTACCCTGTTACGTCTCTACCAGGCGTTAATCCAGTCCCGTCTGGATTATGGGTGCCTGGCATATGGCTCAGCATCCCCGTCTGCGTTGCGGGTGCTGGACCCAATTCTCCACAGCGGGTTACGCCTTGCCACTGGTGCTTTCCGCACCAGCCCTGTGGACAGCTTACTAGTGGAGGCAGGTGTCCCTCCACTGCGGTTCCGACGCCAACAATTACTGGCTGCTTATGCTGCCCATGTTTTTAGCTTGCCCGGGCATCCAAATTACCGTGTGCTGTTCCCGCAGTCGGTCGTCCATCTGCGTGAGCGTCGGCCCCGGTCGGGTTGTCCGATCGCCGTGCGCGTTAAGGAGCTTCTCTCCGGGCTTGGATATTTCCCTGTTCCACCTCCTTTCCGGGCCACTTTGCGTACACCCCCATGGTGTGTACCTCGCCCTTACCTTCGGCTCGACTTGGCACAGGGCCCGAAGGACTCAGTCCCTCCAGCGGCCTTCCGCCGCCGCTATTCTTCCATCCTGGCCACGTATCAGGGCTCTGGAATTGTTTACACTGACGGTTCGATGGTTGCTGGTCGTGTCGGATATGCGCTAACTCTAGGGGACCAGTCCGAAGACCGACCCTTGGCGGCTGGCTGCAGCGTTTACACTGCTGAGCTGGTCGCCATCTTTCGAGCACTAGAGTATATCCGCTCCTGCTCAGGTGAGTCCTTTGTTATCTGTAGCGACTCCCTGAGCAGTTTACGAGCTCTCGACCAGTGTTTCCCTCGTTCCCGTCTAGTGATGGCTATCCAGGAGTCCCTGTCTACTCTTGACCGTTGCGGCCGCTCTGTGGTCTTTGTTTGGACCCCAGGCCATGTTGGGATCCCCGGGAATGAGAATGTTGACCGCCTGGCGAAAGAGGCCACCAGTCAACCACCTCTGGAGATTTGCCTCCCGGCGACTGATTTGCGGGCACTATTACGCCGCAAAATTTTCGCTCTATCGGACGCTGAATGGCGCAACCTGCCCGTACCAAACAAACTCCGTTGTATCAAGGCGTCGACGACTGTATGGCGGTCGTCCATTCGGGTCTCCCGCCAGGAGTCTGTTGCCCTCTGCCGGCTGCGCATTGGGCACACTAGGCTGACACACGGCCACTTATTGCGCCGTGAGGACCCACCTCTGTGTCGCTGCGGCTCCGTTTTATCTGTGGTGCACATTTTATTGGAGTGTCCGCTTTTAGCTGTGCTCAGGCAGACGTTCGCACTGCCTGACACGCTCCCTGCCATTTTACTAGATGACTCTGCCATGGTGGACTTAGTTTTGCGTTTTATTCGGCAGGGGTTTTTTATAGTTTAATCTGAGTGTTTGTTTTATAGCGTTGATTCTGGCTTTTAGCCTCTGATTTTAAACTGAGTTTTTACTGTGTTCTTGGTGGTTGGCTTTTCCTCTTTTTTCCTCTATGATCGGCCAACCACCGTCACACTCTGTGTGTTTTACTTTGTTTTGTCTGATCTCTGTCGGAGTCTTTTTCGTCCTGTGTCGTCTGACGTCTTTCCTGCTGTTTGTTTTTTATTCTCTGTGGGCGGTTTTAAATTTTTTTGGAAAAAGGGACCGATGACCATCGCAGTCTGGTCCCTTTAATCCCACAAACCAACCAACCAACCAACTGCTACTGGTACTGGTACAATGCAACGTTGTAAATCACTGGTGAAATGGCTGCTCTTGCTACTGGTACTAGTACAATGCAACGTTGTAAATCACTGGTGAAATGGCTGCTCCTGCTACTGCTACTGGTACTGGTACAATGCAACATTGTAAATCACTGGTGAAATGGCTGCTCCTGCTACTGGTACTGGTACAATGCAACGTTGTAAATCACTGGTGAAATGGCTGCTCCTGCTACTGCTACTGGTACTAGTACAATGCAACATTGTAAATCAATGGAAAAATAGCAGCTGCTGCTGCTACTACTACTGGTACTGGTACAATGCAACTTTGAAAATTACTGGTGAAATGGCTGCTCCTGCTACTTCCATTGGTGCTATGGAACGATCTATGTAACTGGTCACACGACTGCTAATAGTACTGGTACTCCCCCTGCGTGTTCGGGGGTAAGAATAGGCCCGTGGTATTGCTGCCTGTCGTAAGAGGCGACTAAAATGAGTCTCAACTGTTTCGGCCTTTAATGTGATGGTCCCCATTAGGGTTTGACCTCCATTTTTCCAAATTCAACAGAAGTACGAGCCTTTTGGGGAAGGACACCTTACGTGGTGCACCATCAGTCCTCTGTGCCCTAAGACCTTGGCACTCTTTATCGTCTGGGCGTCGTAACTGTACCCCCCATCCCTCATTTTGGGCGTATACACGTGATGGATTGTGTAAGTTACGCCCTTAGTGCGTCACCATCTGCACCCACGATCGCTATGGACTACCCATGGCACCCAAAATCCAGCACTGTAGCCAGCCCGTTGTGGTGGGGTCGTCATGTACCCTCTAGGTTGTAGCCCCCTGACAACACAGGGATCGTACTGCCGATGCCTGAGCTGATACCTCCCCACGTAAGCCAAGGAGTAGATGCCCATCTCTCTGGGGCATCGGGACTCCCGGCAACGGCCATCCTGCCAGGTGGCCTTTGCTGTGGCAGGGTGGCGCCCGTGGGGAGAGCCCCTGGTCGGAGTGGGTGGCATCGGGGCGGATGCCCCGCAATGAAGCGGGTGAAATCTCAATCTGGTGGTCGTCCGACCGCCAATGTCTCTAAGCGTGGTAAGGTGGAATTTAACGCTGTGACATATAACCCGAAATCGTTCCCTTCCCTCGCCACACCATGGGAGGAACGTAGGGCTGCAGACAGACAGGAGCCGTATTCGCCACGATACCTTGTATGCAGCAGAACTGATGGGGATTCGTTTTTGGGGACTAAGCCTCTTTTCTTTGGGCACAATCTCGAAGATAAGTTCGGGGAAGTGGCGTCTCTTTCCAAAATGAGGAGAGGGCCATTCTGATACAAGCAGCTTCATCGGCAGTCCCAGGCATTACTCGCCTGTGAGAAGCTCGGTGACATCCCCGTTACTGTCACTCCCCATAAGTCCTTAAATTTGGTCCAGGGGATTATTTTTCATAAAGATCTTCTGCTACAGTCTGATGACGAGCTACGTGAGAACCTGGCACGACGAGGTGTACACTTTGTCCGTCGTGTCTTTAGGGGGCCGAAGGATAATAGGGTCGCTACCGGTGCTTTCATCCTGGCCTTTGAGGGCGACTGCTTGCCTGAGAAAGTCAAGGTCATGATTTACTGGTGCTATGTCAAGCCCTATGTCCCGCCCCCTATGCGATGCTTCCAGTACTGGAAATTCGGACACATGTCCTCCAGGTGCACTGCCAGCCCCACGTGTCGTGATTGTGGATGACCTCCACATCCTAATGCTCCATGTGCTCCGCCTCCCACCTGCATTGTGGGGAGCATCATTCTCCCTGCTCATCAGACTGTGCAGTCTATCAACGAGAGCGGAAGAAACAAGAAATTAAGACCTTGGACCGTTTAACTTACCAAGAGGCAAAGAAGAAGCTCGAACGACTCAACCCCACACCTATGTTGAGGTGTTATGCTACCGTCACACTGCCGCCACCAGCTCCTGCACAGACTCCCTTCTCCGTTGGCCCACAGAGAAATCAAGTAACGTCTGCCCCACCGCTGGGACAGGCCACTCTCTTCCACTACTCCCAGAACACCCAGTTTCGGAGCAGTGCGCCCCAAGCAACCGGGGACGTCAGTCCCCACCTCTCAGCCGGAGCGGCGACAGCCCTCTCCGGCTCCTCAGCTGGGGAAGCGACAGCTCTCTCCGGCTGCTCAGCCGGAGGCGCAACAGCCCCCTCCGGCCTCACTTGTTCGGAAGGGATCCCTTGGGGGAGTCCCTTCCAAGGACTTCCCCAGTGTCTCACAAGACACTAGCCAGTGGCTGAAGAAGCCACCAGCTGCTGGTCGAAGGGCTTCACCGCTCTTCCTCTGTTCCTGATACTGCGTCAGGAAAGCCCTCCCAGCATGCCAACCCTCCTCCCAAAGACAAGAGAGAGAAGAGGAAGCTCTCCAAGAAGGATAAGGACCCAGTGGTTCCCGCACCAACGCTTCCTGTCAGCTCAGCCTCTGAGGATGAGGTCGAGCTCTTTGCCTCCCCTGATGACCTGGATCTCGCCGTCTCCTCAGAAACGATGGCCGTCGCGACGTCCGTCACTCAGTCGGTGGCAGCTTGTGACCCTGCGAAGTAATTTGCCTTTTCAGTGCCAGAATGCCCCTACAGGACACGCTTTGTACAATCCTCCAGTGGAATTGTGGCGCTTATTTTAGCCATCTACCTGAGCTACGTCAGCTTCTAAGCATGACACCTGCTTTATGCATTGCTCTCCAGGAAACCTGGTTCCCGGCAATGCGGACCCCTGTCCTCCGTGGATACAGGGGTTATTACTGCAACCGTAGCACTTACAATAGTGTGTCAGGTGGAGCCTGCGTGTATGTCCTTACCTCTGTATATAGTGCTCCTGTGCCCCTTCAAACATCATTGGAAGCTGTGGCTGTCCGCGTAAGGACTACCAAGGACATAACCGTCTGCAGTGTCTATTTCCTCCAGGTGGTACAGTCTCCCTGACCGAATTGGCTGCACTTGTCGCCCAACTTCCCACGCCTTTTCTTCTCCCTGGGGATTTTAACGCCCACAATCCCCTGTGGGGTGGATTGGAGATTACTGGCCGAGGCAGAGATGTCGAGAATTTCATCTCCCAACTCGACCTCTGCCTCTTAAATACTGGCGCTGCCACGCATTCCAGTGTGGCGCATGGCACATTCTCGGCCATAGATCTGTCGTTGTGTAGCCCAGGGTTTTGTACCATCGGTCCACTGGAGAGTCCATGACGACTTGTGTGGTAGTGACCATTTTCCCATCTTCCTTTCACTACCCCAGCGTCGATCCCATGAACGCCTGCCTAGATGGGCATTTAGCAAGGCAAACTAGGAAACGTTCTCCTCTGCTGCCACTGTTGAATCTCTCCCCCGCGGTACCATCGATGTGGCGGTTGAGACACTGACTGCAGCGATTGTTTCCGCTGCGGAACGTACCATTCCTCGTTCGTTAGGGTGCCCCCGGCGAAAGTCAGTGCCTTGGTGGTCTCCGGAGGTCGCTGAAGCCATTAAAGAACGTCGGCGGGCTCTTCAGCGACATAAGCGGCACCCATCTTTGGAGAAACTCATTTTCTTCAAATGTCTCCGTGCTCAGGCACGGCGGCTCATCAAGAGGCGGAAACAGGTGTGCTGGGAGAGGTACGTTTCCACCATTGGTTCCCGTACTTCACCCTCCCAGGTGTGGATGAAGATTCGGCGCATCTTTGACTCTACAGGTGTCCCAGGGCTTACCATCAACGGTGCGGTATCCACCGATGCTGATGCAATCGCCGAGCATTTCGCACAGCACTATGTTCTGGCCTCTGCGTCGGGGACTTACCCGCCTGCGTTTCGTGCGCTTAAACGCTGGGAGGATGGCAAACGGCTTTCTTTTGCTTCTCGTCACCCTGAGACGTATAACGCCCCATTTAGTTTGTGGGAACTCCTAAGCGCCCGGGCACAGTGCCCCAATACAGCCTCTGGGCCAGATGGCGTCCACAATCAGATGCTCAAACACCTGTCCCCGGACTGTCAGCGATGTGTTCTTGCCACATTCAACCGCATATGGGGCGATGGTGTCTTTCCGTCGCAGTGGCGAGAAAGTACCATCATTCCGGTGCTGAAGCCTGGTAAGGACCCGCTTACTGTGGATAGCTATCGGCCCATCAGCTTGACGAATACTCTGTGCAAGCTACTGGAACGTATGGTGAGTCGACGGCTGTGTTGGCTGCTCGAGTCTCGGGGTCTTCTGGCTCAGTGCCAGAGCGGCTTCCGTCAGGGCCGTTCCACCGCCGATACTTTGGTCTTCCTTGAGTCTGCAATCCGCACTGCCTTTTCCAGGCGCCAACACCTCGTCTCCGTCTTTTTCGACCTCTCCAGAGCATATGACACGACGTGGCGGCACCATATACTCGCCACGTTGCACGGGTGGGGTCTCCGGGGCTCTCTCCCCATTTTTATTCAGAATTTTTTATCTGTTCGGACATTCCGCGTTTTAATTGGCACATCACATAGTTCACTTCATATCCAGGAGAACGGCGTTCCACAGGGCTCTGTATTGAGCGTGCTCCTTTTCCTTGTGGCCATTAATGGCCTTGCAGCAGCAGTAGGGTCGTCTGTCTCACCCACGTTATATGCTGACGATTTCTGCATCTTTTTCAGCTCTTCCACCATTAGTGTTGCAGAACGTAGGTTGCAGGGAGCCATACGCAAGGCGCAGGCGTGGGCCCTAGCCCATGGGTTTCAATTTTCTCCTGCAAGGACTTGAGTTATGCACTTTTGTCGGCGTTGAACTGTCCATCCCCACCCTGAGCTCTATCTTCAGGATGTCATGCTCAGGGTTGTTGACACTTAACGTTTTCTGGGATTGCTGTTCGATGCCCGGCTTACTTGGCTTCCACATATTCGTCAACTCAAGCGTCAGTGCTGGCAGCATCTGAATGCCCATCGCTGCCTCAGCAACACAACTTGGGGTGCAGATCGTAATACGCTGCTGCAGCTCTACAAAGCCCTTGCGCTGTCCCGGCTTGATTATGGGAGTGTGGCGTATGGCTCAGCGTCGCCCTCGGCGTTGCAACTGCTGGACCCCATCCACCACTGTGGGGTTCGACAGGCGACAGGAGCATTCCGAACCAGCCCTGTTAATAGCCGCCTTGCTGAGGCTGGGGTTCCTCCGCTTCGTATTCGGCGTCAACAATTATTAGCCAACTATGCTGCCCACGTCCATTGTTCTCCCCGTCACCCTAACTACCGTCTCCTTTTCGCCGATGCGGCAGTCCATATCCCACACCGGCGGCCGCGATCACGCCACGCAATTGGGATCCGTGTTTGGTCACTCCTTAGTGACCTCGAGTGTTTGACTCTTCCATCTGCTTTCCATGTCCGCCCGCATACACCACCTTGGTGCATTCGTCGGCCGCAGCTTCGGCTGGAACTTTCCCGATGGCCAAAAGCTTCAGTTCCTCCTGCAGTCTTGCGCCGCCAATTCCTTGCTCTCCTAGGCGCATTCCATGACTCAGAGGTTATCTATACAGATGGCTCGATGGTTGATGGCCGTGTGGGGTACGCTTATGCTCATGCGGACTATGTAGACCAGCGCTCCTTGCCGGAAGGCTGCAGTGTTTACACCGCAGAGCTAACAGCCATTTTTCGTGCCCTTGAGCGTATTCGTACCAGCACTGGCGAGTCTTTTGTCATTTGCAGTGACTCTCAAAGTAGTCTACAGGCTCTTGACCAGTGAGTCCGTTCATGCTCTTGAACAGCGTGGACGTTCAGTGGTGTTTATATGGACCCCGGGACACGTTGGGATAGCGGGAAACGAACACGCCGACAAGTTAGCTAAAGAAGCCACCCGCAAACTGCCGTTGGAGATCGGCCTCCCGGCAACTGATCTCCGATTGGTGTTCCGCCGTCGGGTCCTTGGGATGTGGGCAGAAGAATGGCGCACTCTGTCTGTACACAACAAGCTGCGGCGTGTAAAGGAGACCACGACAGTGTGGGGTTCCTCCATGCGGGCCTCTCGCAGGGATTCTGTTATTCTCTGTAGGCTCCGCATTGGTCACTCTTGGCTGACGCATGGTCATCTGCTGCGTCGAGAGAACCCCCCTCATTGTCGCTGTGGTGCGAATATGACGGTGGCCCATATATTGTTGGACTATACTCTTTTAACCGCCCTCAGGCGATCTTTTAATCTCCTGGGTGATTTATCATCTCTTTTGGGTGACGATGTCTCTATGGCACATCGTGTTTTACGTTTTCTTCGAGCAAGTGGCTTTTATAGGTCCCTCTAATTTTATTGCGTCACCCTCTTTTGTGCCTTATCTTTTACTTTGTTTTGTGTTGTAATTCGACTCCACCCCAATATTTTAGGCTGGGGGTTTTAACGTGTTGCAGAGTGGCTGGCTCATCTTATTATTTTCGTGATCAGCCAGCCACAGTCCTCTGCTGTGCAGTTTTAATTCCTTCTGCCTTTCTTCTCTGTGTTGTTTTTGTTGCTGTGCTCCGTTTTCCATGTTTCTTTACTATTGACCTTGGGATTTTCTTCCCCTGGAATTTTTATCTTGTGCTTCGAATGACTAATGGATGGTTTCCCTGTGCTCTGTGTGTTTATGAAACAAGGGACCGATGACCTCTGCAGTTTGGTCCCTTTAATCCTCAAACCATCCATCCAACCATCCAGTACTAGTACTAGGACTACTACTGGTACTGGCACAATGCAACGTAGGAAATCACTGGTGAAATGGCTGCCCCTTCTACTTCTATTGGTGCTATGGAACGATCTATATAACTGGTCACACGACTGTTAATAGTACTGTTACTAGGACTACTACTGGTACTGGCACAATGCAACGTAGGAAATCACTGGTGAAATGGCTGCCCCTGCTACTTCTATTGGTGCAATGCAGCTATCTATATAACTGGTCAAACAACAGCTACCAGGACTACTATCGGTTCTGGCACAATGCAACGTAGGAAATCACTGGTGAAACGGCTGCCCCTGCTACTTCTATTGGTGCAATGCCACGATCTATATAACTGGTCAAATGACTGCTTCTTGGACTACTACTGGCACTGGTGCAATGCAACGTTGTAAATCACTGGCTAAACTGCTGCTCCTGCTACTACTACTGGTACTGGTACAATGCAATGTTGTAATACTTGAATTTCACCAGCAGTATCAAAATTGAAAGCAGTAACACCAGAAGTAATGTGATATTTGATTTTTCTTCACCATCTCAGATGCCGCCCTGTTGTGGTCTCGCATGGTGAATTATTGTTTTGGTGTTCTCAATATTTTCGCATGTGACAGGACTCGAGTATATTATTTAACATTCTTTGGGAAACTGCCGGTGAATCTGAATTAGACACCTTTGTTTATTCTCAGAGGAATGTACATTGAAGAGTGAAAGAAACTGGTAAACCTGTCTAATATCGTGTAGGCTGTTGGGCGTCCGCAAGCAGACAGTAGTGCCGCAACACGACGTGACATGGACTCTACTAATGTCTGAAGGAAATTGAAAACGTGAATCCTGCAGGGCTGTCCATATATTCGTGAGAGTACGTTGGGTTGGAGGTCTCTTCTGAATAGCAGTTTGTAAACCATCCCAGATATGCTAAATAGTGTTCATGTTTGGAGAGTTTGATGGCCAGCGGATGTGGTTAAACTGGTATAAGCCAGTCGACATAAAAGTTTTCTGGGTATGGTACTGCGTCATAATGTAAAAACTACTGCTACTGGAAAAAAACCAACGCAATGGCGGGAAAGTATTATTATCCCCATTCTGAAACCTGGGAAGAACCCTTTGGAGGTGGACAGCTGCCGTCCCATTAGCCTCACCAACGTTCTTTGCAAGTTGCTTGAACGGATGGTGAGCCGGCGGTTGACCTGCGTACTGGAGTCAAGGGTCCTTCTGGCTCCATCCCAGGGTGGGTTCCGTAAAGGCCGCTCCGCCGCCGACAATCTGGTGAGCCTGGAGTCAGCGACCAGGTGCTGACGGCGGGCAAAGGCAGTACGGATGGCCGTCTTTTTCGACATGCAGAAGGCGTACGATAGGACATGGCGTCATCACATCCTTTCTACGCTTCATGGATGGGGTCTTCGGGGCCCTCTGCCGATCTTTATCCGCAATTTTCTGTCGTATCGTACCTTCCGCGTGCAAGTCGCGGCCTCCCATAGTTCCTCCCGAGTCCAGGAGAACGGTGTGCCCCAGGGATCTGTTTTAAGTGTATGCCTAATAGCCATTAACGGGCTCGCTGCGGCCGTGGGAAATTCTGTCTCTGATTCCCTGTATGCTGACGACTTCTGCCTTTACTACAGCTCTACTGGCGTTGCAGCTGCTGAACGTCAGCTACAGGGCGCTATCCGCAAGGCGCAGTCTTGGGCTTTGGCGCATGGCTTTCAGTTTTCGGCTGCCAAGACCAGTGTTATGCATTTCTGCCGGCGCCGAACAGTCCATCCTGAGCCGCAGCTTTATCTTGCCGACGAACTCCTTGCTGTGGTGGAGACCCACAGGTGTTTGGGGGTCGTTTTTGATGCTCGGTTGACTTGGCTGCCTCATATTCGGCAGCTTAAACAGGCGTGTTGGAGGCATCTAAATGCTCAGAGATGCTTGAGCCACACCAGCTGGGGCGCCGACCGATCTACCCTGTTACGGCTCTACCAGGCGTTAATCCAGTCCCGTCTGGATTATGGGAGCCTGGCTTATGGCTCAGCATCCCCATCTGCGTTACGGGTGTTGGACCCAATCCTCCACAGCGGGATACGCCTTGCCACTGGTGCCTTCCGTACCAGCCCCGTGGACAGCATCCTAGTGGAGGCGGGTGTCCCTCCACTGCGGTTCCGACGCCAACAATTACTGGCTGCTTATGCTGCCCATGTTTTTAGCTCGCCCGGGCATCCAAATTACCGTGTCCTGTTCCCGCAGTCAGTCGTCCATCTGCCAGAACGTCGGCCCCGGTCGGGTTGTCCGATCGCCGTACGCGTCAAGGAGCTTCTCTCCAGGCTTGGGTTTTTCCCTATTCCAATTCCTTTCCGGGCACCTCTGCGTACACCCCCGTGGTGTGTTCCTCGCCCTTGCCTTCGGCTCGACTTGGCACAGGGCTCGAAGGACTCAGTCCCTCCAGAGGCCTTCCGCCGCCGCTTTTATTCCATCCTGGCCACGTATCAGGGCTCTGGCGTTGTTTACACTAACGGCTCGATGGTTGCTAGTAGAGTCGGTTATGCGCTCACTTTAGGGGACCATTCCCAACAATGTTCCTTGCCGGCTGGCTGCAGCGTTTACACTGCTGAGCTGGTCGCCATCTTTCGAGCCCTAGAGTATATCCGCTCCTGCTCAGGTGAGTCCTACGTTATCTGTAGCGATTCCCTGAGCAGTTTACGAGCTCTCGACCAGTGTTTTCCTCGTTCCCGTCTGGTGGTGGCGGCTATCCATGAGTCCCTGCATACTCTTGCGCGTTGCGGCCGCTCTGCGGTCTTCGTGTGGACCCCAGGCCATGTTGGGATCCCTGGCAATGAGAATGTTGACCGGCTGGCGAAAGAGGCGACTAGTACACCATCTCTGGACATTGGCCTCCCAGAGACAGATTTGCGAGCATTCCTACGCCGCAAAATTCTGGACCTTTGGGACACTGAATGGCGCGCCCTGCCTTCACGCAACAAACTTCGGGCCATCAAGGGGGCTACCGGTGTGTGGCGCTACTCCTTGCGGGTCTCTCGCAAGGAGTCTGTTGTCCTCTGCCGGCTGCACATTGGGCACACATGGATGACGCACGGCCACCTATTGCGACGTGAGGACCCACCTTTGTCGCTGCGGCTCCTTTTTGATAGCGGTCCACATTTTATTGGACTGTCCACTTTTAGCTGTGCTCAGGCAGTCGTTCGCACTGCCTGACACGCTCCCTGCCCTTTTAACAGATGACTCGGCTATGGCTGACTTAGTTTTACGTTTTATTCGGGCAGGGGGTTTTTATCATTTAATATGAGTGTTTGTTTTATTTTGTTGTTTGGTGTTGATTCTGGCCTTCGCCTACGGTTTTCAACTGCGTTTTTAATTTGTTCTCGGTGGTTGGCTTTTCCTTTTTTTTGTTCCTGTGGTCGGCCTACCACCGTCACACTCTGTGTGATTTTATTTCGTTTTGTCTGATCTCTGTCGGAGTCTTTCTTGTCCCGTGTCGTCTGACGTCTTCCCTGTTGTTCGTTTTTATTCTCTTTGGGCGGTTTTTTTTTTTTTTTTTGGAAAAAGGGACCGATGACCATCGCAGTCTGGTCCCTTTAATCCCTCAAACCAACCAACCCTTCACTGTGGACTGGCAAGCCATTACCGCAAATGCACTGGCAGGCACACATCTAACACATGAACATGCCCACGTGCGGAGAGGGCCAGGGAACGTGTGCACACATCACACGCACTTGACACAACCGCTGTGACACAAAAACAGCCACTTCAACCAAAACAAAACACTAAAACCGCACTGGTGCCAACACCAGCTCTCCCAAACATCACCACACTTCGTGAAACCATTGCCTGTGAAACCCCACACACCGTACAGGAAGATGCACCCTCACAAGGAGCCCCAGAACCCACAATGCAGAGAAAGCGTAGGCGACCACGAGGGAACAGGAATGGTAACATGTGCACACCAAGAAGCCACTTGGCAACAACAGAACAAAGAGATGCAGGCAAACAAGTCACCAACATAGTGACACCAGCTCCCACATCACTCCCCCCTCACCACAGTTCTAACACAGGCACCACAGACTGCACCATGCAGCAGCAACACAAGCCCCAGCCAACACCTACACCAGCGGACATTCGCACTACAGTCCAGCAACAGGCCGACACCCACAAACCCAACACTATTCCCCCTGCATATGACTGCTAACACAGCTGATGGCAGTAATCACCAGACATTGACCACATCTCATGTCTGCTCAACTTGAGCAGTACTATTCTGCCACACAAATAGCAATCAGCACACTCTTCACACCCATCCCCCCTAGTTAGCCCACAGCCCCCTTGTTAGCACACATACCCCCCATCACCCCCCTCATCAGTCAGCATCCACCTGTCGCCCCCCCTCGTCAGACGCCCCCCCCCTCGTCAGACGCCCCCCCCCCTCGTCAGACGCCCCCCCCCCTCGTCAGACGCCCCCCCCTCGTCAGACGCCCTGCTCCCCCCCATCGTCAAACGCCCTGCTCCCCCCCATCGTCAGACGCCCTGCTCCCCCCTCGTCAGACGCCCTGCTCCCCCCCCTCGTCAGACGCCCTGCTCGCCCCCCTCGTCAGACGCCCTGCTCCCCCCCCTCGTCAGACGCCCTGCTCCCCCCCTCGTCAGACGCCCTGCTCCCCCCCCTCGTCAGACGCCCCGCCCCCCCTCGTCAGACGCCCCGCCCCCCCCTCGTCAGACGCCCCGCCCCCCCTCGTCAGACGCCCCGCCCCCCCCCTCGTCAGACGCCCCGCCCCCCCCCTCGTCAGACGCCCCGCCCCCCCCCTCGTCAGACGCCCCGCCCCCCTCGTCAGACGCCCCGCCCCCCCTCGTCAGACGCCCCGCCCCCCCTCGTCAGACGCCCCGCCCCCCCTCGTCAGACGCCCCGCCCCCCCTCGTCAGACGCCCCGCCCCCCCTCCCATACCATCACTGCCCTACCCCCTGAGATCGCAGACTGCAGCCCACCAAAGGCTACAGAAGACACACCAATACAGGGACGACCATATCGTCAGAGGAGGAGGAGGAGGAGGAGGAGAAGGAGAAACAATCGAAACAGGAGGAATACGACCACACCACAAAAAGTACACAGACAACAGGATTCCAGTCATCACCAACACAATCCGGACACCAACTCGACAACGCAGCGCAGCGCAGCGCTGCGCTGCGCTGCGCTGCGCTGCGCTGCGCTGTGTTGTCGAGTTGGTGTCCGGATTGTGTTGGTGATGACTGGAATCCTGTTGCCTGTGTACTTTTTGTGGTGTGGTCGTATTCCTCCTGTTTCGATTGTTTCTCCTTCTCCTCCTCC
Source organism: Schistocerca nitens (assembly GCF_023898315.1). Classification (NCBI taxonomy): domain Eukaryota; kingdom Metazoa; phylum Arthropoda; class Insecta; order Orthoptera; family Acrididae; genus Schistocerca; species Schistocerca nitens. The sequence continues at coordinate 1,070,325,259 of NC_064615.1, forward strand.
TGCGCAGCGCAGCGCAGCAACACGCAACACAACAACTTACTTGCCATAGGGAATACACAGGCGTCCACAACCGTTACATGAACAGCTGAAACACAAGCCAGCCCTCACCAGATGCCAAACACAGGCACCAGCGCCGCTAACATGTCCGACAACACATCGGCCGCCACCCCCAACAAAACTTCTACATCCCAGAGAATAATGGAGACATTATTCCCCGGACTCACGACAACCAAAGTAGTCGCGAAAATTATAAGGTGTATCACACAACTCTTCACGCAGTTCAAGTCCAACACACTCAACTGGACTAGCTACCAAGCCACAGTCACGCCACTTTTTACACTACTACATGAATAATACACCACAACAGCCCCGAAACGCAGACGCTAACACAAACTCACAGATCCCGTTTTGGAATGCCAACGGAATCGCAAACAAAAAAGCCGAAATGGCCGCTTTCATGGAGCGAAAGGTATCCGAATCGCTCTTATGAACGAAACACTGCTTACGCCTCGCAAATAGCTAACCATCCCAGGGTACTGCGTTTATCGTACCGACCGAGCGGATGGCAGGAGGGGAGGCGGCGCAGCAATCATCATACAGAGAGACATAGAACACACGTACATCGAGCTCCCTGCGCTTGAGAGACTAGAGGCCACGGCAGTCAGGGTCAAGTTCAACGGAGCCAACACCGCTCTGGTATCGCTGTACAATCCTCCTGAAAACACGTGATATCAGCACAGTACTCAACACAACACCACGGGTAATCGCTGCTGGAGACCCAAACGGAAAACCCCCCCGATTGGAACTCACGAATACGAATCTCCAAGTGCAAGAAATTATACGAACACACACTAGGCCGAAACAACATTATACTTGGGCCGGACGTACCCACGTTCGTGCCCCCACAGGCCAGACGTGTTCGACATAGCCCTCATAAAGGACATCACATGCACACTCAACCTTACGGTTGGAAACGATCTGGACTCGGACCACATGCCTGTAATACTGCACACGGAAGAAACACTGCAGGACACTGAACCACGCAGGATACTGAACTACAAGCGCGCGAATTGGACACTGTTCAAGGAAACGCTTGATAGTCGTATTCCTGACACCCACGAAATTAACAACACGGAGCAATCGGTGAGGCTGTGGAGGATCTCACAACTGCCGTCGAAGACGCAATGACTGACGCCATTCCATATACAATACCAAAACAACACTCGACGTCCCTGCCCCAGGAGATACTGGGCCTTAACACAATGAGGAAACGCCTCAGGAGATACTGGCAGCGTACCAGGCGCTCGTTCTATAAACAGCACGTCAACAGACTCGAGGGGCATAATACGAGATAAAATACAAACATTCAAAACGAACAATGGGTACAGAAACTCGCTGGGCTAGTACCACACGTCCTGGCGTGTGGAAGTTAGCGAGGCACTTAACCAGGGAGAAACATTATATTCCCACGCTAAAAGGACCACACGGCCCAGCTTACTCCGTGTTGGAGAGGGCAGAGCTTATGGCCACAACACTTGCAGCGTCTTTCATGCCGAATCTGGCTCCCTCAGATCCAATATTCACACTTGAAACGGCCCAGGAGGTTACACGACTTGTAGCCCAGCCCTCGTGCAACGAAATTAGATGCACTAGCACACACGAAATCACATGGTCTATCAAGCACATCAACGCTACGAAAGCCCCTGGGTCTGATGGCATTCAAAACCGTGTCCTCCAGGAATTCACGGATAAAGCCGTAGAATCCCTTAAAGACTTAACGAATGCCATCCTTAAACACCAACACTGCCTTGACATCTGGAAGGCGGCCAAGGTCCTGATGATCAGGAAGCCAGGGAAAGACCACTCCCTCCCACAAAATTACCGGCCCATCAGTCTTCTGTGTTCGCTCAGCAAGATCGTTGAGAAGGTAATATTAAAACCTATCACTAGACACGGCATCGCCAATGACACCCTATGACCGGAGCAATTCGGCATTAGGAATCACCACTCGACAACACAAACTCCTCTGCATAGTCGAACATATAACACACGGTTACAACATGAACAAAGCCACAGGGGCCATGTTCCTGGACATCGGAAATGCTTTCGACCGTCTCTGGCACAACTGCCTCATACCCAAACTAAGAGAAGCTGGTTTTCTGGATGGACTCCTCATACACTCCTCATACACTCCTCATACACTCCTCATACACTCCTCATACACTCCTCATACACTCCTCATACACTCCTCATACACTCCTCATACACTCCTCATACACTCCTCATACACTCCTCATACACTCCTCATACACTCCTCATACACTCCTCATACACTCCTCATACACTCCTCATACACTCCTCATACACTCCTCATACACTCCTCATACACTCCTCATACACTCCTCATACACTCCTCATACACTCCTCATACACTCCTCATACACTCCTCATACACTCCTCATACACTCCTCATACACTCCTCATACACTCCTCATACACTCCTCATACACTCCTCATACACTCCTCATACACTCCTCATACACTCCTCATACACTCCTCATACACTCCTCATACACTCATAGCTCACGAACAGGTGTTTCAACACCAACGTGCAGGATAAACAATCAACACAACATGGTATCCATGCTGGAGTACCCCAAGGAAGCATCCTAGGGCCATCTTGTTCAACCTGTACATGACCGACTTACCAGCAACACAAAACACGACGTTAGCCATCTACGCGGATGACACCACCATCCATGCGCAAGATTGGAAACCGTCGGACATTGATTCACGAATACAGAATGCACTCAGAACAAGCGAGCCTTGGTTGGAGCGATGGCGTATTAAAGCGAACGTCGCCAAGTGCGAAGCAGTTCTGTTTACACGCAGACCGAAACTACTGCACTAACATAAACACATCCGGGGCCATGCAGCTCCTACACGACTGCGCCACCTGCAGATCATACAGAACAAAGTGCTACGAATCATTAGGAACACTCCACGCTACACACGCACCGTGGATCTTCACCAAGAATACTGCCCTGAAACCCTCAAGGAAGTATTCAAAAAACACGCCACACGACTTTACAGGAACTAGACATTCGAACAATTCTTGCTCTGGTAAACTGCGATCACAACCATAGGTGGAAGCACAAGCGGCCAAAGACACTACTAGCTAGGGCATAGCCACCTATGGTAAACTAACATACACTAATAAACAACAACCGTCGGCTAGCCCCTGCATATCAGCGACACTGACGGGCAATTACCAGCTACTATTACAGCCGACCAACAGGCCCACAGCAGGGACACCGACGAGCTCACCCACTGACAGACAAACAATCCGCCAACATCACCCTACGCTGTGCATCTTAGATACGACCTATCGGACACAAAAACGGTAATGAACCTAACGGTTGCAGTTTCCTGACGCTGAACGATAGCTCTACACCGGCACCCAGCGGCAGCTACCGAGCAACACCACCGCACTGTCAAACGTAGCTACATGCATGATACCCACTACTAACAAAGCCTATCCTTGCACGACCTATCTCAGACAACAAGCCATCCGCTCCTGCTCTTACTATCCGACCTATCTATCGCAGAGGTTTTTTCCCTTGGCTCTTGCCTTGGCACTTTTTTTCCCTTTTCCCTTTGCCCTTTAGACCGCTACCCTTCGTTCGACTTCGACCCAACCTATCTCCAGATGAGCGCGTATTAATGGTTAACCTTGACCAGACGTACGCAAACATCGCAGTACCCACATCCTGCGACACCTCACTCTAGTGAAATCTAACCTTTATGCAGAGATGGTAGTAGACCTTTTCAGTTGGCCATAATGCCTGTGTGGGCGTGGAGGGGCTCCACCTCTATTTAAAAAAAATCTTCTACTTCAAGTTGAGCTCACAAGAGAAAGCTATCTGTCTCACCCACGAGGATTCTTCCATCAGTGCCAAAGCTCCTGGTTGTTCCTCGATCTGACGGCAAAGACTTCCCCACAGTAAACCCTTTCATTAATCAGAAAGGCGTCGACGCAATCGCAGGTTCTGTAGCGTTTTGTCCCGGCTACGAAATGGCACCTTCTTGTTAGTAACACAGTGCTCTCAAAGCACAAAAATTGCTTCGAACTACACTTATACAAAACTTCCCTGTCGGGGTGGAAGCGCACTGTACTTTCAAACTCATCACGTGCGCTGGTATATACAAAATCACTAGACAGAACATTAAATTGGGTCAATGAAAATGACTTGTCTCATCAGGGAGTAACGGGCGTACATGAAGTAATGAAAAGGGCTGAAAAGGAATTGGTACTGACCTGCAATTTCTTCTTCACATTTGACAGCGTTCAACTTCCATCGAACAGTAAAGCAATGAGATAATTTCAGTTCGCCCTTACATCACCAACCCTTCGTGTTGCTATCAGTGACAAAGGTTTAATTATACCAGCCCGTCCTTCGTAATACCGCCAAATGCTTTACCTGTGGCAGGGCTGTGCTTGAGGGTGATTGTCCACCCCCATCCCCTCATTGCATTAACTGTATGGGCGACAACGCTGCTTCGTCGAGAGACAGCCTGTTTTTAAAGACGACAGAATTATCCAGGAAATCAGCGTGAAGGAAAAAGTGTCTACCTTTTGCTCCTGCTAAGTTACTCGCCATTAGAAATCCCACAGTGCTCCTAGCGGGTAAATATAGCACTGTCCTCGCCTCTTCTTGACCTACTAAGCAGGTAACCATGGAGACTTCCGATAACACCTTTAGCGCCAGTCGTCAGATCGGCCAGCCCAAAGATCACCTGTTCAACGTCACCACTATCACCTGCTCACCATAAGGCCCAACCTTCATTGGCTCCTTATAAATCACGAGCCCCAAAATCGAACCCACGGATTTCCAAAAAAGAGTCTACTCCTGAAGATTTTCTTCGTACCCAGACCTCACAAACATAAACTCCTCCATCTCAACGTCCTGCTTCCAAGAAGGCTCATAAGAAAATAGTTACTCTCCTCCTCCACCACAGCATGTGTCTCTTCTACAGCGCCACCCACTTGTAGCTGCCCTCGGCTGTCTTTATTGTCTCAGAGACGCACCACTGGTGGCCGATCAAGAAGACAATTACTGGCGGCAGGCACTGCCCCTGAACAACATATGGATCAGGATCTTCTGCCTCTGGATAAATGCCATTCCACGCCATAGGCCACCGGTTTTCAGCGGTCGCTGAGTTAATAGCAACCATAGTAAGATTTTTCCTTCCTTGCTCCACCCTGTGTCAATTATCCATCAAAATATCAGCGGAATTCGCTCCAGTCGGGATGAACGGTCGACCCTCTTACCATCCTACTCCCTGGCCATCTTCTGAATTCAGGAAACAACGCTACATCCCCATTCTAGTACCTCACGCCGCGGAAGTCAAACACGCGGCAGAACAAATGGACGTGGTCAGCCCATAGAGGGCTCCGCGTCCGCGGCGGCTATTTTGCGCAGTGGCTCTCGCGCAGCAAGGGCGCCACCGCTACGCCACGCGCAGACGGCGGCCAATAGCCGCTCCATCCGGTTTCGTATATAGGGACCCGCTCTGCCCTAGTCCAGTGAGTCTGGTACGCGCTCTGGATTGCGTATCTATCTCGGCGGTACTGCGTTCTGGTCGTTGCTCGTTGTTGACATTTGCCTGGATCTGGTTCCGAGTGGATTTACTGTTGGTGTTTGGTGTTGTGGTTTCTACAAGCCTCTGTTGTTTATCTCTTCCTTGTTGTGTCGGTCATAGTCGGTCGTTGTTGGTTGTCGTTGGTCTGTCGCCCGACTCGTCCTTGTGTTTACCCGGTGGTGCGTGCTCCACCGCCAGCGGCTTCCCCGCCTGGCGGCTCCGATCCGCAGCCCAAGGCGTTCCCGCAGTTGGTTTTGGTTACTACACCCATGTCACTTTGTCTTCGCTTATTTACAATGTCTGGTTTGATCTCCCCTCCGTTGCTGGCGTTCTGGAACACAGCAGACTTCCGATTCTTCTCCATAATACTATCACTCAGTCCCCTTACACAGCTGTGTCTTCCAAATTCTGGATTCACCTTCTCTGTTTGTACCATACACATTCCATCGTGCATACCAATGGCCATAGCCGATCTCCATCTCCTTGGTCAGCTCCCATTCCCCATATTTGCTGGTTGGGGGTCTTCAACACCCGCTTGGGGATCTCCACATTCTTGTCAGGGAGGCTCCCTATTGATGGACCTCTTCCACCAAGCGAATCGTGTTTGCCTCAACAATGGGAAACCTAAATTTTTGTCTCCCTCAAAGTCAATGTACTTTCATTAGAACCTTTCGGTAGGTACTGTTCGGCCTGCTCGGCGCTTTGAATGGTTGGCTCTTGCTGATACAAACTATTTTCCAAGTGTGTCCTTCGATTACAGCCACAACTGCCATCTATGCCCCCAGGACGCTGGCAGTTTTCCGAAGCCGTTTGCACACTTTTCTCCTCTCTAGCAACATTTGATGACGTCTCACTCACGTTACGGAAGTTATCCTTACAGCTGCAGAACGTTAAATACTTCGTACGTCGCCTTCGCCCTGGCGCCCCCCAATTCCTTGGTGGAACGAGGTGTGGCGTGTCGCAGTACGAGAGTGGAGACGTGCTCTTCGCGTTTCCCGCCATCATCCTACTTCGGCCAACTGTATCCGCTATAAGCAATTCCGTGCACGATGCTGTCGCATCATACGTGGTAGCAAGAAGGCAAACTGGGACTAATTTACCAGGGCCTTTAATACCTTGACTCCTTCAATTGTTTGGAATCTAATCCGGCAGATATCTGGCATGCACGGTTCTTCCCGACCTGTGAGATAAATGAAGTACAGGATACCTTAGTGGACCCAGTCGAAATCTCTAACTCATTGGGTGGACACTTTGCTGAGATTCTACATCTTGTAACTACCCACCAGTCTTTCTCCCGAAGAAACGGGTAGCAGAAGAGCGACCTCTTGCGTTTTTCTCAAAAAAAAAAAAAAAAAAAAAAAAATCGCGAAAGCTATAATACAGTTTTTTTCTCTGTGACAACCCCTACATGCGTTATATTCCTCTCGCTCTTCTGCTCCAGGACTGGATGGTATCCACGTCCAAATGTTGGAGCATCTACTATACCCTAGCCTGTGCTACCTCCTTCGCCTTCATAATCGACTTTTGGTCGACAGTACCTTTCCCAGAAGATGGCGGGAAGCTATCGTCATTCCTGTTCCGAAACCTGGAAAGGACAAACATCTCCCCTTCAGCTATCGCGCAGTCACCCTCAGGAGTAGTTTTCGGGTGTATGGTAAATTGCCATTCAGGCTTGAGTCACGAAACGTTTTAACAACTGCCCAATCCGGTTTCCGAAAGCATCGCTCCGCAGTTGACCACCTTGTTCCTCTCTCTCCACTTACATCATGAAGAATTCCTCGGAGAGCACCAAACGGTAGCTAAACTTCATGATCTGGAGAGAGGCTACGATACCTGTTGGAGGACAGGCATCCTCTGCACATCATTCTCTCGGTGCCTCCGAGGTCGGCTACCCCTGCTCATCCATAAGTTCATGCCAGCGCACATTTAAGGTGCAGGTGAACACTATTCCATCCCATACTTTATCCCTAGAAAACAGGGTGCCCAGGGCTCTGTGCTAAGTATTGCCATCGGCATAAATCCAATTACGGAAGTCAAAGGATAACTGAAGTCCAAAACATTACGAAAATCGTTGTCGGGAAAATCATTAGTAAGCATAATTTATTCTGGCTTTGAATCTGCACAAATTTTCTAGACTATATTACAGCATGATTAGTCTGCCTTAAGGTAAGACAATAGGTCACGAACCCAATGCCCAGCTTAAAGTGGCAACGTTTGTCACCATTGTGGGTTGTAATAGTAAGGCTACATGTGGACAGTGTGGTAGTGTGGCACAGGAACAGGGTTTCCAGTGCACTACGCCACCTAATTGTGTTAATTTCTCCCAGGCCTGTCTGGTCTTCTACAGGGAATGTCCTGTCTACGCTGAAGAAAATACAGGAAATTAGTCTCGCAACGTGTCTCGTACTCGGATGCCAAGACAGATTTTAAGGCCAATCGTTGTCCCTGGTTAGCAGTTGTGGCAATTTTCCCCACTGCGTCACGCGGCCCGCTCAGTTTCCCGCCAAGTGGTCTTGGTCACTGGACAGCTCAGGATGCGATGGTATCCAACGAATGATCGACGTTGAGGTGCAACCACCCCTTCCAGTCTTCCTATGGAGGTCCAAACTCGCTGATTTCCGGAGCTGAAAGGTAGTAGTTGGTGGCTGGCACGTAAGGTTGCAAGTTCCATGTCATTCTCACACTACGGCTTGCCAACGTTGACGCCAGCTTCCTTGGTGACTTACATACTAAATTTTCTTGCGAAAACTGCAGACAATGCCTGCAACTGGTTCTCTATCCTTTACAAAGAAGTGGATCTGTCTTTTGGGATACAGACGTTCCCGACACGTCAGGAACGTAATCATTTGCCTTTAATAAAGTGTCCTAAGTGCTCAGAGGTCGGTGTATCGCATTCGAACAGCTGACAAATGAGGGACGCCATCTTCCAGAGCGAAGAAAACCATACTTTGAACCGTAAGACATTGAAACTTTCTCGAGATTCGTATGAAACTATGCCAGGAACTTTTACGTGAGCCCTTCCGTCGCAAGTACCGGGTCGGGAAGCATTACACGAACAGCGCACAAGTACCTGACCGGTTTTTGGGCGACAATGCAGTATCTTCACGTTTCTAAAAAGGTAAGCTTCAGTCGACCATGTTGCTTTTCCGTAACCATCATATTCGCTGGTCATCTAGTACATTATCAATCGATAAGAACCACTTTTTGTTGATTCAAAAATCTTGCATCGTAGGCGACAATTAGAGACGACTCAGTGCTGAGATGGCTCCTTCGTCCAAAACTGCACCACTACTCGCTCCACACAGCACGTGCTAGTCAACGGTGTTGGCCTGCGACTCCCCACCATGTGCAGAAATAACACTCGAATAACTAATGCAAAGACTAGCTATTTGTCAAAAATAGGAATATGTAAATGCAAACCAACACATACTACATGTAATAAATAGATTGAAATAAAGGTACTGTTATTACTCACCACATACCAAACACCCCCTGCAGGACCGGGGGTTAGAATAGGCCCAAGGTATTCCAGCCTGTCGTAAGAGGCGACTACAAGGAGTCCCTCCCCCTCAAGGGGGTAGTTAGCGCCTGCGTCCGGATACGGACGGTTCCACGACCTATATTTGGATTTTCACTTCTTCTGGTTTCTTCCTTCCTTCGGTTGGTTCCTTTCTTTGCTCTTCTCCATCTCTCTCCTACTTACTCTTTCCCTTGCCTCCTCCTCCTTGCCGCCGCCTCCTTGCCTCCTTCTCCTTGCCTTCTCTGGTCTCCGCCTCGGCGTTTGAGACAGTCTGTCCTTTCTCTCCCTATCTCCCTTCTATTTTCTTCTTCTTCTTTCCTCCCTGTGCGTGCCTCAACGCCGACCCACGCGTTCGCACGCGTAGCCGGTGATGGGGTAACGCGTAATTCACCGCCCTGGGTAGACAAGTAAGGCACGCACGTACCCCCTGGTAAAGGCCAGGCCCAGGGAAGGGTGATTGCCTGAGCTGACACCTTCCGACCATGCCGATTGGTCCCTCCGTCCGTTTCTCGGGAGGTGTGACCTGAGGTGTAAACATTCACCTAAGGCGGGAGTGCCCTCTGAGAGGGTCCCCACAAGGAAGGAGCGCGCCATCGGAGACGCTGGCATTCATGGGGGATTCCTCCGCAATGGATTTCTCTTCTTCTCTCTCGACTTCTGCCCACAAAAGGAAACTTGACCAGCCACCAGTGACAAAAGTAGTACCGCCTGCCCCACAGTTCCTCATAGTTTCTCGATCTGAGGAGGGAAAGGATTTTTCATCTGTCAACCCTTTCGTTATCCAGAAGGGCGTAGATGCCATAGCCGGATCTGTCAAGTCTTGTACCAGGATCCGTAACGGTACCTTGTTACTAGAAACTGAGATCGCCTGTCAGGCACAAAAACTGCTTCGGGCCACACTCCTGTACACGATCCCTGTCCGGGTGGAGGCTCACCGCAATTTGAATTCGTCTCGTGGTGTGGTATATACAAGATCACTCGACGGATTGACTGACGAGGAGATTCAGTCTCTCCACGCTGAGCTGGGCGTGACGGCTGTCCATAGGGTCATGAAAAATGTCAACAATGACCTTGTACTGACCCGGACACTTTTCTTGACTTTTTATAGTGTTCAGCTGCCGTCGCGTATCAAAGCGGACTACGAGGTTATTTCTGTTCGTTCCTATGTTCCGACACCTACGCGCTGCTACCAGTATCAGCTTTTTAATCACACTCGCCAGTTTTGTTCTAATGCGGCTAAATGTGTCACTTGTGGCAGGGATGCCCATGAGGGTGACTGTCCATCTCCAGCTCCTCGTTGTGTGAACTGTCAGGGTGTCCATGCAGCGTCCTCCCGCGACTGTCCCATCTACAAGGAAGAACGCTGTATCCAAGAAATTCGGGTCAAAGAGAAAGTGTCCACCTCGGCTGCTCGCAATCTATTTGCTAGTAGGAAGCCCACGCTGCTCCCAGCGGAGAAATACAGTACTGTCCTCGCCTCTCCTCGGACTACCAGGGAGGTGGCGATGCAGACATGCGATCTGACCTTCAGCACCACGGTTGTCCGTTCGGCCAGTGCTAAGATCGCGCGGTCGATGTCTCCTCTTCCTCCCATCACACCACAGACACAAGCACCTTCATCAGCTTCTGCCAAGACGAAGACCCAGAAGTCAGATGCACGGGCCTTCAAGAAGGAACCGTCCCGTGCAGACTTCCTACGTACCTCGAACTCCCAGCCATCGACCAGTACTTCCACTAAACGACCTTCTAAGAAGGCTCATAGGAAGCACAGTTCTCCTTCTCCGCCACGGCGCATTTCTTCTCCTGCGCCACCCAGCGGTTGCGCCCCAGGCCGTCATCCGTTTCGCCTGGCCGCACCGCTGCTAGCCGAACATCTGGCCGTTCACCGGCGGAGGAAGCACCCCCTCCCGGCCATCTTAACAAGATGGTTGATGAACCTATTGAACCAATGGACGATGACTGTCCGGCTACTGATAGCGGCTGCAGTGCTCGCTCGAAGCCAGGCCCTCAGCGGCCTTCGAGGTGACCCCTTCTTTCATCTTCCTTTTCTTCTTACGATGGCACTTATTCACTGGAATATTCGCAGCATTCGCTCCAACCGAGAGGACTTGAAGTTGCTGCTCCGCTTGCACCGTCCGCTCGTCGTAGCCCTCCAGGAAACGAAGCTACGCCCATGCGATCAAATTGCCTTGGCACACTACACCTCTGTGCGTTTTCACTTCCCCCTGTGGTAGGTATTCCGGCTCATGGAGGGGTTATGTTGCTGGTCCGGGATGATATTTACTACGATCCCATCACATTGCACACCGGCCTGCAGGCAGTTGCCATCCGCATTACTCTCCCCACTTTTACATTTTCCATTTGTACTGTCTACACTATATCGTCATCTGCCGTTACCAGGGCAGACATGATGCAGCTTATTGCTCAGCTACCTGCCCCATTTTTGTTAACTGGAGACTTCAATGCCCACCATCCCCTTTGGGGCTCTTCAGCATCCTGCCCGAGGGGCTCCCTGTTAGCAGACATTTTCAACCAGGTCAATCTTGTCTGCCTCAATACTGGCGCCCCTACTTTTCTTTCGGACACATCTCACACCTATTCCCATTTAGACCTCTCTATATGTACTACCCAACTTGCACATCGGTTTGAGTGGTATGCACTTTCTGATACATATTCGAGCGACCACTTCCCGTGTGTTATCCATCTCCTGCAGCATACCCCCTCTCCGTGCTCATCTAGTTGGAACATCTCCAAAGCAGACTGGGGGCTCTTTTCTTCCAGGGCGACCTTTCAGGATCAAACCTTCACAAGCTGCGATAGTCTGGTCGCACACCTCACACAAGTCATTCTCACTGCTGCTGAATGTTCCATCCCTCACACTAATTTTTCTCCACGTCGCGTACCGGTCCCCTGGTGGACCGCAGCATGTAGAGACGCTTTACGTGCTCGTCGACGTGCTTTACGCACCTTTAAATGCTACCCTAAAGCGGTGAATTGTAGCAAATTATAAACGATTACGTGCACAGTGTCGTCGTATTATTAAAGAAAGCAAGAAAGCCAGCTGGGCTGCTTTCACAACCACCTTCAACAGTTTTACTCCTCCTTCTGTTGTCTGGGGTAGACTGCGCTGGCTACCTGGCACTAAGGTCCACTCACCAGTTTCTGGGTTGATGGTCGCGAATGACGTCCTTGTGGCCCCTGAGGCTGTCTCCAATGCCTTCGGCCGCTTTTTCGCAGAGCTCCGCTCATTACCACCCTGCCTTCCTCCCCCGAAAACGGCAGAGGAGGCTAGGCCACCTAACTTCCGCTCCTCGAATCGTGAAAGTTATAATGCCCCATTCACCATGCGGGAACTCGAAAACGCACTTGCCCGGTCACGGTCCTCCGCTCCAGGGCCTGACTCTATTCATATTCAGATGCTGAAGAACCTTCCCCCTGCGGGTAAAGGTTTTCTTCTTCGTACTTACAATCGCATCTGGACTGAGGCACATGTTCCCGCATGCTGGCGCGAGTCTATTGTTGTCCCGATTCCTAAACCAGGGAAGGACGAGCACTTGCTTACAGTTATCGACCCATCTCGCTTACCAGCTGTGTCTGCAAGGTGATGGAGTGAATGGTTAACTTTCGTTTGGTTTGGCTGCTCGAATCTCGACGCCTTCTTACCAATGTACAATGTGGATTTCGTAGGCGCCGCTCTGCTGTTGACCATCTGGTTACCTTGTCGACCTTCATTATGAATAACTTCTTGCGGAAGCGCCCGACCGCGGCTGTGTTCTTTGATTTCGAGAAGGCTTACGGCACCTGTTGGAGGGCGGGCATTCTCCGCACCATGCATACATGGGGTCTTCGCGGTCGCCTCCCTCTTTTTATTCGTTCCTTTTTAATGGATCGACAGTTCAGGGTACGTGTGGGTTCTGTCCTGTCAGACACCTTTCGCCAGGAGAATGGGGTGCCACAGGGCTCAGTTTTGAGCGTCGCTCTCTTCGCCATAGCGATCAATCCAATAATGGATTGCCTCCCAGCTGATGTATCAGGGTCCCTTTTCGTGGACGATTTTACCATCTATTGCAGCGCGCAGCGTACACGTGTCCTGAAGCGCTGTCTTCAGCGTTCTCTTGATCGTCTTTACTCCTGGAGTGTCGCCAATGGCTTCCGTTTTTCTGCCGAGAAGACGGTCTGTATTAACTTCTGGCGCTACAAAGAGTTTCTACCACCGTCCTTAAGACTCGGTCCCGTTGCTCTCCCATTCGTGGAGACAACAAAATTTTTAGGTCTTACATTTGACAGGAAACTTAGTTGGTCTCCACATGTGTCTTATTTGGCTGCCCATTGTACCCGTTCTCTAGATGTCCTCCGTGTTCTCAGTGGTATGTCGTGGGGAGCGGATCGAACGGTCCTGCTTCGCCTATGTCGGTCGATCGTCCGCTCTAAGCTGGATTATGGGAGCTTCGTATACTCCTATGCACGGCCATCCATCTTACGCCGCCTCAACTCCATACAACATCGGGGTTTACGACTTGCGATCGGAGCGTTTTATACTAGTCCCGTCGAGAGTCTTCATGCTGACGCTGGTGAGTTGCCACTCACCTACCGGCGCGATATACTGCTTTGTCGGTATGCCTGTCGGCTACTGGCAATGCCCGACCACCCGTCTTATCGTTCCTTTTTTGACGACTCTCTGGACCGTCAATACGGGTTGTATGTCTCTGCCCTGCTACCTCCTGGAGTTCGCTTTCGTCGCCTCCTTCAACACCTTAATTTTTCACTCCCTGCAACCTTTCAAGTGGGCGAGAGCCACACGCCACCTTGGCTCCAGGCTCAGGTTCGCGTTCACCTTGACCTCAGCTCGCTCCCAAAAGAGGTTACCCCCGGTTCGGTATACCACTCCCGTTTTGTCGAACTTCGTTCGAAGTTCCTTAATATGACCTTCATTTATACAGATGGCTCAAAGACCAATGGCAGGGTCGGGTGTTCTTTTATTGTCGGGAACAAAGTTTCAAATATCGGCTCCATGGCCATTGTTCGGTCTTCACAGCTGAGCTCTTTGCCGTCTACCAGGCTGTTCTTTACATCTGCCGCCACCGACATTCTGCTTATGTCATCTGCTCCGATTCCCTGAGCGCCATCCAGAGCCTCAGTGATCAGTATCCGGTTCACCCTTTCGTGCACCGGATCCAACGCTCTCTTCAGCAGCTGGTGGACGTCGGTTCTCCGGTTAGCTTTATGTGGGTTCCTGGCCATGTCGGTATCCCTGGGAACGAAGCTCCAGATGCCGCGGCCAAGGCTGCGGTCATCCAGCCTCGGACAGCTTGTTGTTGTGTCCCTTCGTCGGATTGTAGCAGGGTAATTTGTCGGCGCATTTTATCGCTGTGGCATGCCGATTGGGCTGCACTTACGGACAACAAGCTTCGGGCCTTGAAACCTCTTCCCGCGGCTTGGACGTCCTCCTCACGCCATTCTCGGCGGGAGTAGGTCGTTTTGGCCCGGTTACGAATTGGACACTGCCGGTTCAGCCATCGCCATCTGTTGACGGCTGCGCCGGCGCCGTTCTGCCCGTGTGGGCAATTGCTGACGGTCCGCCATATTTTAACGTCCTGTCCGGATTTTAACACACTGCGTCTTGATCTTGGCTTGCCATGTACTCTAGATGCCATTTTAGCGGATGACCCACGAGCAGCTGCTCGCGTTCTTCGTTTTATCAATTTGACCAACCTCTCAAAGGACCTTTGATTATGCTGTTTTTTTAATCCTATGCCTGTCAATCTCTCTTTTATCGTGTTTTCCCTTTTAGTTGTTGTTTTAAACTTGTGCCTCGCGGTGCATTCTTAACGTAGGATGGGCGCTAATGACCATTGAAGTTGTGCGCCCTAAAACCACAAAAAAAAAAAAAAAATTCCCCTGTGCGTTTTGCTTTTCTTTTTAGATATTCTGTGCAGTTTCATTCCTACTGTAAGTCACAAAACACACACACACACACACACACCTCTTTGTTGTGTAAGGCCATTTTAATGTGAACAGTTATGACCCCCCGAATCGTTCGCTTCTCTTACTGTGTGGGGAGTTTTAAGTGTCTCTTTGATAGATCGGGGGGTGCACTACACAAAGGAACCGACTAGATCGCTAGCAGAGGACTTCAGGAGTCCACATAAGGGTTTTGTAGGCTAGGCAGAAGTATGACGTGCTGTGATGAATACTCCCCAGTTGGTATGCAGCAATGGAAGTCCAAAAGTTTTCACAATAGACACTTACACAGATTGCCGATAAAATTGTGACGGCCGGAGAGTTCGTAATGGTTCCAGAATTTGTTGCCCTCCAGGGAAGAACTCGAGCTTACAGTTCTAATTATTCTTGGTGCCGACGGCTGGCCGGAACACGAACTGAGAATCTCTGAACAGCTAGTCGTGGAAGGTATATTGGAAACACAGAACAAGATTTTAAACATGGCTGAAAAAGCAACTGTTGAAATTCTTCACGGTAAATGATATCAACGAACAGTTGCAGGATAAAGATTTTTAAAATTCTTTACCACCGTTTCGGTATATCTAAATATAATTTCATCAGAAGTAAAATTGTTTCATGTACCTCCAGTGCAGAACGTGATTTTAGTGTATTTTACTTCCGATGAAGGTACAGGGTGTTTCAAAAATGACCGGTATATTTGAAACGGCAATAAAAACTAAACGAGCAGCGATAGAAATACACCGTTTGTTGCAATATGCTTGGGATAACAGTACATTTTCAGGCAGACAAACTTTCGAAATTACAGTAGTTACAATTTTCAACAACAGATGGCGCTGCGGTCTGGGAAACTCTATAGTACGATATTTTCCACATATCCACCATGCGTAGCAATAATATGGCGTAGTCTCTGAATGAAATTACCCGAAACCTTTGACAACGTGTCTGGCGGAATGGCTTCACATGCAGATGAGATGTACTGCTTCAGCTGTTCAATTGTTTCTGGATTCTGGAGGTACACCTGGTCTTTCAAGTGTCCCCACAGAAAGAAGTCACAGGGGTTCATGTCTGGCGAATAGGGAGGCCAATCCACGCCGCCTCCTGTATGTTTCGGATAGCCCAAAGCAATCACACGATCATCGAAATATTCATTCAGGAAATTAAAGACGTCGGCCGTGCGATGTGGCCGGGCACCATCTTGCATAAACCACGAGGTGTTCGCAGTATCGTCTAAGGCAGTTTGTACCGCCACAAATTCACGAAGAATGTCCAGACAGCGTGATGCAGTAATCGTTTCGGATCTGAAAAATGTGCCAATGATTCCTTTGGAAGGAATGGTGGCCCAGACCAGTACTTTTTGAGGATGCAGGGACGATGGGACTGCAACATGGGGCTTTTCGGTTCCCCATATGCGCCAGTTCTGTTTATTGACGAAGCCGTCCAGGTAAAAATAAGCTTCGTCAGTAAACCAAATGCTGCCCACATGCATATCGCCGTCATCAATCCTGTGCACTATATCGTTAGCGAATGTCTCTCGTGCAGCAATGGTAGCGGCGCTGAGGGGTTGCCGCGTTTGAATTTTGTATGGATAGAGGTTTAAACTCTGGCGCATGAGACGATACGTGGACGTTGGCGTCATTTGGACCGCAGCTGCAACACGGCGAACGGAAACCCGAGGCCGCTGTTGGATCACCTGCTGCACTAGCTGCGCGTTGCCCTCTGTGGTTGGCGTACGCGGTCGCCCTACCTTTCCAGCACGTTCATCCGTCACGTTCCCAGTCCGTTGAAATTTTTCAAACAGATCCTTTATTGTATCGCTTTTCGGTCCTTTGGTTACATTAAACCTCCGTTGAAAACTTCGTCTTGTTGCAACAACACTGTGTTCTAGGCGGTGGAATTCCAACACCAGAAAAATCCTCTGTTCTAAGGAATAAACCATGTTGTCCACAGCACACTTGCACGTTGTGAACAGCACACGCTTACAGCAGAAAGACGACGTATAGAATGGCGCACCCACAGACTGCGTTGTCGTCTATATCTTTCACATCACTTGCAGCGCCATCTGTTGTTGAAAATTGTAACTACTGTTATTTCGAAAGTTTGTCCGCCTGAAAATGTACTGTTATCCCAAGCATATTGCAACAAACGGTGTATTTCTATCGCTGCTCGTTTAGTTTTTATTGCCGTTTCAAATATACCGGTCATTTTTGAAACACCCTGTATATTTAGATATACCGAAACCGGGGTCAAGAATTTTAATAAATCTTTATCCTGCAACTGTTCGGCTGATATCATTTACCGCGAGGAAACACAGAACAGAGGCCATACGAGGGAGAGTGTTGCTAACAGTTGACACTTGCCGCCCTGATTTTACGACCCATCACCTAATTGCTTGAGGTGGGTAATATGTTCCAATTGCATCGCGCGGCATATTACTGCAAACAATCCCTTTGGAGGAACATCCGCAACTGAGCATTTTAACAGAGGTTGAAAATACCTCTACAGTTGTAAAGTTCTTTTGATTATCACAAGTCTGGTTTCGGGCTCTTATACGCCCATCTTCAGGAGTCGTAATGAAATAGAAAGAGATGGGATATGCTTCTTACACGCAGAAATACACACAACATATCATAAAAATCTTTAAAAAACATTTCAAAACCGCCGGTCGGGCTAGGTGCTGCGAAACCTACGTCAAAGCGAATGTGACACCAGACAGTACCACAGACGACTGCCTGGATAGAGAGATACGCAGAGAATTTCAGAATACTTAACACTTGGTGCTGTGGCCCCCGAGCACCGCGGTGAATGTGTACGAGGGGCGGTGTGCTACCTAAGAGCACAGAGCAGGGAGCAGCGGATGTGAAGGAAGAAGCAAACTGGTAAACCTGAGTGGCAAAAGTGCTGCCATCTCTTGATGGGTACAAGAACGCAAGGCCACTTGCACGGCGGTTTCATGTCAGTTCTGACAAGGGAACCTCCCCATCGCACCCCTCTCAGATTTAGTTATGAGTTGGCACAGTGGATAGGCCTTGATAAACTGAACACAGATCAACTGAGAAAACTGGAAGAAGTTGTGTGGAACTGTGAAAAAATAAGCAAAATATACAATCTGAGTAGTCCATGGGTCACATAAGCAACATATTGGACAAAGTAAGCGTAGGAGCGCCGTGGTCCCGTGGTAGCGTGAGCAGCTGCTGAATGAGGGGTCCTTGGTTCAAGTCTTCCTTTGACTGAAAATTTTACTTTCTTTATTTTTGCATAGTTATTACCTGTCAGTTCGTTCATTGACATCTCTGTTCACTGTAATAAGTTTTGTGTCTGTGTTTTGCGACCGCATCACAAAACCGTGCGATTAGTAGACGTAAGGACGTGCCTCTCCAGTGGGAACAGAAAACATTTGATCGCAATGTCATAGGTCAACCGATTCCTCCACAGGAAAACACATCTGATATATTCTATAAGACACTGGTGACGGCATGTGCGTCACATGCCAGGAATATGTTGTCGACCCACCTAACATGTACACTTGGCGAATGGGTAAAAAGATTCTTCTACCTTGCCCGATTTAGGTTTTCTTGTGGATGTGATAATCACTCCCAAAAAAGTGATGAAAACATAAGAGTTTGTCACATAAACTGAAAATAAAAAATTAAACTTTTCACTGGATGGAAGATTTGAACCAAGGACCTTTTTTTTTTAATCTCATTTTGTTCGTTTTCCTTCGTTGTATCTGCTCTGGGCGGACGTCGAAAGACACCCGTTTCAGTTCTTTGTTGATCCATTAACTCAGTTTTTTTTTTATTACAGAGGGCAGCTAGCCCTCTGACCGAACACGCTGAGCTACCGTGCCGGCTTTCGTCGCGCAGCTGCTCACGTTACCACGAGACCACGGCGCTCCTGCGTTCCCATTGTCATTAATGTTGCCTATCTTCCCTTGAAGTACTCAGTTTGTATATTTTGCTTATTTTTTCACAGGTCCACACAACTTCTTCCATTTTTCTCAATTGATCTGTGTTCAGTTTTTCAAGGCCTATCCACTGTGCCAACTTATAACTAAATCTGAGGGGGGTGCGATGGGGAGGTTCCCTTGTGAGCAAGGGTAGCTGGGGTGCAAACTGATGTACTCTCGTGTAGCTCTATAAGACTCTGAAAAAATCCTGCACTGATTACGGGAGTCTAGCACATGGTTGGGCATCGCCCTCAGAATTACAGATTCTGGACCCAATACATCACTTCGGGGTTTGGCTTGTGCCAGGAGCTTTCTGAAATAGTCCTGTGAACAGCCTCCTTATTTATGGAGGCTATGATCCCTCCAGTGTGGATCAGGCGCCAACAACTGCTTGTTAATTATGCTGCCCATGTATGTAGTTCACCTTCGCATCCAAATTGGTGTTCAACAGACTTTTCTTGTTAATTGCTTTCATGGGGTCATTTAAGTGTTCCGTAAGTCACCGTTTAGTTCCAGGTAGTGGCAGTTGGACTGGATGAACACTGGCGGCACTTGCGGTGATGTAGCTCCCCTTATGGAGCTCAAAATGGTTGGTTCCATCCATAATGTTTAGTCATTACCAATACATCGTTTGTATTGCAGAGTAGCTACGACCTACGGAACTGACAGTTCAAATGGCTCTAAGCACTATGGGACTTATTTTTAACATACGAGGTCATCAGTCCCCTAGACTTAGAACTACTTAAACCTAACTAACCTAAGGACATCACACACATTCATGCCCGAGGCAGGATTCGAACCTGCCACCGTAGCAGCAGCGCGGTTCCGGACTTAAGCGCCTAGAACCGCTCGGCCACAGCGGCCGGCGAACTGCCAGTTTTGTTCAGTGTCGTCCTAGAAGTTTTTTCGATTTAACATTTGTAAGTAGGCTGTTTAGGTTTTTTTATTAGTAACGCCACCTCTGTATGAAAATCACCGGCTGTGCCGTGTGCAGTCTGTGGCTGCTTTGCATTGTTGTAATACTCAACCATTGTAGTGTTAGGCAGCTGGCTGTGAACAGCGCGTAGCGCTGGGCAGTTGGAGGTGAGCCGCCAGCAGTAGTGGATGTGGGGAGAGAGATGGCGCAGTTTTGTAATTTGTCATGATATCAAGGTAAATACATTGTTTGTTCTCTATTAATATCTTTCATTTGCTAACTATCCCTATCAGTAGTTAGTGCCTTCCATAGTTTGAATCTTTTATTTAGCTGGCAGTAGTGGCGCTTGCTGTATTGCAGTAGTGGGAGTAACCAAGATTTTTGTGAGGTAAGTGATTTCTGAAAAGTACAGGTTAATGTTAGTCAGGGCCATTCTCTTGTAGAGAATTTTGAAAGTCAGATTGCGTTGCGTTAACAAAATATTGTGTGTGGAAAGTCAGATTGCGTTACGCTATAAATATTGTATATCAGTCTAAGGACAGTCGTGTAAAATTGTTCAAAAGGGGACGTTACACATTTCTTCCTTCTCCATTTGTTTTGAAGGTTGCTTCATCGTCGAATTCTGTCATTAGTTCTATTGCGTGCCTGCAGTGTCTCAATCGCCTGTGCTGTTGCTCGGCAAGCCTGAATAGGGTCCACTTGAGCATGTGCCTTGTTCCAGGTTCCTACCTTCAGCTAAGTGCTATTCGATGATTTTGAATTACAAATCACTTGTGCTGCTGCTGCTGCTTCAAGGATGCTTTTTAATTTCTTTTGATGCATAATACATTTCGGGACTACCAGCAACATCATCACATGCTCGTTAAAACGAACATTAAATCGCTGATGAGACGTTACTATCTGTATGTGTAATGGAAACGCTTAGTATTTAATCTTTGTTGATCCATTATGGACTATGAGACAACGGCTGGCATATATTTCTTGATGCAATAATTTACCAACAGCCGCATGTATTCTAGAAATTTATTTTATGAACTATTTATGTTCTCTAGTTTCGGCATTACATTGATGCCATCTTCAGGCCCCACACGTCATAGTTGTAAAATCGCTATACATGAAAGTATCCATATAACTGGATCCGTGAATCAAATCGCTATGCAACAGCTCTCGGTGGCCAGGCGACACAGCTTTGTTTTTACGTTCCAATTTACCGGTCTAACATGGAACACGTGCTCATCATCAGCGGTGCTATAGAAGAGACACAAAAATAATATATTTTAAATGCTGTAGGCTTTAGGTTCTGGGAGTTTGAAATTTACCGACGAGGCTAGTCATGCTTAACACATTCCGAGACATGCTTCGGTAAACATACCACTTCTTGAATATATTACGTTGGTTCTGTTTATAGTACGACCATTGGCAAAAAACACAGTTAGCTTGAAAGTGAATGTGTAAATATCAATAGCGATAAGTCGGCTACGATTCGTTTAATATACTGGTTCATGTTAGAACAAAGATATTTTAAGATTGTCGGTGAAAAAATTGTTTTAAGGTCGGTTTCTACATGTGAGAAATTTGATTCTTCCAGAATATTAAGATATTTGCCTAGAGAAACAGTGTGCAGAATCGCCAAGGGCCGAGTAAAACATCACACAAAGTTACTGTACTTACGAATCTGATGGGCGCAGTATTGCACAAATGCTGAACAAGTCACTTAGTACTTCATTTGCGAATGAATGAATGAATGAATGAATGAATGCCTCGAACGAATATTACGCGTTTCAGGCGATTTTACGACTATGACGTGTGGGGCGAGAAGATGGCGTCAATGTATATATAACTGTCAGAGGCGGTGTGTACGACCTCTTGTCGCGTATGATTCCGAATACGGATGCTCATCGATACGGTCAGTCAAATAGAGTGGTTTACGGAAAACTCAGTTCATTGACACCGTATCTTCGTTCTGTTTGAGATAAGTGGTTGGCGGAAATTTGAAAAGAGTGACTGGGTCTTAAACCGCCACTATTTCTACATGTGTAGGAGTTGGCAACCACAAATTAGTAACTGCATTGCGCCCTGTCGAATTCAGTGCACTGACGATTGTGGGACGATGTGCCCGCATACTGTAGACTGCACTGCACATGATACATGTTCTCGGCTGCCCCTCATTTACAACTAAAGCACCAAATCATAAGAGATCTATATACGACGGGATATGTTTCCTCAGTTCTGTTCTTAAAGGGTGGACGCTGTTGCGTCCGTTAAATAATTAAAAATGGTGTCATTGAAAATTCAGATATGGTAATTCATGAACAAATCTTCGCAAATAAAGTCGAAAGGCACTGTTTTGGGAATTCAAAAGGGCTTTTGTGAATGCATACGAATCTCAAATGGAATTGCGTAAGTGATAACACAAGTTATTTCCCGAGTGTTAAGTCAGTCTTCAACCTTTCCATCCGACTAATTGTCAACACGATCACATACGTCGTCACTGATATTTCTAATATACAATGCATTGGAAACGGAAATGCCTCCACCTCATCACTCTCTCCATACCTAACATGTAGCGTGACATACGTCCGCGACTCGGAGGCGGTAGAATCGGTATGTAAACAGGATTTCAAAGGGGGTACCACGTGGCGCTCATCTCCAGATCGAATAACAGTAATAACAGTAATCATAGTAATTCTAGTGACAGCACCCTATGTGCCTAGTATTCCGCCGCAGGTTGCAGGTACAGCTCATGTGGACTCCAGATGCTGCAATCCATCTCGCACTGCAGCAGTGGGCAGCAAATTCCAACCATGGGCCCTGCATCTTGTAAAATTTACGTAATGTTCTGAATTGTGAGTAGCAACATAAAATCTGATACCGTTGTTACATTTCGAAACATCTGAAAACTACGCTGCTTTTCAAATGCGATGAGCTGTAAAACTCAAACGCAAATCACCCCAAGCTGGGTGCCAAGATGACCTTGAAAATAAACACACAGTCCCTGCCGATCTGACTTGGCGTAGACTCAGGTCAGAAATTGGGCATGTGGAGCAGGGTGTAGATATCTTCACATCACTTGACGGAATCTGTGATGCATGAATATATGCCTGGAGGGCTGGTGCCATGTCAGCGTAACGTGTCTACCTCCCTTCGACATGACGTCGCCTGGAAGTCTGTTGACAACCAGCAGCGTTGACCGCCATGTACCCAGTCGTTCTGTTGATATTTTCCTCCCTTTACACTCTATCGTCGGCAGTGATTTTTCTATCAGAGACTCTAGATGCTACATTTTTAAGGTGTAAGATGCGAGAAAAAGTCGGATGTTTAAAGATTAAAGTGTCTGACCATAAAATGACGAGACGCAGAAAGGAAAATGAGGATGTGACAGAATGACAACAGACGCAAAAAAAAGTGCACGGATGGGGCTTGCTGTAAAATGTGCTGTCAGTAGTTGTGACAACACACAGTCACTACAGTCGGAATGCTTCACACGAAAACACGCAGTCACTTAGAATGACTCACGGACGTAGCCTAAAACAGTCTGTGTTTTTATCTGAAACTGTCAGAAAGCATGAATCTGGAATAAAAAATTTAGCTAAGCTGACTGGTAGAGTCGCACAACTCAACGTCAAATGACTGATCCGTGTGACCGATACTCACGTCTCGCTGAGTAATTGCAAGCCAGTGTCTGCTCAGCGGCTCTATTAACTTTCCCCAGTTTGACCTGCAGGCCGCTAAATTTCCCGTCATGTGCCCTTCGTCACTGGTAAACTCGGCTTGCGATGGAACTCAATTGTTGGGTGGTGGGTTAATAATAAGAAATTTGAAATATTAGGAAATGTTGTTTGCTGTCTTTTACAAGTGTATCAAAACCTTACTTGCGATGGAGAATGTGTTCACACACACACACACACACACACACACATACACACACACACACACACACATACACACACACACACACACACACACACACACACACCACAATAATATTCTTGATGATGAGAGTAATGCTGCCTCTATCATAAAGAAAACTATTTGCAGTCCAGAGGCGACCTGTATGGTAATTTCCCAGTTAATGGTCTTTCTCCCTGACTTCTAATAATCTAAATTAGTTGCTCTCCACAAAAGTGGAAAAATATCACCATTTTCCACGCTGTTTTGTTAACATTACAGGGAGCACACGAACAGTTACTTCGAGATATAAACGATCGAGGACGGTGTACAGTCCCCTCGATTTCACTTCATATTTGTACCAAAAACCTGAGTTTTCTTGCAGTCTGGCTGCGACGCCACCAGAGGCAGCGCATACGCCGGCGTTTGACTGACGCGGACTGTACGGTAGCTAGGTGTGAAGTGCTGTGTTGTCTTTCAGGCCGTAATTTACATACGGGCGCAGTGGACGGCCAAGGGAACAACTGTGTGTCATCGGCTGTGTGGCCCCCAGCAGTAGCCTCTAAATGGCCCCTTTTTCGGACACACAATATTTTATAACACTGTCATGAATTAATTTAGAATCTTCGGAAGTTTTGTATGAATGCAGTTAAGTAGTATTTAATCACAGAAAAGGTTTTCGCTCGCCTGCGTTTAAACTTTGCCGTCCACAGTTTTTAGAACGGAACTGACACTACAACAGACCACTGAACTAAAACTTCAAGAGATCTTGTATTGATGGTTATTTTAATGAAACTCGTGAAACTTCTTATAGCTGTATTATTTAATGGGTTTAATCATGTGCTGTAATCATAACTTCGGAGCATTAAAATAATTGATAATTAATCTACTACAAATAAGGCCGTTATTATTGCAAATTTAGTTTTCAGCAAAAATTCTCCAAAACTAGTAAACGTAGCTTAATGAGATCACACACTTCAGGTTTTCATATCAAACTGAGGCTTCATGCCAATTTTTGGCTTTCTAACTTCATTATTTAGTGCAACTTAACTTTCGCAAAAACGTGGATTCTGACTAAACGTCGGTCCAAATCAAGCGGAAACTACTAACAATTGAGTCTGATATACATTTGCACATTATGACCCATTTTTCGCTTCATAGCTTCGTCATATAGCGCCACTTGCTTTTATTCAGTCCGATGTATTTAGGGAAAGATATTCATCTGATCACGCTGAGATCTGACAATTTAAACTTCAATATACTATAGCGTATGTTGACAAAGTTAGGAAAAGGAGCTTTAATTTTTAATTTCGTTCTTAAATTATGATGCAACACTTGCATGCTACGCACAGACGCGTTATGCTGACCTCACCCTAGTGGCAGTGAACTGGGGTAAGTCCCGGCACACTCGCTCTCCTCTGTATCTCTCGAATGATACAGCGCTTGCTTCACCACACAGTGAACAACCGTCTATGGGTAGCAGCCCATGCGAGTCTTGATGATAAGGAATCGAAATAGGTAGTCTTAATGTCTAAAAGTCACTCGATGGTGTCTGGCACGTTTGGTGATTACTCCCGTGCTGTTCCTACGCTACATACTTTTTTGTCGCTTTTCTACGTTGGCTGCTGGTTCCGTAGTGGCTTACATTCATGAATCTACATCTACATGGATACTCTGCAAATCACATTTAAGTGCCTGGCAGAGGGTTCATCGAACCACATTCATAATTCCCTATTATTCCAATCCGGTATAGCGCGCGGGAAGAACGAACACCCATATGTTTCCGTACAAGCTCTGATTACCTTATTTTATCTTGGTGATCGTTACTCCCTATGTAGGTCGAGGTCAAAAAAAAATATTTTTGCATTCGGAGGAGAAAGTTGGTGATCGGAATTTCGTGAGAAGATTCCGTCACAACGAAAAACGCCTTTCTTTTAATGATGTCCAGCGCAAATCCTGTATCATTTCAGTGACTCTCTCTCCCATATTTCGCGATAACACAAAACGTGCTGCCTTTCTTTGAACTTTTTCGATGTACTCAGTCAGTCCTATCTGGTAAGAATCCCACACCACGCAGCAGTATTCTAAAAGAGGACGGAAAGTGTAGCGTAGGCAGTCTCCTTAGTAGATCTGCTACATTTTGTAAGTGTTCTGCCAATGAAACGCAGTCTTTGGTTAGCCTTCCCTACAACATTTTCTATCTGCTCCTTCCAATTTAAATTGGTCGTAAATGTAATACCTAAGTATTTAGTTCAATTTACGGCCTTCTGATTAGACTGACTTATAGTGTAACCGAAGTTTAATGTATTTATTTTAGCGCCCATGTATATGACCTCACACTTCAGTTATTTAGGGTCAACTGCCAATTTTAGCACTATTCAAATATCCGTTCTAAATTGCTTTGCAATTTGTTTTGATGTTCTGATGACCTTATTAGTCATAAAAGACAGCGTTATGTGCAAACAACCTAAGACGGCTGCTCAGATGGTCTCCCGAATTGTTTATATAGATAAAGAACAGAAAATGGCCTATAACACTACCTTGGACAAAGCCACAAGTCACTTCCGTTTTACTCTATGCTTTTCCGTAAATTACTACGAACTGTGACCTCTCTGGATTTGTGATTTCCTGTCAGTCACATAACTGAGACGATATTCCACAAGCGCGGAATTTCACTGCAAGTAGCTTGGTGGTACAGTGTCAAAAGCCGTCTGGAAATCCAGAAGTACGGAATCGATCTGAAATCAATTGCCAATAACACTCAACGCTTCATGTGAATAAAGAACTAGTTCAGTTGCACAAGAACGATGTTTTCTAAACCCATGTTGACTGTGTGTCAATAGACAGCTTTGTTCGAGGTAATTCATAATGTTACAGCACGATACATGCTCCAACATCCTGCTGTATATCGACGTTAACGATATGGGCCTGTAATCAAGGGGATTACTCCTACTATATTGGTTTTCAGTCTTTGGGTACGGATCCTTCGTTGAGCGAACGGTTCTATATGACTGTCAAGTATGGACCTAATGCATAAGCATACTCCTCAAGGAACCTAATTGGTGTCCAGTCTGGACCAGAAGACTTGATTTTATTAAGTGATTTTTTGCTTCACTACTTCAGGATATTTACTTCTACGTTACTCATGTTGGCAGCTGTTCTCGATTCGAATACTGGAATATTTACTTCGTAGTCTTTAGTGATGGCGTTTCGGAAGGTTGTGTTTAGTAACTCTGCTTTGGCAGCACTGTCTTTGGTAGTATGTCCATTGCCATCACGAAGAGAAGGCATTGATTGTTTCTTGCCGCTAACATACTTCACATACGACCAGAATCTCTTCGGATTTTCTGCAAGGTTTCGATACAGTTTCGTTGTGGAAACCATTATAAGCTTCTTGCATTGCTGCCCATACTATTCCTTTGAATTTAAGCCATATCTGGTATACACTTATAGCCGGCCGAAGTGGCCGTGCGGTTAAAGGCGCTGCAGTCTGGAACCGCAAGACCGCTACGGTCGCAGGTTCGAATCCTGCCTCGGGCATGGATGTTTGTGATGTCCTTAGGTTAGTTAGGTTTAACTAGTTCTAAGTTCTAGGGGACTAATGACCTCAGCAGTTGAGTCCCATAGTGCTCAGAGCCATTTGAACCATTTTATACACTTATATCTTTAATTTGGAAGGCGTCAAATGGAATTTTATCTGCATTTTTGAATAGGTATGTTTTTAGTTTATTTTTGGAGGATTTGGGGATTACAATATTCACTCTCGCTACGGCAACCCTGTCTTCACTAATTCCTGTATCGGTTTTGATACTCGTTATTAACTCAGGATTATTTGTTGCTAAGAGGTAAAGTGTTTTTTTCACAACCGTTTACTATTCGCGTGGGGTCATGAACTAATTGCTCGAAATAATTTTCAGAGAATGCGTTTAGCACAATTTTGGATGATATTTTATGCATACCTCCGGAATTAAACATGTAATTTACCCTCGCTATGTTGGCGAAAATAAAGTCTCCACCAACTACAATCCTATGAGTCTGGTACGTGTGCGAAATCACTTAAGTGTTCTTTGAACCTTTCAGCAACTGTACCATCTGAATTGGAAGGTCGGAGAGAGGATCCAATTATTATTTTATTCCGGTTGCCAACAACGACTTCCGTCAATACTAACTCGAAGCAAGTATCTACTTCAGTTTCGCGAAAAGTTAAACTGCTTCTGACAGCAACAAACACTCCACCGCCAACCGTGATTAGCCTGTCCTTCCGGAACACCGTTATGTTCTTCGCAAAAAATTCGACTGAGCTTATATCCGGCTTTAGCCCGCTTTCAGTGCCTGTAGCGATTTGAGCAGCAGTGCTTTGTTTTAGCGCTTGGAGCTCTGGTACTTCCCCAACACAGTTAAAACAGTTGGCAACTGTTACACCAATGGATCCTGCAACTACGTTCTTCCTGTGTTCGGCCTGCACCGTTTATGACTGAAGCCATTCTTATGTTTTCCCGAGACCCTCTAACCTAAGAAACCGCCGACTCCACGCCACACAGTCCCTGCTACCCGTGTAGCCGCCTCCTGCGAATAGCGGACACCTGACCTACTTAGCGGAACCCGAAACCCAACCAGCCTTTGGCGCAAGTCGAGGAGTCTGCAGTCTACACGGTCGCAGAACCGCCTGAGCCTCTGATTCAGACCCTCAACTCGGCTCTGTACCAGTGGTCCGCAATCGGTCCTGTCTACTATGCTGCAAATGGTCAGCTCTGCTTTCATCTTGCAAGCAAGACTGGCAGCCCTTACCACTTCCGTTAGCAGCTCGAAACCAGAGAGAATCTCTCCTGATCCAAAGTGACACATATCATTTGTACCAACGTGAGCAACCACCTGCAGTTGGTTGCACTCAATGCTCTTCGTGGCATCTAGGAGGACCGTTTCCATATCTGGAATGACTCCACCCTGTATACACACTGAGTGCACATTTGTTTTCTTACCCTCCTGGCCAGTCAAGTCCCTAGGGGGCCCCAGAACGCGCCTAACGCTGGAGCTCCCAACTACCAATTGTCCCACCCACTGTGACTGCTCAGATCTTGGCTGTCCTGTTTCAGGGCAAACCACTCAGCCTGCGACAGCATCTGGCTCAGCGAGTGTCAACCACAGACAGGACTTGGAACCTGTTCGTCAGACAGACCAAGGAGGCCTTATGTGCGGCCTCCTGGGAAGTCTTTCGCCACGTGCTTCGCCCCTGCGCGACCTCCCACTCGACTACAGGTGAGGGGTCAACCTCAGTGCAGGCAGTAACTGGGCTTGACGCCTGTGACGACCGACCGGAGGGCTCAGACATGCTGGACGTCCATTGGATCCCCACAGCTGGCCCACAGCAGTGGTGCCCATCCACTGTAGCCTCAAGCTGTGTAATCGAAGCCATCACAGCTTGGAGCTGAGAGCAGAGTGTCACCAACTCGGCTCACATCCATACTCAACAATCGCAGTCGCTGTCGATACTAGAGACCGTGCAAAACTACTCAGATAAACGGATTACCGGCACGTGCTGCGCGACTCTACTGTAGACACTGACGAAAATGCACAAACTGTGTCCAAGCAGGTATTAAAACACCGGACTACCGAAGCACTCAGGTGAAACAAAATAATTCTCTGTTGATTACGAACTTGCAATATGTCACAATATCGGTTTACTTTCCGACTCAAACGAAAATGCGAGAACTGAGTTTCTGTGTGTAAATTTAATATCCAGTAACCTCAAAGAACTAAACTATTGAAGCACACAGATGATATTTACGAGTTCCTAACCAGGGGCGAATTTTATGTCAGAAAAGCGGTTACTTCCCTGTTGCTGCTTATGTCTCGGACGGCTGCTGCTACTGCCTGACTAGAAAATCCGTCAAGGGGGCTTTCTACACTCCTGAGCTGTCAGGAATGCTGTATCACAACACGTCCATTTTTTGTAACGGCAAATCCTTAAAGAGGTCAGATCAGTATGTCTGTTGAGATACTCCACCGGATTCAGAGCGCCTCTTCGCTATTTTTTAAACGGCAGATACTATCAAGGGCGAAGGCAGCACTACAATTTCACAGTACATGTAATTCACTGTGCTCCTCCAGTACGACTGACAATGTCGAGGAGAAACTTAGCTGGTGGTCTTATTTCCCAGAGTCAGGCTGCAAAGGCATTGACTGACAATGTGCAGACATGCGACTAGATCTCAGCCAAGATGGCAGTACCCTCATCTAGCTTACAACGTTACATCCAGATCGCCATGATGCTTCTCTGTAATCCTCCTTGTTTCTGATCCTTCTACAGATTCTAGAGCGTTAAACATTAATATTTTATTGCCTCAAATATGTTGGATCGGAGAGAGAGAGAGAGAGAGAGAGAGAGAGAGAGAGAGAGAGAGAGAGAGAGAGAGAGAGAATTTATTATTGCAGGGCAATGCATTTGGGTCCTTTGTCCAGCACCGTACGGCACTACACACCACACCTGCTCATCACTAGCGTCGTCCTGAGACGCCCTTCAACTGGCATGTGACCGTAAGCATGGCTGACTAAAAATTCTCCCTATAATGTGGCCACCAAGGTGAGAAGAGGTGCTATGGTAGAGGTAGGTGTACGTCTCCTAGTTAATTGGTATAATACTACGTGCAAAAATATTCTGATTACCGAGATAACGATCAGCTATTTAAATTTATTCATTCACATTTTTGTAGTTACTAAACCCTTTTTATAATGACAAACATTTCTCAGTTTAGTTATTACACATACCGCATATCCAATACAAGCTTCGTAGATATTTCATAGCAAGCCTTTAAATGGTCTTGAGCCACAAAACACCACGCAAAATACGAAGGAAAAACAGAGGAAATAATGCGATAGCTTGCAAGTAGACGTAATGTGCCGAAAGTATTTCGGATATTTTATCTCGTTAGTTTGCGTTGATTAGTATTCAGTCCACCGCTGACCACTTACGATGGCCTATTACGAAAATTACCTCAATTCCCCAATTGTACAGCTGTGTACGCTTACACAAATTGACAGCAATATTATACCCATCAGTCTGGTTGGTAAATTGCAGCGTATTAGAATGTAACTCCTACAGCTGCGTGATCAAGATTACGAAAATGTATGCAGTTAATGAATTAAAGCCATATTGTAGTGCCAATGCACACTGTTATGATAATGGGTAAATTTCTTCGTATCTCCTGGATGGAGTGTCTGTATGTGTTCCCGCAGCTTAGGAAACCAGATAGGAAGAGCTGTCTTTCGTAAAGTACGCTGTCTATCACTTGGTGGAGCACACACTTCAGTCACTATCGGCTTCAAAAGTAATGAAGTCCTGTTGGGGGCAATAGCTTTGAATCGTGGGTATACGTTACATGAAAGTGAAAGATATTAGTATCCGATTATCTGACTTAGTCGTATCTTGTCTCGATTAACTTCCACTAATTGTTTGTTCTCAGGGTACCAAAATTCAAGTTTTCACGATCCGACAGCTTTAGTAACAGCCGTTTTAACGTCACATACGCCAGTAGTATTGCAGAATGCTTACGCACTCACAAATATTCGTATTCCCATACCCTGTTTCAAAGCAATAAAGCCAGTTACCAAAGGAACGAAAGCACATACGGATACTTGAACCATTCCGTAATCAACGTAATAATAATAATAATAATAATAATAATAATAATAATAACAATACTAGCAAATACAGAATACCCCAGAAGACATGACAATGTCGCAAAAATAATACATCAACAACTTGCCTTACAACATAAATTTTTAAAACAACAAGTTCCTACATACAAGTATGCACCACAAAATGTACTGGAGAATGATGAATACAAATTATACTGGAACAGAACCATTATAACAGATAAAACAACGCCACATAACAAACCTGACATCATACTCACCAATAAAAAGAAGAAATTAACACAACTAATCGAAATATCCATACCCAATACAACAAATATACAAAAGAAAACAGGAGAAAAAATTGAAAATTACATCCAACTGGCTGAGGAAGTCAAAGACATGTGGCATCAGGATAAAGTTGACATCATACCAATTATACTATCAACTACAGGAGTCATACCACACAATATCCACCAGTACATCAATGCAATACAGCTACATCCAAACATATATATACAACTACAGAAATCCGTAATTATTGATACATGTTCAATAACCCGAAAGTTCCTCAATGCAATATAACACATACCGTACAGTTAATAGGAAGTGACGCTTGATCAAGGTCCGCGTCACTTTCCATTCTCAACCAGACTTAACGTCTGAGAAAGTAAAGAAATAATAATAATAAAAGGCGACGAAAAGAACAAACCACTAATAGGGCTAACCCCCCTTTTAGTGTGATTAGTTGGTTCAGGACAGAACTAAAGAAGCCTCGGACAAGCGCCGTCATGGTCGGGGACGACGCTTGAACCCTATGCCCGCCCACAATGGTAACGACACCGCTAGCCAACTGGAAAATGATTTAAATCCAAATAGAGGTGTTTTGCAGGATATGCTTCCTGCAACCATCCTAGAAGGAAAACAAAGACAGAAGATGAGATGGTCAGATGAAGTTAATCGACACCTCATGTTCTGTTATTACCAAGCAACAAACCTAGGAACCAACACAACTGGATACAGATCACAAGTATACACAACATTTATTACCAGATACCCAGAATTAAAATTTTTAACAGAACAACGACTAGCTGATCAGATCCGTGTAATAATCAAAAATAACAGGATACCCCAGTCAGAATTAGAAAACATCAAACAAAAAGTACAACAAATACTGGAACAAAATAATGTGCAATTAGAAGAAGAAGAAAATACAGTAATGGACTCAAACATCCCAGAGCAAACAAACAAAGAACAACACGCACCAATTAAAAAATCAGAGGAAAACGAAATCTTAAGACAGCCACCAGAACAAGCACAAATAGAACACGAAGTGACACAGATGTTAGATATAGAAGAAAAATTTCAGCTAACATATATAGAATACAAAGACACAAATACAGACATTAGACCATTCTTGCATAGACCACCAAATAACCCATAAGTCGAAACAACAATAAAAACTATCAACACAATCATACACAACAAAATAAACAACTATGGAAGAGTTACAACTACTGGTTTATATAGGAGCACTCACAACACTAAATATACACACTAGGCAGAGATCAGAACCAACCAACACACAGAAGAAACCCACGAAACCAGCATGGCAACACAGGCTACAGATCAGAATAGAAAAACTGAGAAAAGACATCGGACAGCTAACACAGTTTATAAGAAATGAAATCTCGGGAAAAAAACGAAACAGGTTAGGCAAAATCTCACAACAAGAAGCGACAGAGCAATTAGACGAAAAGAAGCAGAAATTACAAGCATTAGCCAAACGACTCAGAAGATACAAAAAAAGTGAAAATAGAAGGAAACAAAACCAAACATTCAACACAAACCAAAAGAAATTTTACCAGACAATAGATAACACACACATTAAAATAAACAATCCACCAAACATAACAGACATGGAACACTTCTGGAGCAACATATGGTCAAACCCGGTAATACATAACAGGCATGCACGGTGGATACAAGCAGAAACAGACACATACAAGATGATACCACAAATGCCTGAAGTGATAATTTTGCAACATGAAGTCACCCAAGCAATTAATTCTACTCACAATTGGAAAGCCCCTGGAAATGATAAAATAGCAAATTTCTGGTTGAAGTAGTTCACCTCAACACATTCACGTCTAACTAAATTATTTAACAGTTACATTGCAGACCCATACACATTCCCTGATACACTTACACATGGAATAACTTATCTGAAACCTAAAGATCAAGCAGACACAGCGAACCCAGCTAAATATCGCCCCATAACATGCCTACCAACAATATACAAAATATTAACTTCAGTCATTAAACAGAAATTAATGACACATAAAACACAGAACTAAATTATAAATGAAGAACAAAAAGGCTGTTGCAAAGGAGCACGAGGATGTAAAGAGCAGCTGATAATAGATGTAGAGGTGACATATCAAGCTAAAACTAAACAAAGGTCACTACACTACACATACATTGATTACCAAAAAGCTTTTGATAGTGTACCCCACTCATGGTTACTACAAATATTGGAAATACACAAAGTAGATCCTAAATTGATACAGTTCCTAAACATAGTAATGAAAAATTGGAAAACCACACTTAATATTCAAACAAATTCAGATAATATCACATCACAGCCAATACAGATTAAGCATGGAATATACCAAGGAGACTCATTAAGTCCTTTCTGGTTCTGCCTTTCTCTGAACCCACTATCCAACATGCTAAATAATACAAATTATGGATACAATATGACTGGAACATACCTACACAAAATCACACATTTGCTATACATGGATGATCTAAAACTACTGGCAGCAACAAATCAACAACTCAACCATTTACTAAAGATAACAGAAGTATTCAGCAATGATATAAGTATGGCTTTTGGAACAGACAAATGTAAGAAAAATAGCATAGTCAAGGGAAAACACACTAAACAAGAAGATTACATATTGGATAACCACAGCGACTGCATAGAAGCGATGGAAAAAACGGATGCCTATAAATATCTAGGATACAGACAAAAAATAGGAATAAATAATACAAATATTAAAGGAGAACTAAAAGAAAAATATAGACAAAGACTAACAAAAATACTGAAAACAGAATTGACAGCAAGAAATAAGATAAAAGCTATAAGTACTTACGCCATACCAATATTGACCTACTCATTTGGAGTAGTGAAATGGAGTAACACAGACCTAGAGGCACTCAATACACTTACACGATCACAATGCCACAAATATAGAATACATCACATACATTCAGCAACAGAAAGATTCACATTAAGCAGAAAGGAAGGAGGAAGGGGATTTATCGACATAAAAAACCTACATTATGGACAGGTAGACAATTTAAGAAAATTCTTTCTAGAATGAGCAGAAACTAGAAAAATACACAAGGCAATCACTCATATAAATACATCAGCTACACCACTGCAATTTCATAACCACTTCTACAACCCTTTAGATCACATAACATCAACAGATACGAAGAAAGTAAATTGGAAAAAGAAAACACTTCATGGCAAGCACCCGTATCATCTAACACAGCCACACATCGATCAAGACGCATCCAACACATGGCTAAGAAAAGGCAATATATACAGTGAGACAGAAGGATTCATGATTGCAATACAGTATCAAACAATAAACACCAGGTATTACAGCAAGCATATTATTAAAGATCCCAATACCACAACAGATAAATGCAGACTTTGTAAACAACAAATAGAAACAGTAGATTACATCACAAGCGGATGTACAATACTAGCAAATACAGAATACCCCAGAAGACATGACAATGTAGCAAAAATAATACATCAACAGCTTGCCTTACAACATAAACTTTTAAAACAACAAGTTCCTACATACAAGTATGCACCACAAAATGTACTGGAGAATGATGAATACAAATTATACTGGAACAGAACCATTATAATAGATAAAACAACGCCACATAACAAATCTGACATCATACTCACCAATAAAAAGAAGAAATTAACACAACTAATCGAAATATCCATACCCAATACAACAAATATACAAAAGAAAACACGAGAAAAAATTGAAAAATACATCCAACTGGCTGAGGAAGTCAAAGACATGTGGCATCAGGATAAAGTTGACATCATACCAATTATACTATCAACTGCAGGAGTCATACCACAAAATATCCACCAGTACATCAATGGAATACAGCTACATCCAAACATATATATACAACAACAGAAATCCGTAATTATTGATACATGTTCAATTACCCGAAAGTTCCTAAATGCAATATAACACATACCGTACAGTTAATAGGAAGTGACGCTTGATCAAGGTCCGCGTCACTTTCCATTCTTAACCAGACTTAACGTCTGAGAAAGTAAAGAAATAATAATAATAATAATAATAAGTCAAAACGTCAAAATTAAGCTTCACCTGTGACAAACAATGCAGTGACCTTTCGGTCTCATATTCGACAGGTTACTTGGTAACCGATTATCTGAGTGGGCAGCTCGTCCGAAGCCAGTCATTTGGAAATAAAGGAAAGTAATGTGGCAACTCAATTTGGGCAGTGATGAATAAGGAACGATAACGGACCTCCCAGACGAAAAATAGGTCTGCTTCTGACGAAACCAGTCCTGTTCTCCATTTTTATGATTTCTTTGTGCGTTATTCAGGGATAACACACTATTTCACCGCTAATAGGCATTAGTGTGACACTTCGATACTTCACGTAACGCCGAAAGCAAGCTACAAACGGAGATTTTGAAGTTCTCTGAAAATGGAGCTGTGATCTCATACGACGACGTAGGCGAAGTATCAGTGGCGATCTCGAAGTAGTACCCAGATGAGAAAACTAGTGAGTGCAGCAAGTAATGGTACTACGTGCAACTCCAGCGCAGCTAGGAACAGCAGGTGCACGTAGTAAATACGTTGCCTCCGATCACGAGGAGCAGAGATGCCGAACAAAGGTTATATGAAGTAGTTATAAGCGAGCACGCACCGCTGCCATATCTTGGACGCCACCGTTATTGTGAGAAAGATATTTGTTAAGACATACAATGTACATGGAGAGACAAAAATAACCACAGACTTAAATCATATACTGAAGGATGTACCACACATTTCATTACTGAAGTTTGCTATACATTTCTTCACCTGTTGTAGTTCATGGTATTCGTTTGCTACTTTGACTGCAGGGGTTTTATGTTAATGTTCTTCAAAGCTCTACGGGATAGTTTCAGGAATAGATTCCTCGTACAGCAAGATAACAAAAGGCCTAGGAAACATGAGGGATAAGACACACACCTTAACTACAGGCACTTCCTCAATAAAAAATCTTTCACAGCAGCAAAGATGAAAGAGTGCTCATAGCTATGAAAGTACGCAATTTAGACCGTGTGTTCACATGATTTACTTTCTGTTTTGAACCTTTCTATGCCCTCCCAAAATAAGAAACTCGTGTATACATAGATGAGATTTGAGATCATAAGGTTAAACACCTCAAAGATCATGTAAAGAATCCATTCCTGAAGTTTCGCATAAGAGATTTAAAACGCGTTGTCTGAATAACATGATATTTTCAAAAGTGTCAAGACTCCTCTCCATATCACCATACATACTGTCCAATAAGGAGCTAACTAGAAAGCTAAATACAAAGTTCAGTACTAAACCTTCAGTCAATTATTCTTTAATGTTCTCCTACAGAGACAGTAGTGACAATGTGTAGGTACTTAGAAGACAGTATAGCATTTTCAGTGGTATCCACATACATGCATACAACCTCTTCACTCACACATCTCATAGCCCGCTACCTCCTCTTATAAGCTCCCTATGCCCCCACTCGTCAATTAATATACCCTACTGTAACAAGCACGTCGGCTCGGATACCCCCCTCGTCGGCTCGGATACCCCCCTCGTCGGCTCGGATACCCCCCTCGTCGGCTCGGATACCCCCCTCGTCGGCTCGGATACCCCCCTCGTCGGCTCGGATACCCCCCTCGTCGGCTCGGATACCCCCCTCGTCGGCTCGGATACCCCCCTCGTCGGCTCGGATACCCCCCTCGTCGGCTCGGATACCCCCCTCGTCGGCTCGGATACCCCCCTCGTCGGCTCGGATACCCCCCTCGTCGGCTCGGATACCCCCCTCGTCGGCTCGGATACCCCCCTCGTCGGCTCGGATACCCCCCTCGTCGGCTCGGATACCCCCCTCGTCGGCTCGGATACCCCCCTCGTCGGCTCGGATACCCCCCTCGTCGGCTCGGATACCCCCCTCGTCGGCTCGGATACCCCCCTCGTCGGCTCGGATACCCCCCTCGTCGGCTCGGATACCCCCCTCGTCGGCTCGGATACCCCCCTCGTCGGCTCGGATACCCCCCTCGTCGGCTCGGATACCCCCCTCGTCGGCTCGGATACCCCCCCTCGTCGGCTCGGATACCCCCCCTCGTCGGCTCGGATACCCCCCCTCGTCGGCTCGGATACCCCCCCTCGTCGGCTCGGATACCCCCCCTCGTCGGCTCGGATACCCCCCCTCGTCGGCTCGGATACCCCCCCTCGTCGGCTCGGATACCCCCCCTCGTCGGCTCGGATACCCCCCCTCGTCGGCTCGGATACCCCCCCTCGTCGGCTCGGATACCCCCCCTCGTCGGCTCGGATACCCCCCCTCGTCGGCTCGGATACCCCCCCTCGTCGGCTCGGATACCCCCCCTCGTCGGCTCGGATACCCCCCCTCGTCGGCTCGGATACCCCCCCTCGTCGGCTCGGATACCCCCACTCGTCGGCTCGGATACCCCCACTCGTCGGCTCGGATACCCCCCCCCTCGTCGGCTCGGATACCCCCCCCCTCGTCGGCTCGGATACCCCCCCTCGTCGGCTCGGATACCCCCCCTCGTCGGCTCGGATACCCCCCCTCGTCGGCTCGGATACCCCCCCTCGTCGGCTCGGATACCCCCCCTCGTCGGCTCGGATACCCCCCCTCGTCGGCTCGGATACCCCCCCCTCGTCGGCTCGGATACCCCCCCCTCGTCGGCTCGGATACCCCCCCTCGTCGGCTCGGATACCCCCCCTCGTCGGCTCGGATACCCCCCCTCGTCGGCTCGGATACCCCCCCTCGTCGGCTCGGATACCCCCCCTCGTCGGCTCGGATACCCCCCCTCGTCGGCTCGGATACCCCCCCTCGTCGGCTCGGATACCCCCCCTCGTCGGCTCGGATACCCCCCCTCGTCGGCTCGGATACCCCCCCTCGTCGGCTCGGATACCCCCCCTCGTCGGCTCGGATACCCCCCCCTCGTCGGCTCGGATACCCCCCCCTCGTCGGCTCGGATACCCCCCCCTCGTCGGCTCGGATACCCCCCCTCGTCGGCTCGGATACCCCCCCTCGTCGGCTCGGATACCCCCCCCTCGTCGGCTCGGATACCCCCCCCTCGTCGGCTCGGATACCCCCCCCTCGTCGGCTCGGATACCCCCCCCCTCGTCGGCTCGGATACCCCCCCCTCGTCGGCTCGGATACCCCCCCCTCGTCGGCTCGGATACCCCCCCCTCGTCGGCTCGGATACCCCCCCCTCGTCGGCTCGGATACCCCCCCCTCGTCGGCTCGGATACCCCCCCCTCGTCGGCTCGGATACCCCCCTCGTCGGCTCGGATACCCCCCCTCGTCGGCTCGGATACCCCCCCTCGTCGGCTCGGATACCCCCCCTCGTCGGCTCGGATGCCCCCCCCCCCTCGTCGGCTCGGATGCCCCCACCCCTCGTCGGCTCGGATGCCCCCCCCCCTCGTCGGCTCGGATGCCCCCCCCCCCTCGTCGGCTCGGATGCCCCCCCCCCCTCGTCGGCTCGGATGCCCCCCCCCCTCGTCGGCTCGGATGCCCCCCCCCCTCGTCGGCTCGGATGCCCCCCCCCTCGTCGGCTCGGATGCCCCCCCCCTCGTCGGCTCGGATGCCCCCCCCCCTCGTCGGCTCGGATGCCCCCCCCCCTCGTCGGCTCGGATGCCCCCCCCCTCGTCGGCTCGGATGCCCCCCCCCCCTCGTCGGCTCGGATGCCCCCCCCCCCTCGTCGGCTCGGATGCCCCCCCCCCTCGTCGGCTCGGATGCCCCCCCCCCCCTCGTCGGCTCGGATGCCCCCCCCCCCTCGTCGGCTCGGATGCCCCCCCCCCCCTCGTCGTCTCGGACGCCCCGCCCACCTCGTCGTCTCGGACGCCCCACCCCCCTCGTCGGCTCGGACGCCCCACCCCCCTCGTCGGCTCGGACGCCCCCCCCG
The DNA here is from genome assembly GCF_023898315.1 of Schistocerca nitens. Classification (NCBI taxonomy): domain Eukaryota; kingdom Metazoa; phylum Arthropoda; class Insecta; order Orthoptera; family Acrididae; genus Schistocerca; species Schistocerca nitens. The sequence goes on from NC_064615.1 coordinate 1,070,365,022, forward strand.
CCCGTCGGCCCGGATGCCGCCCCCGCCCGTCGGCCCGGATGCCGCCCCCGCCCGTCGGCCCGGATGCCGCCCCCGCCCGTCGGCCCGGATGCCGCCCCCGCCCGTCGGCCCGGATGCCGCCCCCGCCCGTCGGCCCGGATGCCGCCCCCGCCCGTCGGCCCGGATGCCGCCCCCGCCCGTCGGCCCGGATGCCGCCCCCGCCCGTCGGCCCGGATGCCCCCCCTCGTCAACCCCGCCCCTGTCGTCGGCTTGTGTAAGTCTGGAAGGTAGGAGACGAGGTACTGGCAGAAGTAAAGCTATGAGGACGGGGCGTGAGTCGTGCTTTGGTACCTCACTTGGTAGAGGACTTGCCCGCGAAAGGCAAAGGTCCCGAGTTCGAGTCTCGGTCTGGCACACAGTTTCCGACAGCGCCACGAAATATTTAAGTCCTCATTCAGACAGCATTCTCAGCCCTAGTCCTGGGTGTTGCTCACCTGCGTTTCCCCCCCCCTTCCCCCTGTCTCTCTCCATAAAAGCCTCAACATGGTCCAGGTGATTATTTTCCATCGCGACCTTCTCTTGCAGTCTGACGACAAACTGTGCTCCAATTTAGAATGATGCGGTGTTAACTTCATCAAGCACATCTATACAGGACCCAAAGACAATAGGGTTCTTTCCAACGCTCTTATCTTGGTCTCTGATGGTGATTAATTGCCCGAAAACGTAAAGGAGATGATATGCTGCTGTGACACAAAGTATCGCATAGAGGGTGGAATGTATGGTTTTACTCCCCTTGGTACAGATGTTGAGGACCTACTAACTCAAATGTCCCGTCTATCCACTGTAGAGCTCACGACGACTTTGGTGACAGTGACCACTTTCCATTCTTCCTGTCTCTCCCCCAACGTCACTCATTTAGGTACTTGCCCACATGGACTATTTCAAAGGCTGAATAGGACCTTTTTCACATCAGCTACGACCACTAAATCTCCATTGTATGGCAACATCGATGAGGTGATCCACACCATTACTGCTACCACTGTTGCTGCAGCTGAACCGGCAATACCTTGTCTTTCAGGTTACGTCCCCCCCTCCCCGCGGCGGAACATCATTAGTGCCGCCCATACTTGGAGCACCTAATTACGTTCAAACTGCGCCATACTGAGGTCCACCAACTCATCAAACGATGTAAGCAGGAACGTCTGGAATGATACGTTTCCTCACTTGGAACACGAACGTCTCCTTCCTGGGTTTGATAGAAGCTCTAACGACTTTACGGCTATCACACATCTGTGTGTGTCCCTGGAATTTCCATACATGGAGCTATATCAGCTGATCCAGATGTAATCACAGATTGTCTTGCCAAGCATTATGCTAGAGCCTCTGGATCAGATAATTACCACGTCAAACAGTGGGTGGAATGACAACACCTATCTTCTGCTCCATGCCACCCTGAGCCATATAATGCTTCTTTCAGCGAGTGGAAATTACTCAGTGCCCTTGCCGACTGTCCTGATATACCACTGGCCCAGACTGCATCCATTATCAAATGATTGAACTTGTGTCAAAAGATTACCACTGCCACCTCTTTGCCGACTTCAAATGCATCTGGAGCGACGGCGAATTCCTCGTCAAAATGCCGGAAAAATAACATCGTTACAGTGCTAAAGCCTGGTAACAAACCACTAGATGTGGATAGCTATCGCCCTATCAGCCTCACCAACATTCTGTGCAAGCTGCTCGAACGTATGGTGAACTGGCTGTTGTGTTAGTTCCTGATTCTTGGATCCTTCTGGCTCTGTCCCAGGGCCGTTTCCGCCACCGACAAGTTGGTCCACCTGAAGTATCCCCTTCGATCGGCCTCTTCCCAGCGCCAACATTCAGTTTCAGTCTTTTTTGACCTGACGAAACCCTACGATGCCACTTGGCACAAGTGGGGTCTCCAGGGATTGTTTCCGATTTTTATGCAGAACTACTTGTTTCTCCGCACTTTCCATGTCTGTGCTTCCTACAGTGCGCCAGATATAAAAGAGAATGGGATACTGCAGGGCTCTCTCCTGTGTGTGCCACTATTTTCATCTGTCGATAATAGCTTCGCACTAGCAATATGATCCTCAGATCTCCCCTCCATCTATTTTTGTATTTCCTTCTGCTCCTCATCTATTGGTGTGGCTGAAAGCTGGTTGCAGGGAGCTATACAGAAGGTGCAGTCCTGGGCCCTCTGTCACAATTTTCAGCTTTCAGCTGTCAAGACTTTACATGCACTTCTGCCGTTGTCACCCATAACTTTGACTCAATGATCAACTACTTCATGTAGTGGAGACTTACCACTTTCTTCGAAATTGTCTTTGACACCTGCTTAACTTGGGTCCCCATCTTCATCAGCTTCAGGGAAAGTACTGGTGGCATCCTAATTTTATTCAATGCCTGATCCACACTGGCTGGGATGCTGATGGCCGTACACGGATGCAGCTGTACAAAAGCCCTCATACAGTCCCATATTGACTTAAAGAGCCTGGTGTATGGTTCACCATTGCACTGCAGCTGCTGGCCCCTATCCACAACTTTGGAGTTCACTTTGCGACAGGAATCTTCTGAAAAAACCGTGAACAGGCTCCTCGTGGAATCAAGCGTTGCTCCATTGCATTTCTGGCGTCAACTACTGCTTAGAAATTATACCACCCACATACATAATTCGCCTCGCCTAGCACGGTGATCCATCCAGAACGGGGAATCCTCTTACCGACCACGTCTGGTCGCTTCTTACTGAACTTGACACTTTCTCTCTACCATCTTTCTGTGGGTCAACTTATGTACATCTCCATGTTACATGCATTCGTCACAGCTTTGTCTGGACCTATCACAAGGCTCAGAAGGCTCAGTTCTACCTGAGGCCCTCTGCCAGCAATTGTTATCTATTCTCGGCTAGTTCCAGGGCTCAGAAATAATCCAAACAGACTGATTAATGATTGAACGTCTTGTTGGCTTTACGTACGATCACGCTGGACATACTGAACAGTGCTCCTTGACAGTAGGGTGCGGTGTTAGGCTCAAGAGCATAATACCAGGTCTGCAGCACAATCTGTTAAGCTCCAGGGAGTCCTTCGTTTGTAGTGACTCCGTGAGCTCCTTCCAAGCTCTCGACCAGTGATAAGCTCGCCATCCTTTGATGAAGTTCATCCAAGAACCCATTTACGTCCTAGAACAATGGGGACTACCAGTTGTCTTCGTATGAACCTTGGGACACATCGGAATCCCAGAAATAGAACTTACCACAAGACTAGCCAAAAGAGGTACTAATAAACGGAGTCTGAAGATCGGTATCCTGGAATCGGGTCTTCCATCTATATTACATCGTAAGGTTTTTGAACTCAGGAATACAGAAATGTGCTCCATGACTTTGCTGAATGTTATGTAAGGTAAAAGAGATGGTTGTATGGAGGTCTCCAATGCAAGGACTCCTTTGTCCTTAGTGAGCTCTGCATTGGCCATACTTGGCTTACTCAAGACCACCTCCTGTGCCCCTAGGATCCACCTCAGTGTTGGTGTGGTTGACACTTCAAAGCGGTCCACAGCTTGTTGGACTGTCGAAATTCCGCCACCCTGAGGCGGACTTCCAACCTTCCTCATAAAGTGGGAATGCCTCAACAGCTGTTTTAGTTTTACGTATTGTACAAGAGGGGTTTTTTATCGCTAGATCTAAGAGTTGGCTCATGGCTTTACATGCACTCTATCTGCATTTTAACTTTTTGTTGTTACTTGACCAGACAGCCAAGCCACTATGAGAGGAGGCCGAAGGGCACGCGTTGAAGCTCACGCAGGCTGGCGTGAGGTCTGGAACAGTTAAAGGAATAGAGACTAGCAAAAAAGGTACGTAGCTTCTGGAATACGTAACTTTAATCCATAATTGGTGAACATCGGTCTGACGGTACATGCATCACAAGATAAATAGCAAATGATAATGGTGCCTTGCTAGGTCGTAGCAAATGACGTAGCTGAAGGCTATGCTAACTATCGTCTCGGCAAATGAGAGCGTAATTTGTCAGTGAACCATCGCTAGCAAAGTCGGCTGTACAACTCGGGCGAGTGCTAGGAAGTCTCTCTAGACCTGCCGTGTGGCGGCGCTCGGTCTGCAATCACTGATAGTGGCGACACGCGGGTCCGACGTATGCTAACGGACCGCGGCCGATTTAAAGGCAACCACCTAGCAAGTGTGGTGTCTGGCGGTGACACCATACTTTTCTTGCTTCTTCTTGTGCTGTCTCTTCGACTTCGGTGTTGATCTTTTCACAATCTGTGTTTCTGTTGCCTTGGGTGTTTAGGCTCGTGATTCTGGTGTGATTCAGAGTGGATGGCTCATCCTTTTTCAGACTTGATTGGCCAGCCCACGCCGTCTGTTATATTGTTGACATAGCTTCTACTGCTTTTTTCCTTGTAGTTAATGTTTTCAATTTGAGCTTGCTACTTTAGTTTTCTTTGCTTCAGTATGGTTGCACATGTAGTTCTAAGCGTTTCGTTTCTTCCCTGGATTTCGGATGAGGGGATCCTTTTGGGGTACAATTTGAATCTGAGACCAGTGTGACTATGGAAAAGGGACTGAACCTTTCAATTCAGTTCTTCAATCTACGAACAAACCAACTAACCCACTGACATTCCTCATTTGCATGTACAACCCCGTCGTCGTTCGCCCACTCGTACCTCATCATGCCCCTCGTCCACTCATATCCATTCATGACCCTCCCCCCCCCCCTCCACGCGAAATTCACAGCTGTTTTGACCTTAGTCGCCTAAACAGAGTTTAACAAAATGCACAACCCCACAACAAACGACTTACAGCGCACTGGGGACCACACATCACTGTATGCGGTGAACCAAACTGACTTCACTAATTTACTGAACTTCCTGAAAGAAAGGAAATGGAGTGTTTCACTAACACAAAAGTATTTGAAAAAACACAGCAATACATTAATAAGGTAGATGCAAAAACGCCAATCGATACAGTACTCCATGAACTAGCTGCCTTCAGCCGGGATTGAATGCGCATAAAACATTTGAGTTCAGCACAGTGAGATCTTTACATAACAACACGGCGAGTTGGCCGATAAGGCCAGATAACCAGACTAGTTGAATATGAAGTTATTTCTTCATATGGTCGTGAATGTGGAGATATACAACACACTATGTACCCCACAACAGTGACGCAACTGCCAGATTTTTGTGCGTTTGGGTATTCGACGCAGCCAGGCTCCATGCTGCCGGAAACGCGCTGGTGGTCATACAACACAACAGTGTAAACATCCCTAACTCCCCCAAACAGCACCCTGCAAATGCTCCATTTGTGGTGTGGCCCATCCAGCCAGCTGCAGGGTGTGCATTCCCTAGAAGCAGGCTCTCTTCAGAAAACGCAAAACCCATCGCTATTACAGCTCCAAGACCCTCGATCATTCCTCCTCCTCCCCCCCCCCCCCCCACACACACACACGAAGAACAAGAACAACAAATCTTCGTTGTATCAGCATCAATTTAAAACAAGGCACAGTGATGACGAGCTGACAGTTTCGTCCGTACGATACCCCAATGATCTCGGTGAAGAAGTCGTAGCATAACTGACTGCAAAGAACGTGGAACGAGAAAGAGCAAGATGACATAACGTTGGACAAAAAGTCGTTGTGTGCTCAAAAAACGACGAACCAACGTTTCGTAAATACGATTTTTGACAAAGGCCATTGCGTAGTGACACAATGCAAAGCAACACTTAAAACTGGGTCGTTAGCTGTTGCTGTGGCTATACGATGAAAGTCAGCAGGAAAACTTACCATATCACCATTTTGCACATCTATGAACATACAAACCTGTTCGGAAGAGTCCATGAGCGTGTCTCCAGCTACTGGCAATCGGGAAAACTCGTCGACGTTACCATGCTGGGCAGTAGGCCGATACAAACATAGCAGCCCTGCAGCCAGGCGACTAGCGAGAGGTTTGGTGTTCTCGTAAAGATATGTCATTTTAGATTATAAAAACATATAGTTTAGTACTGATTACGTGGTAAATAGGTGTATTAGTGTACTTGTCTGGCAGCTCCGTGGTGAACGTGGGAAATAGATTTGACATGTTGCTTCAGTTAGAAGCTGGTGAGCCTCAAGCAGTTGCAGGTGTGGAGAGGGCACAACAAACTTTCAGCTGCAAATTGAAAAGTAAGGATGTAGGGAAATCAGTATAGAGAAAGAAAGTGTTGTTGTTAGGTAGTTGCCATGGAAGAGGTGGTGTCCAACTTTGGCAGAATGTGACCTGGTATCCTTATCCTAGTTCAAATTTTTTTAAACATAATGCAGGTGACAGAGGATTTAGGATCACTTTGTCAATACTATTACCTGCCCCACCCACTATAACTACGATGTCTTCCTTAGTGAAATTTTTGCAGAGATCCTGGGTACAATACAGAGTGTGACCTGGCAAAGATTGCATCAGCATCGAAGCATACTAGTGTTAAGGTTGTATCTGTTCTTGGTCGCCATGACCGACCTCATTTGAACTCTTCTGTCAAGAGAGTTAATTTAGAGTTGGAACAGCTGCTTATGGCGGGTGCAGAGTCACACGTTGGTGTGGTTCTTGTTGATTCTCTCAATAGGTGGGGTTATACTAGGTATGGCCTTCACCTCAACAGGAAAGGGGAGGGTAAACTGTCTGGGAAAATAACAGGAAAGTTAGAGGGGGGGGGGGAGTCATTGTCATGGGTGAAAGAATGCCAGTGGTTATAGGGTTCAGGAAAGACCCTTTTTTAGGGTAGGGAGGACAAAAACAAACCAACTTTTTTAAGAGAGGTTAGGACTGAGACAAACCTTCAGTTTGAGAAAGAAACAAAAAAAATTAATTCTAGCTTATTACATCAG